>NC_090935.1:337980042-338283073 GCF_040938575.1 Ambystoma mexicanum
ATGTATATAAACTCAGGAGAAAAAGTACGATTCTGCCATTTTTCATACACCTGAGAAACGGGAAAGTTGGCAAAATGATAGATCATGAGAGTAAGGCTTAAATTGGGAATGGTCCCATTTTTAGCTATTTCAGCACAACAGCAAACTGTGAAAAATGGAAGCTCCGCCCATGGAGGGCGTGCCAAAAGAAAATTAGTATTGTCTGACTCGCTATCAAATATAAAACTCAAAAATATCCATGCTCATGTGGTTATCTGACAGATTAAGGGAGTTGTAACATTGAGGTTTTTCAAAACACAAAATGTAAACTCACAGGAAAGGATGCATCTGTTCTCCTCCCTAAGCCTACATCATACACTCCTCTCAATTCCTGGTTATAGGAGCAGCCACAGGGTGTGGTGGGGGGAGGTAAAAAGAGCGAGCGAGCCAGCCAATCCTGACTGTGGGAATTATGACAAGGTTGGAGTCAATCGTGCTATAAGAGGGGAGGTTTGCATCAGCACAGTGCTTTTTGGACTTTATTCCAGGAGATAGTTGTTCCTCGCAAGAGCCAGCAGCAGGCTAACAGAGAGGCGAGGAGAGCTACCAGGGCCATCGGGGTAAACCTTCCCTTTAAACCTGGGAGCCCTATCTGGAGGGACCTTGCCGTGGGAGAGGTCTGGTGTGAGCTGCCTACCAAAAGAGGGTCCTAAAAATCTGGCTGATGGCTTTGGGATATTTACTCACATGGGAGCTCAGGAAGCAGAGAGCTCCCATGTGAGTAAATATCCCAAAGCCATCAATTGCGTGGGGAGCCACCTCACTTTATCCCTTTCTATTAGTGGGTAAAAAGGGGAATGGGGCTGAAACTGGTTAGGCCCTTCTTACAATGTATTAAATCTCATTCAAATTATTTCCCCATAGAAAACCTCAATTTCTGTTGAACGTGAATTGTGTTGGGAACAGTCCGCCTTCATCCTTTTCATTAAATTGGGGGAAGGCGGGACACTGGGTAGACCCTTAGCATTTGATCAAAGAAAATCAACTAATTGCCATATAGAAAAATCATGGGATGGGTTTTGTTAAAGTTCAAAACTGACAAAGTTCATGCCTAGTGTGTTATAGCCGGTATATCCCATAAAGAGTTGGTTGACTGTTTTCTGAAAACCTTGACTCCTGTACAAGTCAGTGTGGAGGGTGCAAAACAAAATTTCCCATTCACCCCCATTCATTTTAAATCAGAATTATAAAGTATTGCATCTCATCTGTATATGTGTTGCAAAACGAAATTTCCCAGTCATCCCCATTCATTTAAATCAAAATTACAAAGCATTGAATTTCACATGCATGTGTCTTGCAATACAGAATTTCACCTTTGTTCTCATTTTCTCTCACCAGAATTTTGAGGCATTGCTTTTCATTTTCATGTGTGTTGAAAAACGATTTCCCTTTAAGTTCCTTTTCCCAACTGTGCCTTTCAAATGAAAGCCTAAAAACTAATTTTCCCATTGATGCATTGTTTGAATAACTGAGTTATTGTTGCGATATTGGGTGTTGCCACAGTATTGGTGGCTGATCTCTGCTGCTAGTCCTTTTTTGTTCGACTCTAAATAAATAAATAAATATATATTCCTACTATCCACTGGGCCGGTTTTTAGTCCATTGGATACACAGGGAATTTTTTGGGGTGGGTGTGAGACAGGTTGGAGGCCTCACCAAAGTGAACTTGAAAGAAAAAATGCTTTATTGTGCGCCACCCGGTTGAGGGGAAAGGAACGGAGTTGATTGCAACTGCCTAATAAACTGCGACAAAGCTGAGGGCACATGGCCGGGGATTGTTGGAGAGTATTCACTTGTGTCAGTGCAGTAGCAGCAAACTATTCATTTGGGCGCAATTGCATTGCAGTGGATGGAAAGTTGTGTTGTATTGTATTGCGAATGTGCCATTCAGACCTGTACCCCTGAGTTCCAGGGAGGTGTATGGATCAAACAGTGTTGATTTTGAGTTGTCCTTGTGAGTGGAAACTAAGCAGGAAGAGGGGTTGGATTTTTGCCCTTGCATAGAGAGTATATCAGGTGCAGAGCACATTTTAGAATGAGCACCCTAGAAATCAATATGGCCAGAAAGCACCTTCTATCTAAATTGTTTATTAAAGGTGAATGTTATGTTATGTTATTTTGCACTTATATAGCGCCTTATATACCATTGGTATGGTCTGAAGGCACTGGTAGGTTGAACGCCCTTGGGAAGGGAAGGGAGCGTCAACGGCGCGTGTGCACACCGGGTATGTGTGCAGCTGGTGCAGTTTTCGTTAAATAGCTGCTTCTTAGCAGTAGGTGTGGTGGTTGAGAGATCGGGAGTATGTGTTTGTTCCGGCCGGATTTATCCAGACCGGATGTGGCTGCGTTAGGCCTGAGGAGAACGCCTGGCTGGGGGTGTGTGTAACCAGCGGTGTTTACTTAGAGTGATGTGGAGTGAGCGGCGGATGTGTGTATGAGAACGGTTATACCGAATGGTGTCATAGTATCTCTGTGTTCTAGCTGAGTGGTGGTGTAAAGAAGAGAGTAAGCGTGGGGTGTGATATGATGGGTTACATGCTCTTTCATACGTTCTCTGCATTCCAGATCATACTATGTACGTTGCGCAGTTCTATGGACTTTTATTCATTCCATGCGTCTGTTAGTGCTACACACTTCGGTCTGCTAGACGCAGTCATGCATTCCAGTCTGCCCCGCACGCTTCTGACAGCCCGCCAACCCTGTTTGCGCCTGTACTTCGCATTCACCCGCTCCCCGCACTCACCAGCTCCCCGCACTCACCAGCTCCCTGCACTCACCAGCTCCCTGCACACTCATCCGTTCTATGCGCTCATGCTTTCCATGCATTCAACATTAGTATGCACTCATCAGTCCCTTAGAGTCATTCGTTAGTACGCAGTAATCCTGTTCTATAAATTAATTTGCTTTCTGGCCTCATGGGTAGAACAAGAACATGAAATGTGGCAAGCTAGAATGATGCAGGAGGTTACCTGTGCAAATGTTATGTGGCTGGATAATGGGCAGTTATATGAAGCCCTGACCAACTTTTACATGACACGGAGCAGAAAAGATGAGCAAATTAAAATGGCTCAGCTCAAAGCAAATATGCACTTCCATGTGATGACCATGGAAGAAAGATACCAGGAGAGTGTAAAACCAGCCTGAGCTTTCAAACCCAGAGAGCTGAAACAATTGGAGAAAAAAGCACAACAGAGCCAAAATTCAGAGTCCAAATTAGAAAATAGTATTCAGTGGCTAAAAGATGAGTTAGGGACACAACAGCGAGCAAATGCAGAGCGAGATGCTCAATTTTCTGCACTACAAGGGGAGTATCATGAGTGTGTTGAAAATCTGACCACAAGTAAACACAAATTAAATGAGCAGGTTGCTCACAATAGAGCCTGCTTAGAGGACATTTTCACATTTCAAGCCCAGATTAAACAAATGAAACCTGAAAACAGCCAGTTAGTCATTAGGGATGTTAATTCTCAGGGTCAATTTGATCAGGGAATTATCTTGAGGGAAGAAAATAAATGTCAAGAGAATAGTTCCCTGTTTTAGGAAGTGTGTCAATTAAGGACAGATGTGGATAAAAGTGAGTTATGTTCTCTGGAACTGACTGACATGGGGCTAGAAAATGAAAAATGTATGAATGTATGGCAGAATAGCTGCAGAGTAGCAGTCTCTGCAGTACTCTCTACGTGCCTGTGGCTGTACGTTACTTTGTGGAATCTTTCTACACTTTCTGCTGCAAGAGGGTTGGACTTGGTTAAAACCCCTCTCAACCCATGGAGTAGCTGCAGAGTAGCAGTCTCTGCAGTACTCTCTACATGCCTGTGACTGTACGTGACTTTGTGGAGTCTTTCTACACTTTCTGCTGCAAGAGGGTTGGACTTGGTTAAAACCCCTCTCATCCCGCGGAGCGGCCGCGGAGCAGCTGCAGAGTAGCAGTCTCTGCAGTCTATGGCAGCAAGGGCAGCAAAAAGTAAAAGCAGAAGGGACACTGCCTCTTCATCGCCTCTACAGTCTGTTCGATTTCGGTTCAAGGAGGAGGGTTGCTGCCTCCGGAGTGCCAAAAGGAGTATGGTATCCCTGTTGACACAGTCCTCGGTCCTTGGAGGTCGGAGGCAGGGCCCTCAGCAGCGAGGCAGGTGCCTCGCACAACCATTGAGCTTGAACCTCCCCCGATGACTGAAGACCTGGACTTCTCCTGCGGAACCCGCCAGTCTCCCCGGGCATTGTCCCCGCATCCCGTTGGCAGACCCTCGCCGTCTGAGGCGGGTCTGGCGGCACCCCTCGGAGGAGAGGAAACACCGGTCGTCCAAGGTGAGGAGGCTGACGCGGGCGGGGAGGGGAGTGCACGGGAGATTGCATTGTTTGAACTGCAACCATCGGCGAGTGCGGCCACAGGGCCCGCGCTTTCCTCCCCCCGCTTGCAACTCCACCCTCAGGCTCAGAGGGTTTGGAAGCTGCGGGTGCGGAAGGGGCATCAAGTGTTTCGACAAGCGCTGGCTCCAGTGTTTTTGGGCCCGCCAATATAACTGTGTTCCCAATCCTGCATCATCCCTGTCCACAGTTGTTAGAGGAACAGGCACTGGCGGTCCTGTCTACAACGCGGTGGTTGGTGGTGGAGGCGTCACGGGCAGCTGCGGATGAGTGGGCCATGTCCGAGCCTGTCTCGCCAGCTGTTGCTCTAAAAGACTTGTCGTTGGGCAAAAACCCCAAACTGTCATATGCTTCTGCTAACTCCTGCTATCAAAATAAAAAGGGATCGCCGGTGCGTAGAAAACGCTGCGCCCACCTCTGGCAAAAATCAGGCATCAAAGCTCAGCCAAACTTGCACCTTAGACTTTCCGACTTGTCTACTAAACCCGGTAAATCTCCCTTAAAGGGGGACTTGGTACTGCCGGCATCTAACAACAAAATCTTTGCCAATTTTCTGAAGAAGAAACCAACCGTCCCAGAAGAACTTTCAGATGCCGAGATCTTGAAAGTAGTCCTGGATCAAGTCCCCAACCTCCCCCCCCCCCCCGAATAAGAACTCTGGGTGGCCTTTCTGTGTGGGGGACACTCTTCTGAAAGACTCTGCCAGGGGCTTAAACAGCGATGTACCATCGGACGCTAGAGTCCGATGGCACTTTGATTCTCCATGCCATGGCTCCTTGTCCTCGCCTAGGCAGTCCACCTCCACCATTCGAAACGAGGAGGTGGGCAGCATACTGCAGACGCTGAGGCGTTCCGTGGTGTCCACGAAGGCCATCCTAAACACATCAACGCAAGCTGGGAGGCCGTCAGCCCCCCTTTCCACATCTGTGTACACGCACCAACTCTCCAATTTAGCTCCGAGGCACCTGGCCCCTTCGATCTTTACTGCTGATACACTCGACACAACAACAGGCAATTCCGAGTGCCAACTCACTGACCCGCTTCTGCCAGCACGAGGAGCGCACTCAAAAGAACTTTTCCTCACAGACATTACACAGGCTCCTTCCACCCCTAAAGGGGATGGCGGGGGAGCAGTCGGGAGGGACTGTGGTCCTCATATCACCCCCGCCCGTAGTAGCATTGAACATTAGGGGTTCTCAGATGACGGGTACTGGTCCAGCACTTCCATCAGCTGATAGCCCCGCCTCTCGAGGAGTGCCAGCCCGCGACCAGAGTAACAGTTCCCAAACACCAGTTAGCACCCAGAGAAACTGTCGCTCTAGCGAGCTACCTGGAAACACTTCTAAAGACTCGCCGGGAAAGAGGACAGACCTAAAGTTATTCATGTCGTCTGTGAAAATTGCTTTGGTGCCGTAAACTGTATGAGTCTATAAACGACTCCTTGAAAGGCCACATGTCCATCTCCGCAATGATGAACAGTCCCTTGATTTTACTGGAAGGGTATATAAATGCCCTAAACAGTCGAATGGAAAAACGCCTTGGAGACGATGTGAACACGGCACAAGTTCAGCCCCCCGGATCAAAGGACAGACCCTTGCTCTCCTCCTCCTCTACTAAAGCAATGACCATCGATTCTAGCTCTCAGACTCCTCAATCCTGGTTGACCACCATCGTAAAGGGCCAGACGGAAAAGTCCACGCTAGGGCCCAAAGGGCCAGGATCTGTTGGGAGCAAAATCAAGACAGCTGGCAGCACCGTAAATGGCGCCATCAATAACGAGGTCATCCTCATCCTGCCTGACTGTGAGGAGTCCCTAAAACATAAAGAACAGGCAAACGCAAACACAAATAAAGAATTTGCAATCTTTGAGAATCAGAAAACGAACAACAATTCAGTTTCTCCACAACCTTGCATACCTAGAGAGGCTACTGCTACAAAAGAAGGAGGACTTTCTATCTGGACGACGAAACCTGTGAGTACCAAACAACCAGAAAACACAGTTCGGCAGGCAAACTTAAACCAGGCGGGAGGGGCAAATGCCTCTGGACACGCCCCCGAGTATAAGGTGGGTGAACTGGAGGTGGCGGTGGACCTATTAAACCTTAGTGTCTACCCGCTGCCTGAGGACCAAGAGGACAGTAGTCTGTCTCCAAATTTGGAAGAGGAGTTTCCTCCATTTCAGACATTGGAAAATCGTAAGATCATTATCAAGAAGCCCACTTGGGGACCGGTGGCCTCCAAGAGCGCATCGCATGAACATACAAAGTACGATCAAAAAAAGGCTGGTGGAGGTCACTCAAGCCAGGCCTTCTCTCCATCTAGATCGGGGGCTGAGAGAATTGCTCCCTCTCCCATACCCTGCAATTCCCCTAAACAGAGGTGGGTACACGCCACTCGGGCCCAACGGCCATCCGGAGTGCCGAAACATACGGAAGCCCACTACTCGGAGAAAAAGACCACGCATGGCTCAAGATCAAGCCCAAAGCCTGTTCTATGGAGGGCCTCCCTCGGACCCAAAACAGAACGCATATTCAAGATAGAACAACTACCAGACAACAAAAAATATGTGGTACTAAAACGAGGCTTTGTGCAACATCTTTTTAAATATGTCCCGTTGCTCAGAAGAGTGGAGACAAAAGACATTGCTCTGGTAGAGCCCTTCCATGAAGGAAACACTGCAAGTGCATACTAATACGTACCTACTAACTGGGCAAAAATGAGGATCTCCAAGGCGGCAGAAAATCTGCTGAAGTTGGGGTTTGATCTGTTCGAAGTAGAAGAGAGTGTGCCATCCACTTCACAACGAGAGGGGTCTGAGGTGACTAGGCCCAAAAAATCTTGTGAACGCCCTGAGTTAATCAGTCAAGAACAACCCCTGCGGGGGTCTATTGAAACGAACCACCCAGGCCAGGATCCTAAAAACAAAGGAGCTAAACATCTGGCAGGTTTTACGAGGGGAGTTAAACCGAGATTTTATGCGGGGACTGACACCCAGCTCCCCCTGCAAGACGAATCTATTGACAAATGTGCCTGCACATACCCTTTGGGAATAGGGCGATTCCCGGCTGGTCCTCCTATGACCAAAATTCAGCGTACCATTATCCAACATACCAAAACGAGGGACTTTGAGCAACCACAAACTATCAAACAAGCCCCACTTGCACAATTATGGGCTTGGATACCGAATGCTCTCATGCTCAATAAACAGAAATAGCATTGCGCAACACGTCCCCTCATCCCTCTCCCCATCAGACCAACCACTGGGAAAGAGGAGATGTTGTTGGGATCATGGAACACCAGGGGCTTTCTGCACCTAACCAAGGAAGGGGATTTAAATCTAGGCAGTTTCGACATTGTCTGTATTCAAGAGTCTTGGATGATGGAATGCCTCTCAATGGATGGATACACAATTGTGTTTGCTCCAGCAAAAAAGGGGTCTTTGGTCGCCCTTTTTCTGGCCTCATAACTGCCATTCGCTCGGGAAGCAGACTACATTATAAGAAAACGCTGAAATCCTCCACACATCTCCTTGCAATAGAGCTAAACTGGGAAAAGCCTTCTGAAGAAAATGGGTGATTCACACGGCAGTCGTTAATTGTTATCAACGTCTACTGGAACCCCACAGCCATGAGTGATGACATTTTTCTAGCTCTGTTTGGGCAAACCATCGACGAGGCTCTCGTGGAATGTCCAGCGGCCTTTCTGATATGTGGCGACCTGAACGCCACTTGGTTCCAACAAGACACAAGACGCATCCCTTCATCCCCAACATCCCCGAAAAAAGGACGAGGAACCAAATGGCTGTCTTTGATGTCCTCTAGAGCCTTACTCAGCGCGGGTGATCTATTCTCGAGATCAAACCGAACACCAACTTGGAAATGGGGAAACTCTTACGCAGACACTGACCACATTTTTGTGAGCAGACATCTGGCAGCCTGAACTGAAGATCACGCAGCACTATCAAAAGGAGGGAGTCGAGCTAGGCCAGAAGCTCGCCCAACTGTCTCCAGACTACCAACCATTCCTGGTGCCCTACCTATCGTCCAGTAACAAGCCCAGACACACCACTCAATCTTTCACTTACGTTTACTGTGGAGAACTGGTGGAGAAAAGACGCTTACTGAGGAAAACGAAAAGGCTACTGTATGCACATCCATCATCAGAAAACCAAGACCGTTTCAACAAGGCTCAGCTGACCTATAAATCCTGGGTCAGACATTACCGATTAACCCTATATCAACAGGACACGGAAGCGATGCTGAAGCTTGTATGTGGTCATCAGAATTCTGGTCACTTTTGAGATCCACATCTTCCCCCCTGGACGAATCATCAATAAATCCAATCAGCGAGGAAGTCTGGACGAACTTCTAGAAAACACTGTTCCAAGCACCCTCTGTGTCAAACTCCTCGGGGGCTAACATTCAACAGGAGTCCTGGTTGATGTGAGCAACATAGCGGAGATAACGAAGGTTCTTCGAAGACTCAAACCGTCGAGAGCGCCTGGCCCAGATGGAATCACCAACTTGGACCTGAAACAAAACCCGAAAGAATGGTCCACGTTGATTAGTGCAATCTTCAAACTATGCATGAACTCAAGGTCAATCCCGCAGTCATGGGCCACATCAATCATGGTGCCCATAGTTAAAAAGGGGTGCAAAGAGGAGCCAAAGAACTACCGCCCCATAGCACTCTTGGACACTATCAGCAACGCTTTTGGAGCATTACGGCTACAACACTTTCAGAGATGGGCAATTAAGGCTCCGTGTGCTGACCCGTTTCAAACGGGGTTTACCAAAAACAACGGAACACCGACCAACATGTACCTGAGTGCCCTGAAGAGCAAATTCCTCAGCGGAGGGCCTTGTGTTTGCTTGGCCTTCATTGATCTGGCCGAAACATTCGACCAGGTAAATAGAGAGATTCTGTGGGAAAAACTGAGACACTGGAATTGCCCCAAAGAAATAGCTCAACCTATGCGAGCTCCTCACCAAAATACTAAGCTGCGTGTGAGATTAAATCAAGCTGGTTTACTATCGGCAGAAATCCCAGTGGGAAGAGGAGTGAAGCAGGGCTGCTCATTAGCCCCGACCCTTTTTATCGCGTACATTGGCGATTTTAAGGATTCTGAATCATCCATCCACTCCTTTCCGCCGTCAATGGGTGAACAAAAAACAGCAAGGCTATTGTATGCAGACGACATGATCTTAATGGACTTGACACCAATAGGCCTTCAGCGCCAACTAGATAATTTGGCCGCCTATACCCGAGCGAACAATCTCACAATCAACGTCTCAAAAACCAAGATTTTAATGCTGGAAAAAGTAAAACGACCGAAAGAAAAACTGACCTGGTACTTGGAGGGGGTCGCACTAGAAAAAAGGTACACAACTTCAAATACTTGGGATTCACTCTTGATTGCTCAAGTATCATCTCATATCATCCCCCATCTCCGGAGCGCAGAGGGCAGGAGCCCTCCCCCACTCGACGAGGCCGCAACCGCCGCGGAAAGAAACTGAACACATCCGGGTGTTCCTTGCCTCCACTGGCCATGCGGCCCACCTAGAATCTTTCTGCTCCCCTTCTATGTCCCCGGCGCTGGTTCCATTCAAAAAGCCCAGCTTCCACGATCCGCGAGAATTCGCCGAGCGACGCTGCCAAAATGGCCGCCGGCATGTTTGCCTTCGGTTGCTAAGCAACCCAATACACATCGACGCCTCCAGACAGCCAGCTGATTGTCTGTAGCCCTCCTGATCACGGTCGCTGCACCACCGGAAGGTGCGAGCTGGCAGTGGACCTCTGCTCGAAGGGCCGCTGATAAAAGCGCCTGTCTGTGCCTGTCCGTGGCGGGCCGCTGGCGCTACCGTCTCCTTACCTGCCACTCGCAGTAAGTACTCAGGCCAGACCCTCAACAATCCCACACCCACTACTATTGATGTTCACACTGCATGGAGACGATACTGACCAGTTCATAAGCATCCTGCTTTGCCTTCCATATGTGCATTGATCTATCACTGTAGTCGCTAGACACCTACTGCTCTTTGCATGCTGTACCTCTTAAAAACTCATTCTGAGCACAGTCCATTGCGAATGTCATCCTGCAACTTGGATCTTAGTCGGTCCCTGGTGATACAACTGTTCCAACCCACTTGCACACTGCTTTCTGCACTCTGCACCCAGTATAGCTGAACTTAAACGTTAAAATATGCTGCCTGAATGTTGAATCTAGCTTGCCATTATAACATCTTATATCTTGACAACAGCATCTAGCCTGCCTATGATAGCTACACTTAGCATGTTCCTGAAAGTTGCACTCTGAAAGTGAATCTAGCATTTAGCCAGCCTATGATAGCTACATTCAGCCTGTCCTCTTAAAGCTGTATGCCGAAAGCTGAATTTGCCAAAGTATGATAGCTGCATTTAGCCTGCATATTGAAAGCTGTACTTTGAATGTTGAACTTAGCCTACCTATGATATCATGCTGCATTCAGCCTGCCTATGTTAGCTGCATTTAGCCTGCATATTGAAAGCTGTACTTTGAATGTTGAACTTAGCCTACCTATGATATCATGCTGCATTCGGCCTGCCTATGCTAGCTGCATTTAGCCTGCATATTGAAAGCTGTACTTTGAAAGCTGAACTTAGCCTACCTATAACTTGCATTCAACCTGCCTATGATAGCTACATTTAGCCTGCTTATTGAAAGCTGTACTTTGAATGCTGAACTTAGCCTACCGATGATAACATGCTGCATTCAGCCCGCCTGTTAGCTGCATTCAGCCTGCCTATGTTAGCTGCATTTAACCTGCCTATTGAAAGCTGTACTTTGAAAGATGAACTTAGCCTATCTATGATAATCTGCACTCAGCCTATGACAGCTACATTTAGCCTGCCTTTGTAAGCTGTATTTTGAAAGTTGCATTTAGCCTACCTATGATAACTGCATTAACCTGCCCATGACAGCTGCATTTACTCTTAGACAATTGCTACTACATCAAATGTAGTTGTTCCACCCAAGTCATCTGCCCCATTGCTCTGAGCCACCTGCACATATGTGCAGCCTACTGCCTCTGAGTCAACTGTACTGCCGATTGTACTCTAGTCAATTGCCACCGTCCCAAACTTAGACGCCATCTACTATACCTGAGTTATCTGCCTTATCCGCACAGGCCCCAACCCTGATCAGGCCGGATTACACAGCTTTATCCTAGTTCAATCTGCCACCCTCCATGGTGACGTCACAAGATGCAAACCTTACAAGCCACATTAGCCCTTCTCACTCTAACAACACTCCAAGTCCACATACCCAGACTCACTCCCACCATTGAATACACCACCCGCCAACGCTCAGCTCACTCCCCTGCCATGACACAGACTCTACCTCAACCATTAATGAGTCGCAATGACCAAACTGAAGAACCTCAACAACATAGAACCTTCGAATCTAAACCATGCAATGCCATATCTAGAAATGCTAGACTCTGAGCCAGACTTGCAAAACCATATGAACCACGCTCCAGAACACTGACCGCATCTAACCGTAGCAAACCCATACCTAATAGGGGCATAGAAAAACCACACAGTCTATACCCAAAGACACAGATTGCACGTATGCACACTTCTGCCACAACCCAGGAAAAGACATGCACACCCCCATCCACCAGCCCACTTCTAAAAGGTGCACTAGTTAATGCTAGGTCCTTGATTGCTCATGCCATTGAGATTGCTGATCCAGACCGAAAATTTTGACTTCCTGGCCATCACGGAATCCTGGCTACACGCCGCTGCAGGACCAGCCATTATGTTAGCAACCCCCAACGGCTACACCATCCTAAGGGCAGACAGAGGCGAAGCCCGCGGAGGGGGCATAGCCCTTATTATTAAATCCAACCTATCCATCAGGCTAGCGCCCTCGAACGACACTAAATCATGCGAAAGCCTAACAGCTAAACTAGCTATTAACAACTCCCAAACCCTCACTATCCACCTTATTTATAGACCTCCAGGCCCTATTGGAACCTTTGAGGAGGACATCTCTACCATCCTATCGCATAACCTAAAACAATCATCACAAGTCATCCTGCTTGGGGATCTTAACCTAGGCTTCAATGACCAAAATGACCCACAGGCAAGTAGAGTAGCCAACCTACTCTCTGAACTAGGCTTCTCACAAAAAGTACTTCACCCCACCCACAGCAAGGGTAGAATACTCGATTGGGTGGCAGACTATAACTGCAATGCCTCCATCCTATCGATCTCCCCACTAATTTGGACATACCATCTCCTTATAACATTTGCTCTAGAAACAATCAGACCTACTACCACCTCAGTCCAGCCAGCACCATCCATCCATCCCAACCAGGAACAAGAAAAACATCACCCCGGACAACCTACTCCCGCTCATCCTCCCCACACTTAATTCACTACCAGACAGCCTGGACCCTGAAACACTAGTGAACGAGTACAACAAAGTTATGTCCTCTGCCTTGGACATAATTGCACCACTCAAAGTGAGATGCAGCAAACCCAAAGCCCACCTCAACTCCTGGTGCACCCCCCACCTAAAAACTCTTCGCACCAAAAAAAGACAATGCGAGGTCGCATGGAAATTACAACCATCGGAAGAAAATAAGAGCACCCTGAGAGATATATCTACCCTCTACAAAAACGAAATACTGTCAGCCAAACGGGAAACTTACAACACCAGAATAGCCCAAGCCAACTCTAGAATGAAGGAACTCTTCATTATCCTAAAGGAAATAGAATCCCCCATCCCAGTGCCTGACAACTGTGTCAAAGATAAAACATGGTGCACCAACATTCAGCAAGCCCTAGCTAATAAAGTAATAACTCTCCAATCTAAAATTGCCACGAAAAAATCCTTGCTCAGTCTCGACACTAAGCCCAAAACAGCTATCACTCTGCCTAAAAATAACACCAACTACCCTTGCTTCAAATTCTCCACAGTATCTATTATTGAGACAGAAAAAAAATCATACTGTCACTCAAACCATCTAACTGCCAGGGTGATCAATGTCCACCTCAACTGATAAAGGACGCAGCTAGAGACCTTGCTCCCTTTATCTCAAAACTCATTAACGCCTCATTCGCTACAGGGTCCATACCAAGTAACCTAAAAGAATCTTGGGTACTCCCATTGCTTAAAAAACAGACGCTAGACCCTGCCCTACCCATGAACTATCGCCCAATCACCACTGTGCCATTCCTCTTAAAAATCATAGATAAAGTGGCATATTCACAAATACAGAAACACCTTGAAAACAACAATTTACTAGGAGTACGGCAGTCTGGCTCCGTCACCAGCATGGAACCGAAACTGCCCTCTTAGACCTAAAGGCGCAAATTGATGAGCTAAGGGATCAAGGCAAACCAGCCTTACTCCTCCTTACTCCTCCTCCTGGACTTATCAGCCGCATTTGACCTTGTTGACCACAAGGTCCTTTGCAGGCACCTGGATATAGCCGCGCACTTCTCAGAAGAAGCCACAAATTGGATCCAATCCTTCCTCAATAACAGGACAATGAGAGTCTTCTCCACCACTGCGGCAGCAGACTCCATCCCCATCACATGCGGTGTGCCCCAAGGATCTTGTGTTTCGCCTACACTCTACAACATCTTTACTAGGCTCCTTTTCGATGATCTGGACCTTCTGGGTATCACCTACACTAATTATGCAGATGATACCCAGATTCTCCTACCACTTACCGGTGATTACAACAAGGATTTGGCCTTGGTGAACAGAGTGCATCTCATCATCCAGGCATGGATGGCCACACACGGTCTATGCCTGAAATCATCATCCTGGGCACACCCCCCACCCTCAAAAAACTGGGCCCCAACTACTCCGCCTTTGATTTCAACAACAACCAAATCACAACCGCCCACGCGGTAAAAACTCTGGGTTTCTACCTGAACTCCACCCTTTCTTTCAACAAACAGGTCAATGCGATGGCTTCGGCAACTGCCTACACCTGTAAATTGACAAGAGCAGGCAAACCCTTCCTATCAAACGATAGCTGCATCACACTCGCGAGAGTGCTCGTGTTATCAAATCTGGACTACTGCAATTCACTCTATATTGGGGCTAAAAAGGAAGTCATAAAAAGAATTCAAATTCTGCAGAAGAACGCGCTTAGAGCAGTACTTTGCATTCCCAGGAGAGCCCACATCACCGCACTCAGACGAGCTAACAACTGGCTCTCTACTCAGTCGAAAATCCAACTAAAAGTTGCCTCTCTGGTCCACAAATGCCTTAACAACGCCTCACTGCAGTACCCATCTGCTAGATTCCCCAAACTAAAACCAACAAGACTTACTAGATCTGCTAATTCCAATAACCTATCTATACCCAGAGTCAAACTGACTAAAGTCGGTGGCTGCAGCTTTCAGGTGAAAGCAGCTCAACTCTGGAACTCCCTACCATCCACCTTGAAGACTGACCAACCCTACCTCACTTTCTGACACAACCTTATAACGTGGATCAAAAATGCAGACACACTTTAGACCATCTACTGCCTGGACTTACTCAAGCCGAGGAATTTCTGTTTAGGACTGTAAATACATGCTTTTACACGTTTTACTTGCTGTATATTCCTGTATATTTTGTTGTATATTATTCTTGTTGCTCTATTTGCCATGTGATCTTGTAACTAAGCTTCGAGCTGTTTTATAACATGCGCTCGGTTACCCCTGGGTCTGGCGCGCAATATAAGTAATAAAAACCAACAAACATCAATGCAACCTTGCAAAGCACCCTAATGGAAAAAGTAAAAAAACTGGCAGCCCAAGCCTGTGCGATGGACAAAAAATGTGTCCGCTTTTCCTTGCTGTCAATGCTCAAATTCTATCATGCAAAAGTGGTCCCCTCTCTCACCAACGCAGCGGAAGATCTCCCACACACTCCGGAGCACCTCTGGCCCAAGTTAGAGGGGTACTTCTGGTGCATGGTCCTGGGCCTGCCAAAATCCACATCCATGTTACTACTTAGAAGAGAGCTAGGCCTCCGTTCTCTAGGAGGGACCACTGAGATTAAAAACATGATGTCTTTCCGGAAAACGTTACTCCCGGACTGCTCACACCTACTAGCCAGAATACGATCGGAAACCTTGGGCCTACACTGCAGTATTCTAAAATCCTGGGAAGCTTCCTGCAAACTGAAACTGTTGGAAATTCATTCATCGGAGGCCAAGCTCATCCGAAACCCAAAAAAAATAAAGAAAATGGGTGAGCTTGACTGGATTAAGACCTTGGACAATGTAGCTCAGGCCAAATCAGTCAGACATATTCCGCCTTATCTGAGCAAATTAAACACGATTCCAAACTACCCGAGTAAATTTCCTAGTAAATCGGCTAGAAACATGTTCTTGAGGGCGTGTTTGAATATTCTGGAAACCCAGGAGATCTTAGCACTCAGAGGGCTGAGCAACTCAGACAATTGCCGTTTCTGCACAAACGAAGGAGAGGTTGAAACCATACGCCACCTGCTACTTAATTGCCCAGGGTCAAAGGCAATAGGTGGAAATTCCTGCTACCGCACCTATCGGCCTCTTATACTAGGGAAGAGGAGCTATGGTGGGGCCATTTAATGAGTGGCCACTCTGAAGCACATTCTGGCCCTTTGAAACAAAGTTCGGTCTTGGTTCTAAAAAAAAAAACAAAATTCCAAATGTGATGCAAACTAGATTCTCTGTACATACGCTCCTCTTTTTCTTCTTCTTCCTCTTCTTTTGAATTTCTTTCTCTTCTCTTTAAACCTTTTCTTCTGAATCTCTTGAACCTATGTCTTCTTTTGAATCCATGTCTTCTTTTGAATTGTTTGAATCTAGGTCTTCTTCATTCGCTTTTGTAAAAATCATTAATTTGATTAAATCAAGTAAATAAATAAAATAAAAATGTATGAAACATGTGAGGCAAGCAGAGGTTGACAGAGCAGGCAACACAGGCCAGAACTGCACAAGGGGAGGAGATTAGTCTCCTGAAAAAGAAGCAGTCTGAATATAAGCAGACAATACAAGCCTCACAGAAAGAAAATGATTCCCATTGTAAGGAGAACAAGGGACTTGGACTGATTGATTGCACAAAATAAAGTGCTAGGAGCTACTCTGGCACTAGTGCCAGAATTGAAAACTCAGCGCTCTGCATGTCACCAAGAGATATGGAGTGAGAAAAACAAAAGTGGAAGGTTGGCAAAATAAATGGCCAAATACCAAAAGGCTTTGAGGCCCCCCAACCAGTCAGGGTGTGGAAAAGCATCACAGAGGGTTGACCTCCCTATCAGGGACTTCAAGCCAACTCACCACCTCATACGTACAGTGTATAGCTGACTTCATAGCTGCCAATTTTCAAGTACAGGGAAACATGAGGCAGCTGGACTCAACGAAGCCTAGTCCAACAGAAGGCAGGTCCATTATTGGATATTGGTGAATATTCATCTCTACCCAGTAGAAGGGAACATGGCCGGACCAGTTGACTCAGAGCATTTAAAAATAACCTGGCATGTACCTCTGACCAGGACTACTCCTATGATGAAAAGATCAGGGAGTTGGGCTGGCAGAAAATGAAGTTACAAAAGGGACCACCTGGTCTGCTTTGCAGGCAGAGAAGAATCAGAGTATAGTTCTCAAAAGAACATCCTAAAATCCTGCACACATTCAGGGAGGTGGGGGGGATTTCCCCACCATACCCGGAAGGAGAGATAAGGAAGAAAAGTACTTACCGTGTGAAAATGGAGTACAAGGGAAATTATGCCGAGAGCCCACAACACCACAGGGGAGAAGAGAACAGACCCCGTCATTCTAGAGGGATTCTCAGTCTCAGAGGTAGGAAGTGGACTACTAATAGCAGCACCTCTGAGGCCAAGGGTGAGTGGACTCGGGTGCAGCGGAAAAGAAAGTCTGCCAAACAGAAGAAGTCTTGTGAAAGACCCAATTTGGCAGATGAAGGCCATAAAGAGCTTTATAACTACCATAGGAACACCAACTCCTCAGTGTGGGACTTTATTTGGGATTAAGAATAATGAAAATTCCATGGAGTTTGTCAAATGGATATTCTCCCAAGGATACACCAGTTTCTTTGCAGGGCTGGAGAACTAAGATCACCAGAAATGCTCCACCAACAAGGTGGCCTTTTAAAAACACATCTCCATTCACAGGAACCCTGAGGAGGCCCGCCAAGAGGCCCGCAAGGTGGCCTACAACATGCAGTGTGCGGAAGACCAAGCACCTTGAGAGTTTGTGTAAGAGTTGAAGCGAGTATTTGCAAAGACCTCTAGGTATGTGAACAACAATAGCTGGGTGTTCATCAACACCTACTTCCATGCGCTCCTAGAATACATTATGACCCATCAAGTAAGGGATTTCTATGAGTGTAGGACCCTGGTCCAAAAGCCGTATGAAAACAAAAAATAACCCTAGAAATGCCGAAACATCAAACACACCCACTGCTGCAAAGGTAGCAGAGGTAAGAAATACTCCCATATTGTACTTTGAAACAGGGGGGGGGGGGGCTAAAAATACTCCTCCCAGTAACACCAACAAGCAGAATGAGAGGCAGAGAAGAGCATCAGATACAACCCAATCAGGTGGTAGCCAGGCAGGGTATCAGACCAACACTCCATCTGACCTGCCACCTATATAAACCCAAGATACAAGGGTAACAGACCCATCCTGGGGTATGTATGGACTCCGCCGGGGAGAAGGCTCAATCAGTTAAGTACTGCCCCAGGAAACCCCTCTTAAAACTTCCCTCAGAACTTCCCTCAGAAGGGATGAAATACTTCACCCCCAACCTAAGTTTCTTCCCCAGATACCCTTCAAAACCCTAATTTCCAGAACAATCCTCCTCGCTCTCCCCACTTTCAGGAAAATGACTCCCAAAATGAGTGAGAAGGGGGACCTGGGATGGAAGGTTATCGGGGAAACTCCCAATACCTAAGCTACTTGGGGAGAAAAGACAGGTACCCTTTCCAGGAGCAGCAAATGTATGAATCCAGACCTCGCTACCAACCAGAAAAATGTCACAACTGGAGCGACAGGTCCAACAATGAACCCAAGACCTGGGTCGCATGTTGAGGGCTCAGCAGAAACCTCTACTGGAAAATGTTGGCCAGAATAACTCCACATCAGGGTTTGGTGCCCCGGAACAATGACGGAAGAAACCTCCGACAACCAACAGGTTCCAGAGGAGGGAACCTGAGTGGAAGGGAGATGCAAATCCCTATAGGAAGCTTCCTTTCCCACCAGAACAAATCCCCTGGGAACCTCTGAATCTGAACATAAATCTTCTACTCCCGAAAAGCTGGAACCTAGGGAACAGAGGGTAAGTAGGAGAAAGAACAAGTTACTTACCTGTAACTGTTGTTCTCCAGCATGGGTCTGGCATGGATTCACATGCTCATGAATATTCCCCGTCAGGCCGGGAATCCTCGGTATAGAAAAAAAATCAATATCAGTTTCGTGTCTGATCTGTCTTTCTCAGTAGTAACCAATCACTGGTCTCTGGGTCATACTGCCCCCAGCCAATGACCGCCCTCTCCCTAAGCCCCGGCCCTGGCAGCCATCCTCAGATTTTTACCACACGTTCAAGTGTTTGGAGTCCTCGTGCTTAGCTCTCAAGCTTTTGCTGCGTTTTCGCGCTTTTTTCAGGAGATTTTCTCATTTTTCGGTTAAATAGAGCCTCAAGCTCCACCGTTTCTACTTCCGATCAACGGGGATCCGTTTTGGAGTTTCTACGCCCCTCAAGGGTGAAGATTTCGTCGAGTTACGCTTTTGGAGGATTCCAGAAGTTCCGAGGCCTACCCCCGGACATGGCCCAGGAGAAAGGGAGCTCGACGCCCGGGAAGCTGTTCAGGACCTGCCCTGCATGCCAGCTTCAGAACGTTTTCAAGGAGGACGAGCATTCGTTATGCCTCTACTGTCTCCATGAGGACAAGACGCACAAGGAAAAGGACTGTGCGTTTTGTGGGAACATGTCGGAGCGGACCATGAAGGATCGCCACCCCCGTCTCGCCAACTGGCTGGAAGGTAAGAGCCTGCCAGGTGAGAAGAAGAAAAAGAAGTCAGAGCGGTCTTCTAAGTCCTGTGAGGGTGTTCCGGCGATGGGGGCCCAACAAAAGGCTAAGCACTGCGAGTCCGCGGGCACCGGGAGCGCCGAACGGTCGGTCTCCTTGGCTGCCAGGCAGGGTGCATCCTCCCCGGCGCCATCGACTACGAGCCAACGCTCTGGCTCGGGTAAGAGGAAGTCCGAGAACCCGGCGAAGCTTCTGGAGAGGCCCCGGTCGATCTCGGTCCGTCTTGATCAACTGTGGAGGAACACATGCAGAAATCAAGAACAAAATTGTCCTTTCAGACAGCACAGTGGTGTTAGACATGCGTGAACTTCTTAGGGCACGAAATCACCACTGAAGGTCTTGGTCCCCAGGCAAAAACGGTGGAAGCATTATTAAAACTGAAAGACCCCACTACTCTGCTAGAACTAAGAAGCTTTTTTGGACTCCTTAATTATAGTCGAAAGTTCATTGAAGACTACAAAGTGGTCACACGACCCTTGGTCAATTTATCAAAGGCCGGGGTCAAGTGGGAGTGGGGTCCAGAACAATATGAGGCAGTAAAACAACTAAAGAGAAGTCTTTCCCAAGCCCCTTGTTTGGCTTAAACCATAAAGGACAAGGAGTTCTTCTTGGAGACAGGGTTCTCCAATATTTGATTAATGGCGGTATTATACCAAAAGCACGACAAGGTCAACAAAGTAATCCCATACACGATCATGAGTTTGTCCTTTGCGGAGGAAAAATCCAATGATTGCGAAAGGGCACTCCTGGCAACGGTGTGTGCGTTGAAAAATTACCGCCTGTTCATCCAAGGGCAGCACATCATCGTGGAGACTCCTCACCAACCCTTGCAATAGCTTCAATGTGACCAAATCCGAACAGGGAATGTGAGTAATTCCAGAATTACTTCCTGGATTCTGTCCAAGGCTTTTGTGTGAAGGTTAGATATGGCCAAAACAAGAAGAGTCCTCTAGCGCAAGGATTGGCTGACTTGCAGGACTGTGCTCAAGAAATCTGTCCCGAGGATGAAAATGTAAGGACCAATGACAATCTGGGGGCATCACTGCACAAAGTCTATGGGGAAGACCCGTTTGAGGGGGATACCCACAGTGTATGTGGATGGGTGCTCCTACCATGTTCACAATCAAGGGGAAAACATAACTAGTGGCTGCCATTGGGGATGCCTGGGTGAATGAGGCCCCAGAACCCTCTGCTGGGTACAAAATAGGTCCCCAAAGTAGTCAGGTGCAGAGTTGATGGTAGTGCATCAAGCCATCCCTGCTGCCGTGCAATACCAATTCAAAGAACTGGTCATAATCACTGATTCAGATCTTGAATGGGTTTGTGGCACACCTGATTAATTGGAAAAATCGAGGCATTCTGTGCGAGAATACCAAACTGATCAAGCACGGAAAATTAATCCAATCAATCGATCGTCTGGTAACCTCTAAGGACCTGACCAACTATTGGAAAAAGATTAGAGGTCACTCCAAAATAGAGGGACCAGACAAAACTGAAAATGCTGACCAGTTGGCCAAAACCGGAGCCATTCACAGGAATTTCCTAGAAACCTAATCTCTGTTGGGCGAAATCCAGGTCGCTGTTTTCACCAGGTCCCAAACCCATGCCAAAAATTAACTCTACTGCCCAGTGGAGTAAAGAAACCCCAGATGCAAATTTGACTCCTGCACAAAAAGAGGACCCAATTATTTGGAAATGTTGTAGGCATATTGAAGAGCCCATGAATTTTACTCTGACAGAGTCAGATTATATCATGAAGGAGGATCTCCGGGTGATAAAGTTTTCCAAAATGTGCCAAATCCCAGATGGTTTGTTGGTATGTAGATCCATATATGGATGTGACCAGTGGGTGGTACCTAGCTCATTCCGAAGCCTGATGTTAAGTCACGCCATGACACTCCCACTACCAGTAATAGGGGGTTTCATAATACATTGGAAATCTTGCGCAAGGTTGGATATTGGCCACACATGGGCCAGGACCTCTAGATCTATAAGGGGTGTCTTGCGTGTGCTCGGTTTTAGCCGAGTTCTCTCACACACACACAGCTCCCCTACAGAAAAGGGCAATGACACTGCCTTGGTCGGATTTGCAAGTTGATTTCATCGGGCCAGTGATTCAGTCTTCTAGAGGAAACAAGTACATGTTGACCATTGCATGTTTGTTTACCAAGTCGGTAGAATGTCTTCTGCCGCAAATTGTAAGGCGAAGACAGCTGTTCCACTAATGATCAATCACCTCATCTCTCATTTCAGCCTTCCCCAAAGGATTGAGCCGGACCGAGGAAATCATTTTACCAGCGAGCTGATGACCAAAATGTGGGAGATGCTAGGGGTAAAGACAAAACTCCACATTGTCTGTGGCCCAGACTCGAGAGGGGGAGTTGAGAGGTACAATAAAACAATTGTGGGTATCTTGAAGTTTGTGGCAGACTCTGGGCCTAGTTGGGACAGCAGACTACCGCTTGTCCAGATGGCCACAAGGTCCATGCCGTCTTCTGCAACCAAATTGTCTCTATTTGAGCTCATGACTGGATGAAAAATTGTGCTACCTCAGCATCTGCTCTACCGAACTCAAGAGCAGACCTTGATCAACGTGTCCACGACCCATGCAATACCTTCAGCATGCTTTTGCTTACGATCAGTGCAATTTAGAAAAGTCGGCAGAGGGGCCGAAAACTCACTAAGACTTAAAGACTACCAAGAACGAGTACGTATTAGGAGACAGGGTCTACCTGTACAATTTCCAAAGGAACCAGATCAAAGAGCAGAATTTTCTCCCCTCTTGGTGCGTGCTTCTGAAATTGTCAATAAAATCTCACCTGTGACCTATAAGATCTGCATTCATAAAGGAGAACAGGTGGAAGAGAAATGGGTCCATATCAATCAGTTGAAGAGCCGTCACCCCAGACAGACTTTACAACTGATTGAAGAGCCCAGTGAGGTTAGAGTGCAGGAACCATCTGAAGAATGCAAAGAAAGGATGGAAACCCAGATGGAGAATATCACACTTTTACCGGGAGTAAAACAATTTATACTTATAAGGAATGCACCAAAAGTAAAAATCAGGTTGAGAATTGAATAAGTTAAGTGAAAAGTAATGTGTAAGCTGTTATTTTGTTGTCAATGTGTATGTCAATAATACCGGGGAAATTAGTACTGTATAAAATATTTAACCTCTCTTTTACTCTCAGCAGATTAAATAACTCTCTGTCTCTAAAGCTTAGAGGTGGAGCTACCGCAAATGGAGGTGTCCAGTACCAAAACCCCAAAATCTGAAAAGAGTGGAGTGCAGACCAGAGCACCACTCCCTCAGGGCGGGAAAAGAGTAGACGTGCTTAGATGAGGAAATTCATAGAATGAACCAAATCCAAAAGAAAAGAAAAGAAAAAATAACACTCTCTCCTTGCTCTTCTCTCTGAGTCACCTGAATCAAAGATCCAGGGGGGCAATCTGTGGGGTAAAATATAGCCCCTGAATGTCAGAAATAAAGAGGCCATAACAGGACAGGATTTAAGAGTGAAGCTGGCTGGTGTTATCAATTGTACATTGCAGGCCAGTCCAAAACACTTCTTTATCTGATTTAAGGCCAAGTGACATGGAAAAAAATGGGACTAGTTAAACTCTACTAAAATGGACAAGTGTACACGTGGAGAAAGACACTTACTTTTCACAAACAAACTGACCTCTTCGAAAGACCTGCTTGGCACATTGAAATGGCACATTGGTTTCCCATGGTAAATAATGGCTAACGCGTGGACAATACCGAAGAGATACTCATGCGATTTCAACTGTTAAATTAAAGAAAGACATTACACATGGACAGATTTGAAAACTGCAGCAGTGCCCATGGGATGAAATGAAATTGTTGTGCATTTGGAAGCTAAAAAGGAGGAATAATGCCATTTCAATTTAGAAATAAAGTTGAAAGGTGGACAGCTTTTAATTCTGCACATTAAAACGACATTTGTAAGAGAGGCCTATTTTGTTTGGTGTAGATTTGAATACTGCTTCCTGATGTAGCCATGGCCTATCTGTGTGGATAGAGTGGACTTATCTCGGTTTATACAGCATGTAGAGAAAAGAGTCTAGTGTGGACAACAGACCCTGGTGCAGCATTGAAAGTTACAGATACACAGGGCACATTTAATATACTAGCCTTACAGAATGGTAAACTGCAACTTGTTGTTCTCTCTGAGCTGAAATGCCCCCACTGAACTGTAAACTGGAAAGTATCTGGATCCTGACCTTGCAGCCCTTTGGTTTGATGAATACCAGGGATACAGGGCTGATTTCAAGTAAATGCTTAAATCAACAGAGAAAGATCAAATTTGTGGTGAATTGCTGACAACAGAAGTGACCTCAAGATTAAATATTCACATAAAAAGTGCATTTGCCTTGAGCAAAGACCCTTTGAAAATCTGAACGCAAAACCTTTGGCTGGGCCCACCAAGGAAACTGGTTGGGCTGTCAAACTAAATTCTAAGATACACAAAGTAGTAGTTTGTTAGTTATGGGAGTTGATGATAAGATGTACTGCAGAAGTGACCTTAGGGTCAGGTCTTCCCATAAACAGTGCTTTGAAGCCAAGGAGGGAAAAGGTTAAGATAAACATGGATAAATCACATGGATAGTTGCATGCTTTAAGGGGAAAGGAAATTGCTGGTGGCTGATTAAACATTGAATACAGTTTTTCCTAAATAAAAGGAGCATTGTGTGTCCGTTCGAGCCCATCCTGTGTTCATATTAAAGAGGATGAAAAGCCAGTCACTGCCCTATAAAAACAATATGTGTGCTGTATACAAACTCAGTTATGGTCAAAAGTATGATTCTGCCATTTTTCATACACCTGAGAAATGGGAAAGTTGGCAAAATGATAGATCATGAGGGTAAGGTTTCTATTGGAAATGGTCCCATTTTTAGCTATTTTGGCGCAGCAGCAAACCATGAAAAACAGTAGCTCCGTCCAGGGAGGGCATGCCGAAAGAAAATTAGTATTGACCGACTCGCCATAAAATATAGAACTCAAACATATCCATGCGCATGTGGTTATCTGAAAGATTAAGGGAGTTGTAACATTATGAGGTTTTTCGGACACAAAATGTAAACTCACTGTCAGTTTGAAATGATGCATCTTTTCTTCTCCCTCAATCTACATCATACACGCCTCTCAATTCCTGGTTCCATCAGCAGCCAGGGGTTGTGGTGGGGGAAAGTGAAGGGAGCGAGCGAGCCAATCCTGTCCGTGGGAATGACAAGTGTGGAGTGTCATCCGTGCTATAAGAGGAGAGGTTTGCCTCAGAACAGGGATTTTTGGAATTTATTCGGGGAGATAGCCCGCTGCTGGACTCTTGCAAGAAACAACTAGCAGAGAGGCAAAGAGAGCTACTAAGGCCTCCAGGGTAAACCTTGCCTGGAAACCTGCGACCCCTGTCTAGGAGAGGCCTATCTGGAGGGACCTTGCTGACGGAGAGCCTTGGTGTGATCTGCCTAACAAAAGAGGGTCCTAAAAATCCAGCTGGCTTCCGGAGCAAAGGGCAGAGGGCTTGCATGTGAGCAGATATCCCAAAGCCATCAATTGCATCGGGAGAAACTTGCCTTTATCCTTTTACATCAGTGGGTAATAAAAGGGGGGTGGTGAAACTGGGTTGGCCCTTCGCAAAATAATCTAATTTAAATTATTTCCCCATTGAAAACCTCCATCTCTGTTGAAAGTGAATTGTGTTGGGAACAGTCTGCCTTCATCCTTTTCATTAAATTGGGAGAAGGGGGAGACACTGGGTAGACCCTTGGCTTATTTGATTAAAGTAAATCAATGAATTCCCATATAGAAAAATCACGGGTTGAGTTTTGTTACAGTTCAAAACTAACAAAGGTCATGCCCAGTGTGTTATAGCCCATAAAGACCCTTGGCATATTTGATTAAAGTAAATCAATGCATTCCCATATAGAAAAATCACGGGTTGAGTTTTGTTACAGTTCAAAACTAACAAAGGTCATGCCCAGTGTGTTATAGCCCATAAAGAGGTGGTTGACTGTTTTCTGAAAAACTTGACTCCTGTACAAAAGGTGGTGGGAGGGTCATGTATCCCAAAAGAAGCAATCCATAAAGTGCCGAGCTGTACTCAGATTTTTGGAAACCCCTACTTGTAAGTACAGAATTACTCACCTCGAGTAGCATGCAGCAAAAGATGAGGCTGGGCGTCAGGACCCCCACAACCACAATTCTAAGATCCAGGGACGACAAGTCTTCTGAATCTGAGACACCAAACTCACTAGTGCTCAACCTTTCAAAACACGTACTCAACCAAGACCAACTGAACCTCCCAGAAAAAGGTCTTTCCTTTGTCCCAATTGCATTGCATGACCCTTTTTGAAACCAGAATTGAAATAGCCCAACTGGTCAGAAAAATCAGGCTGAAGTAATTTTTGCGACCATACCTAACACAGACAAAGAAATCTGCAACAAACCTAAGAGGTACATCTACATTTTACCCACCACCTAATGGCATAACACCTGAATCAATCAATTTTGAGAAAGCCCCGGATTAAGAAACTCGAAAATTTAGAGGAAACCCAAACGCAGGGATTTAACAACTTAAAAAAAAAAAGACAAAATGCCACTCAAGGAACTTACCAGTAACAATCAAATAACTATCAAACAAGCCAACAAAGGTAGAGCCACGGTCATCATGGACCTAGCAGATTACAGAAAAAGGGTCACTGCCCTTCTGAGAGATTGTTCAAGCTACAGACAACTCAGCAAAGACCCCACTGATGATATTAGATCCCTCTTCACACCCATTCTGGAAGAACCAATCGCGGAAGGAGACATTAGTCCTAAAGAGTATGAATTCCTCAATCCAAAAGCACCTATCAGACTGGACTTTTATGCCCTCCCCAAAATGTATAAAGGGATAACACCGCCACCAGGAAAACCTATAGTGTCTGGCATAGGATCCATCCTGGAACCCATATCTGAATTTGTAGACTTTTTTCTCAGAACAATGATAGGGAAAATGCAATCCTATCTTAAAGATACAACTGCATTACTACACCTCTTGTGAAATCGCACATTTGACCCAGACAAACAACTTCTTGTGATCTTAGACATTGAATCTCTTTATACAAAGATTCCACAACTTGCCACACTACAAGTCGTGGAGAGAGTCCTAAGAACAGCTAATCCACCTATCGACACTCCAATCAGTCTCATTATGCAACTTGCAGATATTGCTCTTAAAAAAAACTACTTCCTACATGAAAACACCTTCTACGAGCAAAGTTCGGCTATGGGGGCAACATTCGCACCAAGCCTGGCTAACCTCTATGTGGCCAATTTCGAGACAAGAACCATCTATAACACCAATCCTTGGTCTGCCAACATCAACCTGTGGGCCCAATACATCAACAATATCATCCTGATCTTCAGAGAAAGCGAGGAAGAACTCATAGCCTTTATGACCTGGCTTAATGCACAAAATGAACATTTGACCTTCCCAGAAACACACAGTCAATCATCAATCCACTTCCTGGACCTTTACATAGTCATAAGGAATGGAGAAATAGCAACCATCGTGTTTAACAAACCATCAGACAGGAATTCCCTTCTGACTTTTAAAAGCTACCATCCCAGTAGTCTGAGGAACAACCTACCATTCAGCCAATTTCTTAGATACGGGAGGAATTGCTCAAGCCTTACTGACTATGAGACACAATCTAGACTTGTGGCTAAAAAACTCTCACAACGAGGCTACCCAAAACAAACCATTAAACATGCCCGTAAGAGGGCTAAAAACATCCCAAGAGACATCACCCTGGAACAACATCCCAGACGACAAGAACAAAACATATCATCACGGCAGTCTTCAGCTTTTCACCATTGGTGAACAACATCAAAAAAGCAGTACTTAGACTTTGGCCCCTTCTGAATGTAGGTGAACAGAACCTGGAAACACCATGATTTGCGATCAAGAGAAGAAAGAACTTGCACGATTCGTTGATACATACCTACAAAGATCTACCTGATCCCAAACTCAATACACTAAGGGACCAAACCGCGCCCATGGGACACACATCATGCAGGAATTGCAGCGCATGTGCCAACACAACAAGAACCACAACAAGAGACATTGGGTGGAATTACCCATGGACACAAAAGTCACTCACAAACTGCAACAGTAAAAATGTAATTTACTTGATCGCCAGTTTGTGTGCCAAGAAATACATCGGCATGACCACAAGAGCAATTAAAACCAGACTGGCAGAGGACAGATCATGCATCCGCAATAAAAATACGACTGCACCGATGGTGGAACATTTCATTGAGAAACACCATGGTCTGACCGATTTCACCTGGACTATACTTGAAAAAAAATCAAGACACCCAAGGGAGGTGGCAATATACATCACCTCCTCTACAGAAGAGAACAACTGTGGATATTCAGATTAAAGACAGACGGGGATGGCCTCAATGAACCCACCAGTTAGACTCTAGCAACCATGTGAAGACCATGCTCTTACTAGGCAATATGCACTATGTTTCCTTGATGGATTTGATATTTATCCGATCCCTTTGAGTCTCGTGTTCCGCGTTTGTCCTCTTTAGTTATTGGAAACTCTGTGGCGCTAACCAGTTTTGTTTTGTCCTAACCAAATTCATGTGGTGCTACATGTTTATTTGTTCTTTTGCAGTGTCAGTCTGTCGACTACTCCATCATGTGGTTACAATTTGTACATAATAAATAACATGCAATTTGCATTTGGTTTTGCTGGGAACTGTAAATTCTGCACACGTTTGTTATGGCCATGTCTGGATAACATTGGGTTAGCCTGAGAACAGCCCACCGCACCCCCCCAACCCACGTAGGGAATGCATTTATGTCTCCCATTTGTTAGACACTGTTCTCGCCAAAACTACAATATCCACAATGCATCAGTAGTTAAAGACGAGTTGAGATATTATCCATTTGAGTGGGCCATACCACACTTACACGTGAACGAGGACACTGTACCTCAAAATGTAGATGTTTTTGGATCACCCCGATATTTGAATGACTGGATCCTCTGCTCAGCCTCTGCACACGGTAACAGTAACTGAGTAAACCATCCATGCTCAAGATGGCACCCGGGCCGCCGGACTGAAATCCCTCCATGATACGGTTGCCGGGGAAGCACTCACTAAACAAAAATGACGGCATACACTGAGTCAGAAGCATTCTAGCGCATACCGCGAGCCTGCAGCTCCCTGCGCTCCACGCCGCACAGGCACACACAGGTAAGCGCCTCCAGCGGTTGTATAATACAATGCTGTACAAACAACAGATCTGTTTCTAACATGATATAACCTCTCACTAAGAGATCTGCTCTCACCATTCGGGACCCGTTGACAAGAAATTTACATCTACTCAATATGGCGTGGGGTGAGCCATTTTGTTTACAATTGTCTTTTTTACAACTGATTTAATAGAGACGCCGTGTTCACAGCGGCCCGCTTCAGCTATAATCCATGAAGTTGGCATCACTTGTGCACACAAGTTTCTGAGTATCGCCACCCGGTACACTCAGTGTTGTCCCTATATTTTAGTTACAGCCAGCATGTTTCCAGATGGCTGCTAACATGTTACCCACAAACGTGTGTTTTTCTAGACTTGCACATTGTGTTAGCAATGTCTCACGACATGCTAACTTTTAACAAAGCACTGATCCTTTGAATAATTTTGTAGCAACTTTATAGCCCACCTGAGAGATTCATAAACTTTATCTTGAATCTCCCAGGTCCACCTGAATGCCCCACTAACAGCGTCCATCCAAAAACACAAATCTAGGCGATGCTGCCCAAATTCACTTGATTGTGTAGACGCGGTAAGGACCATCTTAGTGGTAAGGCACCATTTTCCTCTGAATTTCCCATGCTTTTGACCCACACATTAGACAATTTTACCATTCTGATATCTTCTCTTGTGTTTTCCCGTCATACCCTAACCCCACCCCTCCTCCCTTCCATTGTAACTGGGATCCTTCAAACATCCAAAGCAGCCTCCTTGCAATACATTAGAGCAGCTTCTAGGAAATACACTGCTCCCTGACCTTTCTGGCCCTGATGAAAGTGGTTTACGTTACATTTTACCACTGAAACCGGTAGGCCTTCCCTCAGCCTAGGAATCACCAAAAACATTGGACAAAAGGCTGAGGATTTACCCTTGGATGACAAACTTTAAAAGGGACTCTTTTTAATCTCCTTGATACTTTATGTTGCTAGACGCAGAGAACAAATAGAAACTCTGTACTCGGTGCCAGTACAAGTAGGGGTTTCCAAAAATCTGAGTACAGCTCGGTCATTTGCTAACGCACACCTGATTATAGACAGGAAGTCCCACCAGCACTTTTTTATTCACTATACTATATGACATAGGAAAAAAAAATGGTCAACTTCCACTTGTCATAACAGTACACATATGTGGTAATAATCTAAACCTGTGTTTTTAAATCTCACTTTAATTTTTCTTGCACCAACCCAAGAAAACCTCAGTGAATGGGCAACCTTTTCTTTACAGCATACCGCCGTTGCGTGTATGATACATCAACACACTACTGTGCACAGGCAGCTACGTGGACCCCAAAGAATCCAACTAAGGGCTAACTAATTAAAATTATTGTTTATATCATTATTTTTTGTTTGATTGCATCTCCTGAGTTTTTGATATGGGACAAAGCCCCTGACCATTCTTTTCACTTCTTTCATTGCTCTGCATCAGATCTCCACCAGTACGAGATACTTCCCTAGGAAATGTAATGTCTTTCGTTCTCTGCGTCTGAAAAGCCAGTGTCTGAGATAGAGCCCTCAGCAGTCTTAGCTTTACTTCCTCTGCAGATGGTCCCCACAATGGTCTGCGATATTACCCTCAAAGAAACTGGCTTTTATCTCCTCCTTATGTGGGTTTGGAAAGTCTGTGTCTAAGATCTAGCCCTCGGCCGCTTTTGTTTTTCACTTTTCTCAGTGTCTAGCTCCTGCCAGCATATTAGATGAAGCCATCCACCCTCTTCTGGCTTTGGCAGAGACAAATGCAAAAGAAAAGGCAGATTTGGACTCTACCTATAAGCAGGCTTTTGACTTTCTCTGCTCCTTGATTTCTCGTGCCTGCCAAGGTCTGAGATATGGCCCTCAGATTTGTTTCCTCGCACTCTTTTACCGGGTTTCGCAAAGGGTCTGACTCTCCCATGCTCCTTTTTCCATCACAATGTAGCCCAGTCTTACATTTCTTACAGGTCTTTGTGTTATGCTCTTTTATAGGTTTTCGATGGCTTTGAGTATCCAATTTACACCTGTTTAAGTTTCTCTTATTTTGCACTTGAACCCTAGCCTTAAATGCAGGAAACCCTATTCATGTCCAGCTTTCTACACTCTAGTTTGTGATTTGACTCTTTGATATGCTCATCAGCAGGGAGCCTTTAGAAGATCTCAAATGCCACCTCTGCGGGGCAGCCAAACACCTCCAAGAGGCAGCAGCAAGCTGCAGGGACCAAGTTAGTGTGCGCAATTGGGGTACAGGTTATGTCATACTTTGCCTCCCTCACAGACTCTGGTCTTTTGGTCATTGTCAGCAGTAAAGTTCTTGTTTCCCCTATTAGGCAGGTAAACTGGTTGCAAGAGAGGTCAGACGGTTTTTTACTATCTTTACCCCCACCCGCCATCTATGGTGTACCATGTAAAAGTGGTGTCAAGAAGGCATGGTATCAACAGTAAGACAGACACAAGCGACCACATTTCAAGGGCGTTTATTGAACTTGGGTGTGCCAAATACCCATCTAAACCTAAATCTACAGATGGGTGCAATCTACGATCATCAAGCAATAATAATGCAGTCCTAGTGGAGTCTGGTCAAAATAAAAGGTCCTATACTAAAAAACAATATTGCCAATCCTTACCACTAATTTACAAATAATGTGGGGTAATGTTCATGAAAAAGAAAGAAGTGTTCACGAAATAATATGTCAGGATGCTCGGGCCATTGGCCCTTCCCCACGTTTTCAGCACGGGGCAAGGTGCGTCACTCGAGCAAAGCACACACTCTGGCTTCTGCAGCACAATGATACAGTTACATTTTTCCAGTTCAGGGCCTTCTGTGTCCAAGTTCCCTTACTTCTCACATGTCTCTTGACACAGAGGGCCTGCTGTACCAGAAACAACACGCAAACGTTCTCTTCAGTATTCAATTTGGGTGTTCACCCCGGATCCCCTCTGCCGGGATCAGATCCCTTTCTTTTGTTCAATTAGTCTCCCTCAGAAGACATTCAAATGTGCACAGGGTTTAGCTTGACCAGTTGCATGACCACTTTGATCTCAATATTTCTTCTCTCACATTCTGTATCAGTTGGATACCTAACAGAGACTTTCAAATGAGCAGCCATATGGCACCGGACCACTCTGTGTATGGTATCTTTTCTTGGCCCACCAAAGTTCAATTACAAAGTTCAACTATTTCATTTGGCTTCCAATTGTATTTGCATTGTTCATCCCAAATGCCTCACACACTGTTCTCTGTATACAATGTTGCCGCTTGCACCCTTGGTACAAAACACAAGCTGGTTTGGTCTCAGTCTCTCTGACTCACTGGCTGTGCTGTCTTTTATGATGCTGCTTTGTTGTAGGAGCCAGGGCAGTACCACAGGTCAATAGCTCGTCCCTGCATTGGTCATCAATGTGGAAGAGCCTTGGGTACCTCGGACACTGTGAATGTTTGATCAGCCTTAGTTTCTGGTCTTCGGTTTCTTACTCTCCAAGGTTCACGAAAGTAACAGTCTTTACAGGTCAGGGGTGCTTCCCTTCTTGCAACCCCTCTCTGGTCGAGCCGTCTTTCTCATTGTATTAAACGGTCATCTTGGAACTGTTGTTTCCTCGTGTGTTTTGCCTTGCTTAGAGTGCGCTTTCATGCTCCACCTATTATCGGTGTGGGGGAAGTGTGATGGAAGTCATGTGTGTGTAATGATCTGTAATCTCCTGACCTTGCCTGACCAGGGTGTTGGGACATGATACGGCTCCAAGGTTAGTCCGTTAACACTCATTGTGAACTGTCTTTGAGAAAGTGTTTGTGTCGGGAAAGTGGGGGGTTGAGTCCCTAGGCATCCTACCAGGTAGGATGGGGAAAAGGTGTTACAAGGAAGGGATGTCCCACTTCCACTCCATGAAGACCCCTCATCCAGGTGATCCTCCTGCGCTGGTCCACCCCCAGGAACTGGATCCAAAAGCGATGGTTGTGTCCTGGCCACCTGGATGACAGCTCCCCAGTGACTAGTGGGTGAGAAACCATCAGGTTTCTCATAGTGGTCAGGTTACCAAATAACAGTCATTCTGCTCACCTTGTAAGGGTTATGTTGTGTTTTATGCAAGTTTTATGCAGGGAAAAAATCATCAATAAGTATCTTGGCTCTATATGAATCATGAAATGTTTACCATTGCCAGTAGAGTTCTGCTTAGGAAAATTAACTCATTATAGCACAAAAAGGAAAGTCTTCATTTTTTTGCGAAAGACTAGCAGGTTCGATTCTCTACGAAGATCAATGGGGAGAGTGGTCCATATTCGGATTGCCTGTAATAGAATGGAGTGTCCACCTGATCTTTCCTTCCAGTATCAGGGATGGTCAATTTTCTATCCATCCTTTATCTTGAGTAACGTAGAGAGATCTGTCGATTTCCCTTTAAAACAAAAAGAAAGTGGGTTTGCAGTAGGATACTGGAAACTTACACATGGTCTTGAAAATGATCTTGTGTATCACCGGGTGCCAGAGTAATGACTGGCCAGCCGGCATACTATGTTCAGATTCCATGGGTTTCATTAGGAGCCTTGCTGCAGTTTTTTTTTTTAGGTCTACCGGCATTGACTGGGATTGCACTACCCAGTGAGAAGCTTGCATATGTGGGGCAATAATGATGGGGTCTCCAAGTTATACCCACCTCTGGATATGCTAGGGGGAGGAGACAGTGTGCAGTTCTTGTGAGCCTCTTTAGTGGTAGAGCACTAGACTACAATCTAATGGAGGGCCTAATGTACTTCCACCAGGTAGCACTTCGCACCATAGACCTGTACACCTTGTACCCACACCCAGCAGCAGTGACAAAAGAAGAGTTAGACTGCCACAGACGGTATAGCATACCTATGATACACGGAAAGCATCTAAACTGATTCATTAAAACAGATTTTGTGAATGTCTGTTATTTCGGCCTTAATGATACACTCCTCGAAGAAAGCCAGGTACCCAATGTTCCTTTAATAGTGTCTTTAAAGCTCACATCATTCACTTCTACTACTGTTCCAGATGGGGTATAGCCCTGATCTTCCCTGAGTGGACTCCTGCCTCCGTCATTCCTACGCAGGCCTACTCTTCTTTCGAATGCCTCATCTGCAGGCTTGCTCTCTCTCCTAACCATTCCCTTACTGTGGCTACCATCTATCGGCCACCTAGACAGATCTCCTCCTTCCTCTATGAGTCGGAAGACCTCTCCTCTTCCCTCTTGGTCTCGACCACTCAACTCCTCCTTCTTGGAGACTTTAACATCCACCTGGATGCTTCAGGTCCCTCTGCTGGACTCTTCTGCGACTCTCTCTCACTCTCTATCCCCCTCTCAGGCCTGACTCACTCTGCAGGGCACACCCTGGATGTTCTGATCTATAGAGTCCTTCCCCTTTCTATCCCTCTACCCACTCCTCTCTACTGGAGTTATCACCTTCTCCTTTCCTCCCAGCTTATTCTCCCCACCCCTCAGGCCAAGCCAACTTCAGCACTGCCACCTACCTTCTCGGTTATCTGACCCATGAAGCATGTGTCAGTTGAGGCTTTCACCACAACTTTCTCACTCCCCACCCCCTTTGGCTGACTCACATCCTGACACAGCCCCCCCCATGATCCACTCTGCTATTACTGATTCTCTTGATGTTCTCGCCCCTAAGATCCGCTTGAAGCCCAAAGCCAAGTGCAACTCCTGGTATGACACAGACCTTGCCACCCTGAACCACAAGTGCATGGTGGCTGAGAGGAAATGGCATGCTTCTGGTAAATCCTCTGACAAACTGGCCTGCTCCAAAGACAATACCGGCTCTTTGTCCGCACCAAGGAGAGAGCCCACATCCAAGTGCGTGTCTCTGCAGCATCTAAAAACTCAGCCGAACACTTTAAAATCTGCAAGTAGCTGGCCAATCCTGCTGCAGTCTATCTCTCCTGTCCCCTCCCAGGCCCTCTGCATGGCCCTGGCTTCTCATTTCATCTCCAAAACTCAGGACATCCGGTCCTCTCTCTCTTCCTCTCCCCCTACCCCCTCCTCTACCTGCTCCTCCTCTGGCCCTTCTTCGCCCACCTCTCCTCCTTCCTTCTCTGCCTTTCTCCTGTTCTCCCCAGATGAGGTTTCTAGACAAGTCCAATCTGAAAGTCTCATCAAAACAGGTTCACCCCTGTTCCTCCAAAACCATTAAGGACCACATTGACACCTTGGCCCCTGCTCTGGCAGACTCAACCATTCCTTCGCCACTGGGGTCTTCCCTTGCCCCCTGAAGCACTCCCTTGTGCACCCTCTTCTTAAGAAACCCTCTGCCGACCCATCCTGCCCAGGCAACTATCGCCAAATCTCCATCACTTCTTTCCTGGGCAAACTCCTGGAAAAGCTGGCCATCTCCCAGCTTAATCTTCACACTGAATCTGTTGGTTGTCTCCATGACCATCAGTCTGGCTTCAGAGCTGCCAGAAGCACGGAAACTGCTCGCATGAACATCAGTGAAGACCTGCTCTCCAACCTCGATTCCAACACCCCGTGTCCTCATCTTACTTGATCTCTCTTCGGCCTTTGACACAGTCGACCATGCCATCCTGCTCAACCGTCTTCATGATAACCTTGGTATCACCGATCAGGCCCTGGCTTGGCTGACCTCTTTCCTCTCTGATCGACCCTCCAAGGTCCAACTTGGGTTCTTCCTACCTGTGGTGTTCCCCAGGGGTCTAACCTCTCTCCCTGGCTGTGCAACCAATACCTGGCACTTCTTGCCCACCACATTGCTGCTCTCTGCCCCAAGTTTCAGTGCTATGCGGATGACACCCAACTCATGTTCAGGCTCCCTTCTGTCACTACTTTTCCCTCTCTCATCCCTGACTGTCCGTCTGCTATCCAGTATTGGTGTGCCGCCAATGATCTCCGCTTTAATGATATGATATGATATGGCATTTATAACATGCCTATACACAAGTGTTTCAAGGCGCGACGAGGCAAGGGAGGGGAACAGAGGGAGGGCGAATAACGATCCTACTAGGCCAGGTGTCATTCAGATTGTGCAAGTGCGTGGGAAGGGGGCAGGGACAGTGCAGTACATGGCAAAAGATGAAAACAATAAGTAAGTAACGGCCAGCATGTGGCAAGTGCATTGGTAAGTGCAGACATCAATGGCAGTAAGACTGAGAATCACCTCATCGGCACACCTGCTCCCTCCTTTTCTGTCACACTCTGGCCAGCCTCTCTTGGCCCTCTTTCTGCTCCCACCTGTGAGGCTAAAAACCTCAGGGTCCTCTTCGACTCCACACTATCCTTCTCTCCTCACATCTCTGATGTTTCTAAGAAGTCACACTACCAGCTGCACCTCCTCAGAGGTATTCTTTTCTCTCCTTCCCCTAGAAGCTCACTGTCTCCATAGCTCTGGTTCTCTCTAGGCTGGACTACTGCAACAGCCTCTCTCTAAATCTGCCTGCATCTACTCTCCACCCTCTGCAACTCATCCAGAACAGGACTGCAGACTTGTCCTTGGCCTCAAGCCCAAGGATCGTATCTCTCCAGGACTAAAATCCCTGCACTGGCTCCCAGTGGCTGCAAGGATTGAGTTAAAAAACCTCTGCATTGTCCACAAGGCCTTTTGGGGCACGGGGCCTCAATACCTTCAAATATCCTCCTTCTCGAGCTCTTTGCTCATCCGCCTCCAACTCCCTCAAAGTCAGTCGCTTCTCCAAGCAACGAGTTGTGGGTAGACCTCTTTCTTCGGCTGAGGTCTCCCTGGAACAGACTTCCTGCTTCCCTGAAACCTGAGGAGAACCATTCCAGAAGCATGTCAAAACCTTCCTCTTTGCTTCTGCTTTCTCTCCTTCCCTCCCGAACCCCTAGCTGAAATTGAAACTGCACTGACACCTGGCCACCCTATGATCTCGGGCCCAGGTCCCTGACCCCATCAGTTGCACACCTGCACTGCCTCCCTGGCAACCCCTGCACTTTGGGATTGTTTCTGTATCCCTACAGTCCCCTACCAGCACGTGACACCTGATTTCTGCACTTACCCTTGCAGGTGCCATCAGCTGGCCGCACTTTTATTTTTTGCTTTATTGATTCCATTAATTCTTTTTACTGTCGACCCCATGTACTGCACTGCCCCTCCCGCTTACCCCCACACTTTTTCCCCTTCCGCCTTCCCCTGCACTTGAGCAATCTCAAGGTCACTTGGCCTAGTAAGATCTCCGTCTGTCTTCCCTCTGTTCCCCTCCCTTGCCTCGTTGTACCCTTGAAACACTTGAGTATAGGCGCATTATATATGCCATACAATATCATACTGTCAATTAAAGATCCAGGTCCCACATTCCAGTTTTAATAAAATAGTGGAAAAAAAGTCATTTGTTCAGTTGAAGACATATTTTGAAGTCCAAACAGGCTTGCATCCTGAAAGAGGAATGGACAGCAATTTGCTGGGGTGTTCGGATCATGACAGATCTTACAGATCAGCTGCCATTTATTGTCTCAATTGGCCATTAATAGCAGGTGAGGTTGTAGGTGTGGTAGAGGTAGATAATCACTGGCATCCAATTAATAATAATTATTTTTTTAACACTAGGCGAGGAGTCAGAGAGTTCATATGAGGTGTTGAACAACATTCCACTAAGGACCAGATAAAAGTCCCTCATGGATCAGGTCTTGGTTATGGCCAAAATATTCCTATGAAGTATGTGAGAGAATGTAGCATAATTAGTTCAGCTTACGGTTTCCTTGCTGAAGAGCTATCATGCAATCATGGTTTTGTCCCACAGCATCAGGTATATCCCAATTGGATGAATACTCTGGTCATTGCAGTTATAACACATCCTCCATTCTTCTTCGTTCTTTCCTACCCCATTCATGAGGGGGGAACATAAGGATGAGTTGGTGGAGTGCACTGCTAAGCAAGGAATGATGTAGGACTAGGCTTTTTCAACACATACAGGCTATAATTAATATGTTCTGTTATGTTGACTAATACCATTCACCGCTACCACCAACTGGGGCTGTCTCCAGGCACTCATGTGGCTCTGCAAGAAAGAGCATGGTGTGGGTTAGTGAGGGTAGAATGAAAGGATGGGTCCAGAGCCAGGAGAAACTGGTGTCTGTGTGTGGTGGCTTGCAGGTGGGTTGATTGCCTGCACTGCTGGTTGTATCCGTGAAAGTGAGGCCCACTGCCTGGGTTGGTGTATGCAAATGTTTGTTATGTTGGTTGTGTTTTTGTGTGTAGATTGGCTGGTAGTTAAGGTTGTAGTTGTGCACACTGGCTTGTATCCACGTGGGAAAGATCCAGTGTCTGTAATTGTTAGTTGTATGCAGGTGTTCTGTTGTGTGTGTGTGCCTGCGTTTGTGTGTAGTTTGGCTAACCCATAGGGCATGTATAGTGCATTGGAGGTGTGTTGGAGGGGAGGGTGGGTAGGATGGAGAGTACAATTGGGTGCTCTCGAAGTTCTTCTGCATGGCTAATATTCATGATATTCTAAATGTGGTGTATGGATAATCTTCACAATTCTATCTAATTTGATGCATGGCAAATCTTCACAATTCTATCTGAATGATATGCACAATGGTTAGCCATTGTGTGGAACTGTGCAGCACTCAATAGTTAACTATAGAGTGCAGCGCAGTGGCCAACTATAGGGTGCAGCACTCTTCAACACAGTAGCTGGCTAAAGGACACAGAACATTTCAACACAAGCCAACAATCAGAACACAGTGGCTAGCTACAGGGTGCAGCACAGTTCTATCTGAGAGCGCAGCAGGGGAATATATAACTAGCCAATACCAACAGTTCGGATGTGAAAGTATGGCTACCCTATGTAATTTAGGCTAAATGAAAAAATACAGTTACCCAATTAGGCTATATTGGAATAGGTAATAAGAGTGGTGGGGTTTTAATGGAGTACGGTAATGACTGTACTCCATGCCCACACCACACTTACCTTAACAGTTGCTGTAGGTAGCCTGTGTCAGGTGTCCCGGGCAAACACAGGGTGGAGCTGCTTAGTAGGGAGCTTCCCTTTGCCTTGTGGCCCTTAGCTGGCTGCCCAGGGCAAGGCAGCCCTAGGGCTAATAGTAATGAGGGCTTTCAAGAGGCCAATCAGCCAATCGGCATGGGAGGGAGGCAGAAACAGGGCAGTGAGAAGAAATAGAGTGTGGAAGGGGTTAAAGGACCAGGGAAAGCGCACCGATTGCGGAATAGCAGAAAAAGTTGCACTGAGCACAACAGATCACGTGAAATGCCAAGGCAAGATAAATAAGCAGTGGCAGAAGATGGTTATCTTACACAATTAAGCTAAATCCAAAATATGGCTAACTAACCCAATTGGGCTGAATGCAAAATATGGCTAACATAGTAGGGCCAAAATGTAAAATGAGGCTACTCTGGACAATTAGGCTAAATGCAAAATATGCTTTTATGCAACAATAGCAATCAAGAAATTAGGACTTGTTTCTTTGGGCGAATACAAACAGTAGATTTAATGCTTATTCTGTGGTTCTTGGTTGTCAGCTTTTGGGTTTCTACTTATGTCTTGATTGTCAGAGATAAAAATAATATTTTCTGAGTTTGAGTATACCCCCAGTTGCGCCAAACCAACAAAGTAGTATATATTGATTGGTGAGAGCCAAATGATTTTGATTCCACCCTTATAGTTTGCATATAAATGTTTTTTTTTAATTTAACCAAAGTTATTTCAGAACTCTCTATATGTGTTTCAGCCTTTATAATCAAAGGGATCCTCAGGAGAGTATAAATGCTGTTGCCTGCAGTGGATTTTGAAAAAAGGTCAGTTCGAATTTTGATTTGGTCTGTGTACAATTCCAGATCCAGAAATGGAATCCTCTCTTCACTTTTGTTCATGGTGAACCGTAGATTATATATATTGTTATTGAGTTATTTCACATATGAGGTTAGTTCCAGAATGTCTCCTTCCCAGATCATGAGGATATCGTCAATGTAACAACCCCACAAAACAATATTCCTGGAGTCGTTAAAGGTTGTTAAAGATCGAAAGTTACCAAGCATGGTTAAGTTTTTTTTTAAAAAGGAGGTTTGCATATGGTGGGGCAAATTTGGACCCCATTGCAGTCCCTTGGAGTTGTTTATAGATCATTTTGTCAAAGCAAAAGATAATGTTGCTGAGGGCAAAGTTTAACGTCTGTAGTATCATATTGTTTTGTTCTTTGAAGGTTATTGACGGAGTTTTAAGAAAGAAATGCTGTTGTCATTATGCCTTGGCCATGTTTTATGCTAGTACATAATGAGATAACATCCGGTGCTACAAATCTGTAATCTTCCTGCCAGGGTATCAAGTCTAGTTGTTCAATTATATGTTTAGTGTCTCTGATAAATGAAGCCAAATGCATTGTCAAGTGTTGTAGGTGAATGTCAATGTACTGTGAGTACTTTCTGAGAGTGAACCTATACCATTTATAATGGGGGGACAGGGAGGAAACTTGTTGTATTGCTTGTGAATTTTAGGCAGAAAACAGATGGTTGCCATGATATATTCATATAATCAAACTCTTCTTGTGTTAGCAGGCCTTTGTACAACCAGTTTTTTCTCATGTTTTTCCTTGTTGTGATTAGTTCCGGTACAGGATTGCAATTTCGTTTTTCATAACAGCTGCAGTCATTTAGCTGATTTTGATCCTCTTCAACGTAATCTGATCTGTTCATTAGTACTATCTTTCCACCCTTCTCTACCATCTTAGTGATGATGTTCTCATTTTTAGCTAAATCTTGTACTCCTGGTCATTCTTTCAATATGAGATTGTGTAGGATTTAGCTTTTTTTGTTCAAGAGGTAGTTGGTTCGTAGTTTGTCTCTAGTTGCCTTGTGAAATAAGTCATCATAATTAAACATTGGAATGAACCTTGATTTTGGTTTTAGTGATGTCTCTTCTGAGAGAAAAGTATCAATTTGTTGCTCTTCAAGAAATTTGTCAACCATGAAAATGTCATCCCCCAGCCAGATTTAGTAGGTCAATGGTCTGTTCTGTTAGTTCTATTGTCAGAACAGATGGAGGCTCAGTAGTAGGTTTATCGTGTATTCATCTGGGTGTTTCTTCAAAAATGTCTTTAGTTTCAGACGTCTTTGTAAAGGTCTAGTTGTGTTTGGAAGTAATCCATGTTACATGTGGGGCTAGAAGAAAGTCCATTGTTTAATGCACAGTTAAGATTTTCATCAATTTCTACATCTGAAATATTGTATGCAAACCTCTTCATGTTTTTTTTTTTTTTTTAACTTAAACATGCCTGGAAACATTCGGCCTTTAACGACTACAGGAATATTGTTTTCTGGGGTCAAAATCATGATCTGGGAAAGAGACATTCTGGAACTAACCTCGTATGTGAAATATCTCAATAACAATACATATAATCTACGATTCACCATGAACCAAGTGAAGAGAGAATTCAATTGCTGGATCTGGAATTGTACAAAGACCAAAACAAAATTATAACTAAACTTTTTTCAAATCCACAGCGGGCAACAGCATTTATACTCCGAGGATCCCTTTGATTATAAAGGCTGAAACACGTGTAGAGAGTTCAGAAATACTTTGGTTAAAACCTTTATATGCAAATTATAAAAGAGTGGAATCAAAATCATTTGGCTCTCACCAATCAATCAATACTACTTTGTTGGTTTAGCGCAACTGGGAGTATACTAAAACTCAGAACATAAATGCAAAATATGTTTCACACAATTGGGCAAAATGAAAAATATTGCTAACACAGAGGCAACAAATGCATGTAGGTATGTGACATTCAATAATAAGGGTGCTGGGGTTTTACTGGAGTACAGTAATGGCTATACCTCCCCACCCACTCCACACTTACCTTATGAGTCACTGTACGTGGTCTGCGTCAAGCGTCCTAGGCAACCAGAGTGGAGCTGCTGTTGGGATAGAAATGAGCCTATCCCAACCCCTAGGCACTTCAACATAAGGCAAAACCCATATGAGGCCATCTAACTTACAAGGGGGGCAGTCTAAATCCCTGGCAACCCTATGAAGACCTTGTAGTGCATAGAAGTGAATGCTTAGCACTAGAAATGCCCACACTCTGCAGCACTATTTTGTAACAGGCCCCAAACGAGAGGCTGCAGACCATGCTGCTTGCGCTCCTCGTTCATAGAGCCCAATTTCTACATAGGATGTTTGCTCCACTTGAGCCTTGAGCCCACGGAAGCCCATTTCCCTCTTGTCCCTACAGTGTTGCGAATACTCAGTATCGCCTTCAGGAATGCGCCAGACAGAGTGTGAGACAGTACTAGGCCCCAGGATGTCTATTCATCTCCATTAAACTGCCATCGAGCCTCGGACCCCCACCCAGCCAGTCCGGTGCTGGCCGCACATCAGTAACTCAACCCCCACTCCCCTGGCTCTCTGATAAGCACATGACCCCCAGGTCCTAACCACCATGAAATGCCCACCAAAGATCTAAAGCCCACATACCTATTATTCCCAAAAAGCAATACACGTCTCCAGTAACATGAGATACCAGGAAGGGTAAATCAAAGATCAATCCCCAGAGGGGAAACATTAGGTGCAGGTACTGCCGTATCAATGGAGCCCTGAATGTTTGCGTCAGCATGACTGTATCTTATCCTCCCCTCTCCTTGGCACCCCTTTCCTATGCCGCCCAGATGCCTGCCATAATGAATGAATAGTCTGTCTTAGATGTTTAGTTTAGCTAAAAAACATTTTAGTTTATGTCTGCCCTGACCTTCACTGCAAGGATGAGCCCAGCTGACCCGGGAGGAGCCAGATCAACAGAGAAGAACCAGCCAGTAAATGCTTGGCATCCCCTATGGAGCAAGCCCATGTGTAGGCTGCCTCCAATCTGGAGCACCCAAAATGCCCTGTATAGTGATGAAGCTTTGTGTGCTTATAACCCCATGTTTGATGATGTAAGACCAGAGCGCTCTCGATCAGCAGACTTCTTTGCTGGAATTTGTATTTTGTTCGAGTAAACCTCGTTATCCTTGCAAAGGTATCTCTTGGCTTATTTCCCTAGTGGGTTGCATTTACTCTCGAGCAAGGGTATCGAGGGACTTGCCTTCACTGCTTAGCTGGGAGCTGCCCTTTGCCTGGTCGCCCTCGGCCGAGGGATGCCCGGGGAAGGCTGCCCTAGCTCAATCTGAGATTACACGCTTCCTGGTCACTAGTACCAATCCCAATGGGGCGAGAATGCGGGATAAGGGCAGAGTCAGGAGGGAAGGGAGAGGGTGACAAAGGCTAAAGTATAATAATATGCATCTTTCTTAGCCCTAAACTAATCCCTTTTTGCGATCAAAATCCCATTCTTTTAGTAATATTCAAAATGGGGACGCATTTGTCAGTCATTGAGTAAAAACAGAATAGAAAAGTGTTCAGTCATTACAAGAAAAGGTTGGGTCCGTGTAGAGGGCATGCATCAGATGTCTGGCCTTCACCAATAAACTTAGGTTAAATAACATTAAGGACTGGTCCTCCTATTCCAAGAAGTAGGAAAGACTGTTCCAATATGGCTCTATTCTCTTAACTAAATGTTATGTAAAGACTGGCTGCACTAAGAAGAGGTTAGCTACACAATGGCCCTCATTACAACACCGGCGCTAAACCATGGCGCAATTAGCACCATGGTTGGTGCCTGTGTTGTAACAAGTCTGCCATGGTGAAATGGGGAAATACTGCCCGATTCCAAGGTTGGCGGGGCGGTATTTCCCCATTTCACCATGGCCCTTCTCCATTTCCATTTTTGCCCCATATGGCTCAATGGGAATGGGGAAGGCGGCAATTACGGTACCGCAAATTGCGGTACCGTAATTGCCTGCGAGGTCCCTTTGCTGGTCCCTACTTTAACGGCTGGTCCGGACCAGCCGTTCAGGTCGGGTCCCGCAAAGGGACCTCGTAGTAAGGCGCTAAGTGGTTAACGGCGCCGCAGCCTTTTACGGCGCTGTTAACCACTTAGCGCCTGGGTCGTAATGAGGCCCAATGAGTCACATGAACCTGAAATCTGCTCGAGTGTATGATATGCGCAAAATAAATCTTACCTGGGAATTTTGAAACTCTTAAATACTCTACTCTGTTCAAATTATAGCACTTAGAAGTCACAAAATGGCGCTCAATGTTGGTGTGGGTGATTAAGGATCTGTTCTATAGGGATCTTGGATGATAGTAAGTATAACTGGGGTACATTCCTGTTCTTTGTAGCTGACAATCTCGGTCTAGCTTTCTATTATTTTGTGGATATTTCTGCTGATCATGAATTAAAGCTTTATTAGCCTGTGACACATCTTCAGCAAGCCAATTTCTGTTTGCGTTTGCCTTCTGTGTGGCTTCCATGCGCCAATCGCAGAAAACATCAAAGCCAGAGGGTCTAGCCATATCCTTTAATACAGATTCTAAATGCTGAATTATGGATACATCAAAATCGTAAGCTAGGCATATCTTAAGTCTGTGTCATGAACTGTTCAATACAATCACCCCTAAGCCATATTTGACATACATCTTGTATGCTGAGGTACCTTCTGGGGGTGCAGGCTGACCAAATTCTAAATCGTTCGCAGAGTGAACGCAACAAAGTCCAGACTAACATTTACAACGTTTACTGGCACCAGGCATCATAAAACGTTCTGATTTTTCCTGGCAAAAGAAGGTATTTGCAAATATCTTCAGTTTACCCCCCAACATTCAAGTCTTACCTGTCAAACAGATATACTTATATGATATGATATGATAAGGTATTTGTAACGCGCCTATACACAAGTGTTTCAAGGCGCGACAAGGCAGGGAGGGGGGGAACAAGGGGAAGACAGACAACGATCCTACTAGGCCAGGTGTCATTCAGATCGCGCAAGTGCAGGTGTAGGGGGAAGGGAAAAGGTGCATGGGGAAGGGGAGGAGGGAAGTGCAGTACAAGTAAGTAGAAAAAAATAAATAAATAGGGCCATCTGGTGGCAAGTGCAAGGTAAGTGCAGACAAGTGCTGGGAAGAGGGGGCTGTGGGGATACAGAGACAGTCCCGCAGTGCAGGGTTTGAGAGGGGGGCAGTGCAAGTGGAGAGTGGCTGGGCACAGGACCGAGGTCGGTGAGAGAGGCCCAGTTGCAGATTCAGTGCAGTTTCAGTGAAGATTTAGCAGGGGAGAGGGAGAGAGAAAGCAGAAGCAAAGAGGAAGGTTCTGAGGTGCTTCCGGAACCGGAGATGGTTCTCCTCAACTTTCAAGGAGGCAGGAAGGCTGTTCCAGAGGGAGGCTCCTGCCGTGGAGAGAGAGATCTACCCCCAGCTTGTTGCTTCGAGAAGCGGCTGACCCTTAGGGAGTTTGAGACGGATGAGCGAAGGGCTCGGGAAGGAAGATATTTAGGAAGAGAGTTGAAGGTATTTAGGCCCCAGGCCCCAGAAGACCTTGTGGACCATGCAGAGGGTTTCGAACTGTATCCTCGCAGCCACTGGGAGCCAGTGTAGAGATTTCAGTTCTGGAGAGATACGGTCCCTGGGCTTGAGGCCAAGGACAAGTCTCGCAGTTCTGTTCTGGATGAGTTGCAGAGGACGGAGAGTGGAGGCAGGCAGATTAAGATAGAGGCTGTTACAGTAGTCCAGCTTCGAGAGAACCAGGGCCGGGGAGACAGTGAGCTTCTGGGGGAAGGAGAGGAAGGGAAGAATACCTCTGAGGAGGTGCAGCTGGTAGTGTGATTTCTTAGAGACGTCAGATATATGAGGAGAGAAGGAGAGTGTGGAGTCGAAGATGACCCCAAGGTTTTTTGCCTTGCAGGTAGGAGCAGGAAGAGGGCCAAGAGAGGCTGGCCAGAGAGCTACAGGGAAGGAGGGAGTGGGTGTGCCGATGAGTAGAATCTCAGTCTTACTGGCATTAAGCCAGAGGTCATTGGCGGCACACCATTCCTGGATAGCAGACAGAAAGTCAGAGATGAGGGAAGGAGAGGAGGAGGCCGAGGGTAGCCTGAAAATGAGCTGGGTATCGTCCGCATAGCACTGGAAGTTGGGGCAGAGAGCGGCGATACAGTGGGCAAGGAGTGCGAGATACTGGTTGAACAGCCAGGGAGAGAGATTTGATCCCTGGGGACACCACAGGTGGAGAAAAAGATGTCAGAGAGGAAAGACCCCAGTTGGACCTGGGAGGGTCGATTGGAAAGGAAAGAGGTCAGCCACGCCAGAGCCTGACCAGTGATACCCAGGTTATCATGGAGACGGTTGAGCAGGATGGCATGGTTGACAGTGTCAAAGGCAGAAGAGAGATCGAGCAGAATGAACACACAGAGTGTTGGAGTCGAGGTTCAAGAGCAGGTCCTCACGGATGTTCAGGAGAGCAGTTTCCGTGCTTCTGAAGCCAGATTGATGGTCATGAAGACTACCAACAGATTCAGCATGGAGGTTAAGCTGGGAGATGGCCAGTTTCACCAGGAGCTTGCCCAGGAAGGGAGTGATGGAGATTGGGCGATAGTTAGCCAGGCAGGAGGGGTCGGAAGAGGGTTTCCTAAGAAGAGGTTGCACAGAGAGTGCTTAAGGGGGGATGGGAAGACTCCAGAGGCGAAGGAGTGGTTGCAAAAGTCAGCCATGGCAGGAGCCAGGGAGTCAATGTGGTCCTTGATAGTTTTGGAGGAACAGGGGTGAACCTGTTTAGACGAGACTTTCATAGATCAGACTTGTCTGGAAACCTCGTCAGCAGAAAGAAGGGGAAAGGCAGAGAAGGAGGGAGGAGGGGTGGCTGCAGAAGGGCCAGAGGAAGAGCCGGGAAGAGAGGGAGGGAGGCGATAGGAGGAGAGTGAGGACAGGATGTCCTGAGTTTTAGAGATGAAGTGAGAGGCCAGTGCAGTGCAGAGGGCCTGGGAGGGGACAAGAGAGGTAGAGACTGCAGCAGGGTTGGCAAGTTCCTTGCAGATTTTAAAGAGTTCGGCCGAGTTGTTAGATGCCACAGAGATGCAGGCTTGGATAAGGGCTCTCTTCTTGGTGAGAACGGAGAGACGGTATTGCCTTTGGAGTAGGCGGCAGGCCAGTTTGTCAGAGGATGAACATGAAGCACGCCATTTCCTCTTTGCGTTTTAGCGTGACAAGATCCGAGTCATACCAGGAGTTACATTTGGCTTTGGGCTTCAGGCGGATTTTCATGACGGGGGCAAGGATATCAAGAGTGTCAGCTATAGCAGAGTGGAGCATAGAGAGGGCTGTGTCAGGGTGGGAGTCAGCCGAAGGGGGAGGAGGGGGCGAGAAGGTGGCAGCGAAAGCCTCAATTGACACGCGCTTCATGGGTCAGATGACCGAGAAGGTGGGTGGCAGTGAGGAGGGTGGCTTTGCCTGTGGGGTAGAGAGGGTGAGGTGGGAGGATAGGAGAAAGTGATCAGTCCAGGAGAGAGGAGTGGAGAGAGGGGCAGAGAGGGGAAGGTCAGAAGAGATCAGAGCATCAAGAGTGTGCCCTGCAGAATGAGTAGGCCCAGACGGGAGAATAGAGAGTGAGAGAGAGTCACAGAGGTCACGAAAGAGTCCAGTACAAAGTTCTGTATCAGTTGCTCTGGGCAATATATTGCATGCAGTTCGAGGAGCCCCAGCCGGGAGAGGGCATCTATGGAGAGAATTCCACCGATGGAGGCTGGTGTCAGCTGTGAGTAAATATGATGCCAGGGATCCCTTAAATCAGCAGTACAATCGGCAGGGTCCTCTCCATCAAGTCTAGTCATTCAAAGTGCCCTCATCCTCGGTGGGGCCCCTCTCCTTCCCTCTGCGCATCCTCATCCGTATGGTGAACCACAGAGCCCATCAGTAGTAGGGCTCCCGGACCCTAAACTTTCTCCCACTCTTCCTGATCCTCAAAATGTGCCCCACTTAATAGAAGTTGACAGCATAGATCCTCCCAGTGAAAATATACATGGCCTATTGACTAAAGAAAAGGCACGAAAATTAGAAACTTTTATTAGGAATACACAAGCCGCTTTAATGCCTACCCAAATAAGAGAAATGAGGGAGCAGGCTATTCGGTTAATGTCGAGAGAAGTCAATTTGGTTGAGGAGGTACTTGAAACCAAAATTGCTGAGCAACTAATTTTGTTAAAATGTTTGTGTGATGAGTTTTGAATCCAGTGGGAACACAAATTGCCTTTGGCAGTTACTAGGGAATTATAAGATTTGATGAAATGAAGGGGTTAGAGAAAGCCAAATTGGAATTGGAAACTGAACCTAATACCTCTGGATATGTCCAACAACTGGTTATCATTACCACATGTAAAGAATTTTGTGTGTCAGATGAAGAATTACAGTTAATTATGCGTACTGCTCGTAGTTGGGCCACCACTCTGATCCCTCATTTGGTCATTTGTAGTTCTTATCGTCAGTATGCCCCCGAGATGCAGATGCAGATGCATGCTATGAAAGTAATGTTGGATGCAATTAAGCAACAAAATGAGGAAGGCGAGAGAATTCTGGGGAGGTATATTTGAAACTAATAATAGATAGTGCATTCATGATGAGTATGTTAAAGCAACTCACTCATTGAACGGCACTTAAAATTACGAAAACCCCTCAGTTGTCGGCTTCCTATTCGGGAAGTGTCCCCTGTTTATATACCACAAGATGCTACGCTTGATGCTCAAGGAGACCCTGTCCTTTATAATAAAAGGGAAACTAATTATGCAGCATGCTAAATAGGATACCCAATTTGTTCACGTACCATTTTCTAGCTAAGAATTGAATGCATTAATACAAACAATTCCTGACAGTAGGAAAAATCCTACAGGATTTTATAAAACATTAGAGGTAATTTTGAATACCGCTGTCTTTACTAGTAGGGATTTGGAAACTCTATTCTCAGCAATTTTATCATCAGATATTTGGACATCAATTAGAAATAACACTGACCCAGCGACTTTGGGGAGGACATGTGTCACACTTTTTCAGCTTGGCGAAAGGCCCGCTCCAGCAGTACTCGATCTTCCCACTCTGATAATTGCACAACTCAAAAGGGTGGTACCCGAGAAAAAGATTAATTGGGATAAGCTGGCGGCATGTGTCCCGAATAAAACTGAAGGGGTAACAGAATATTTGAATAATTTTCAGCAAGTATTGATTGATTTTTCAGTAAAAGAAATGACTATGCCAGCAGGGAAACAATTATTCGTAGATACATTTGTCTGACAATTGTTACCTGAAATTAGCGTTCTCATAATGCAATCAGTGTGTGCTTGGCAGACTAAAATCCTGTCGGACATTTTGCATATGGCTCAATATTATGAAAATAGAGTAAATGTGGAGAAAGAGAGAAAAGAGAGTGGATCTTAAAACAAGAGAGTGTTAATACAGCAAGTACAACAGGGAACTAGGGGAGGGCCGATTATTGGCTCAAGAGGAAGAGGTATTGGTCCATTTGTACCGTTTTCACCACTACGGCCTAATCAGTTTGTATAATGCAAACAAGAGGGCCACTGGAGGGCACAGTGTCCTTCCTTGTTGAACAGGTGAAGCAGAATGTATCGAAGAAGGGGAAGAGGACGTCAAGGGGGACAGGTCGGAAGTAGGGGCAGATGGATACCACCTGGGCCAGCGATTGGCCTTGCGGCAACTACTACAGTCCCCATTAACTCCAATGTTTTTCAATAATCCAAATGAGTCTTTTGTCACTAATCAATACAGTATTGAGGATTTCTCTTAGGATTTCTCAGAATAAGACAGCTTGCAAATGAAAATGGAACCAATCCCCATCCCTGTAGATCAGTCAGGACCCTTCTTTCACATGAGAGTTGGGAGACAGGAGCATCGATTTCTAGTAGACAAAGGGGCACAAAGGTGCTCCTTCGATGATGCTAAGGTTCCAGATATTCCTTTGAGTGGGCATCCTAATATTTCAGTAGGGTTTGCTGGAACACCAGTAGTTAGTAAATTATCAGTCACAGTGGCTATCATTTTAGGACCACCAGCCAGTGAGATACCATTCTTATTAACTACACAGTTTGGAGAAAATGCATTGGGGTTAAATTTGTTGAAAGGGTTGTGTTCTATTTATTGTATACCAGGGAGAGTACACATTACAGTATGCCTGTCAAAAATGTATACATTTTTAGCACAACCTTTGCCACCCGAGTTTGCCAACATCCTTGATACCTTATGGGCAGTATCGGATAATGGCGCTGGTCTTATGGATATTGCCCAGTAAAAATACAAATCCGACAGGGAGCAATTTATCAGCTTATTCCTTAGTACAAGGTATCCCCTGAAGGTTATTCAGCTCTTGAAATAATTGTCTCAATAGTAAGATGAGGGATCATAGAAGAAATAACGGAAGTGTGTGCAATAGACCCATTTTACCTGCTTTGAAAAAGGGGACACGGGTCTACCATATCATCTTGTTATTGATTTAAGAGTGATTAATAAGATTGTAGTACCTCAGTTTCCAATAGTTCCAGACATTACTACCATTCTTACCATGATACCACCATTTGCATAACATTTTTCGGTAATAGACTTAACAAATGCATTTTTTAGTATACCATTGCATCCAAAGGGCAGATTTTTATTTGCTTTCTCCCTTGGTGGGAGAGTGTATACTTTCACTAGAATACCACAGGTTATACAGAAACCCCAAGTATATATAGTATGGCACTTAAGGAACAGTTGAGGTCCTTAAAATTGCCTGAATCTGATATATTGATTCAATATACTGATGATTTGTTTATAGCAGCTCCCACGGAGGAACTTTGTAAGCATGCAACTATATTGTCATATCTAGACTGCCATAGTCATAAAGCATCTATGAAGAAATGTCAATATTGTAGACAGGAGGTAGCATATCTTTAATTTATCAACATACTCACTTCAGGCTGTCGCGTTGACAGTATTACAAAAGAGCTTTTTTGTCCCATCAGCACACCACGATCCCTCTGAAACTAGGATTGAAGTAGCCTGTTTGATGCGCAAAATACAGCTGAAATTATTTGTTGGAGAGCAAAAGGATGCAGATGAGAACAACAGATTACAAGACACTACGGGCCTACACCCACGCTCACTTTCTATCCCTCTATAATCTCTGCAAAATCCATCACCCTTGAAAAGGCATTAATTAAACTTGAAGAAATTGAAAAGAAACCCCGACATTTGTTCCAGAAAAACGCAAATAGGGAACGTGATGCATTGAAGAGCCTAAGTAACAACTAAGATATCCTCATCAAACAGGCCGACAAAGGTGGTGCCATTGTGGTAGTGAACATCAAGTACTATGATGATATTGTAACCAGTCTACTGGACAATCGAGATCATTACCAGCCACTACCGGGGGACCCGACAAATACACTCAGAATATGGATTACAGGTGTTGTGGAAGATGTACTATGCGAAGGACACAGTCTGAAAGAGGCAGAATTCTTATGCCCATAACATCCCAAAATTCTGGCATTTTAAGCATTACCAAAAGGTGCATAAAGGCATTTCTCCCCCTCCTCAACAACCAATAGTGGCCGGGATGTATTCAATCTTAGAGCCCTTATCACAGGTTCTGGAATTTTTCCTATAAACCAAAAACTACCCAAGATGTGGTCATACATGAAAGATACCACAGGTGTACTTAACATCCTAAAAGGTCTTCAATTCAATCCAGAAACACAATTTATGGCAACACTTGATATTGAGGCACTTTAAACAAAACATTTCGCAGATGGAGTGGAGACTATTAGTAATTTATCGAATCCTGCAGGAATTAACTCCACCCTTGGCCTTTCCGAGATTTTTTGTGTTACAGTTGGGAGAAATAGCCCCGACGAGAAACTTTCATGTACAAAGATGTTTTTTCTCCAACAATGCTCAGGGACAGCAATGGGTGCCACCTGTGCACCATATTTGGGCAATTTATATGTGGCTGACCTTGAAAAGAAAGACATATATATCGATGACAGCCCATACAATAATCAACTGACTGTCTATACGTGCTACATAGATGAAATACTCATGTCTTCACAGGAGGAAAACAAGCATTCCTTAATTTTATGGAATGGCACAACTCAAGAAACGGATACCTCAAGTTTACCCATACTCTCAGCAAGGAGGTCATACACGTCTTCGATGTAGAGATTCAGGCTAACAATGGGACACAGATGGCAACCATCTTCAGAAAACCCACTGGCTGCAATGCCTTTTTCGGAATACTCAAGCTTTCATCCTAAGAGAAAACATACTGTTTGGGCAATTTCTACGGTATAGGAGGAACTGCTCCAAATTGAACAAGTATGACACACAAACAGCCGTCTATAGTGATCGGCTGAAAAATGGGGTGTACCCAAAAAAGATGATTAGACAGGCAAAGAAACTAGCACAGAACATTCCTCGAGAGATAACATTACAACATAATAAAAAACCTGAAGGGGAAAAAAACTATTATGGCAGTGTTCAGCTATTCAGACAACACAAACAAGATCAAAAAAAGAGATCCATAAGTTGTGGCTGATTCTGAACTTTGGGAATACTGTCCTGCCAAAACCTACATTTGCAATGAAAAAAAGAAAGAAGTCTATGGGATATATTGGTACAATCATATCAGCCTCCCGAAATGGCCGCAAGACAGTGGTATATGTGGCGCTCTGAAGCTCCTTTGGGTCACTCCCCATGCAGTCAGTGTAATGTCTGTAACTTGACAAAACGTACAAAGGAATTGGACCTTGGTCTCCGTACACCATGGAGACAAAAGCAATTTACTAATTGTAATACTGCAAATGTAGACTATTTGATTAGCTGTGTGTGCCAATTGAGGTATATTGGGATGAAAAGCAGATGAATAAAAAAACAGATCCAGGAACATATGTCCTGTATTAGACAGAAGCGAGAGAATTCACCCATGGTGGCACATTTCCCACAGCAACAACATGCCCCTACAGACATACATTGGGTGATTATAGAACAAATCACATGTCCTTGGAGAGGGGGGACATGCAGGCTCTGTTATTAAAGCGAAAACATAACTGGATTTTTCAATAGCACACTGAAAAAAAGGTCTGAATGAATCTATAGTTTGGCAGACCCTGGCCACGTTGCCATAGTGTGATGACCACAGTCGGATCATGTTGTAACAATGCTGAGTGGAAGAGACCCTCTAAAACCCCCGCTAGTATAGTTGAACAAATGATTTATCAGCCTAAATGAGCAGATTCCATACTACTTGAGGATTCTTGGGGAAGCACACTTGCCTATATCCATTTATTACAGGATTTTCAGCTCAGTGGGGGAAATTGCTGGCCAAACTACATCTTGGACAACAAAGGCTATTTTTCTATCTAATAGATTGACATCCCAATTGACAGAGAATGAACAGGGTGGACTATAATTGTTTAGTATCAATGCAATAGTATGGGATATTTTACACATTAGTTACTTCACAGTAACTATGGGTACAGTATGATACCCATACATCATAACTGTGCGATATTGCTGTGCATAGTTCTACTGCGAGTCAGTAAACATGACCAGTGCAAATAGACACAGCTGTCTGGGTTCCGTACAAACAATATAACTCCTAGCATGAGACCCAGGCATTAAAAAACTGTGTCATAGCTGTGCAGAGTTTGACTGCAAGCCAGTAATTACGACCGGTGCGGATAAGACAGTGGTCTAGGTTCCCGTTTAAACAAACACACACACAGGAATGAAGCGTGTGTTGCCTGACCTGCCCGACTACGCGGTCAAGACCACATATGACTGACACCGATGACGATAAGCAATATCACGTGACTTGCTCCAACCGCGGTTCATTCGAAAGAAAGAAGAGAACAAGCGTGCACAGTATCCATATCTGGCCATGGTCGGCAGTGATCACTGGGACTAACTTTAAGAACTTGCAGGTAAGCTTGCAACTACAGATAATGGGAATCTGTATGGTATAACTTGGTGGTGTGTGTGTTTTTCTAACAGCACCTTCTGTTATACATAGAACACCACCGTACAGAGACAGAGTGCCATGATGGCAGACATAATCGCAGGGGAAGTGAAAAACTGATACCAGAAAGAGCATGGCCATTTAGGTTAGTGTGCTACATTACTAATAACAAAACTAATTAATGAAAGGGATGCTTCTGCTCAAACCGAGCATAGATTTTCTGCATATTCCCCTCAGCCAGCTCACTGGATAGACAGCGTTGATTTCCTTGGGCAGAAGTGGCTGAGAGTATATCGGAACAACCATAGACTTGGTGGAGTAATGATTGGATGAAGTGAATGTATTGATTATTTTGAAGTGTGTTTTTTTGGAAATGCAATAAGACGCATATTCCTGATCTAATTAAATTAGTCCTGCAACATAAGTGTGACCCTGTACCTGTTTGATCTCTAACAGGGCCACCATCTTTTAATTCACAGATGGCATAAAGGAAGATGGGGCAATGAGCCAAGGTACCTGTCCAGTAGACTCCCGACACAGGAGAATTAACCACAAAGGGACACAAAGACTGTCTTGAAGAAAGGGGGTAAACATTTAAAACCACTGAAACCTGTAGACTATGAAACTGTGAGAAGGGTAAGGGTACTACCAAAGTTACACAGTTTTGCTTCACCCACAGCCAGGCCCCTTTGTGAACCCTAGGGGCAGATGCCAGAGTGATAGCCATTTTGGTCTTCATTACACTTTTTGACATGAATGTTGTATTCAGGAACGTACACTTTTTTTTAAAAAACAATTTCCATTACACTCCACATAGTAATGGGATATTTTCACTTTTGGTCTATAGGTCATTAAAATTGTGCTGTTGCTGCTAAAAGATTAACCGAACTTGTGTTTTAAACTGCCTGTTTTGTCAGATGCTGTATATGCATTCATTTAAGTGTGCATGACTGTTATTGGCAAGAGGTTGACCCAGAGTACCCATTAAACTGCAAAATACTAAGATTTTTTTCCTTTCTTATCCTGTCTGCTGTTAGATAAGTGGCACACCAGCGATACCTAGCATTAGTGAGACACAGGCAGTCGTAGATGGACCTTCACGCTATCCTTTTGTCATCTTTTGTGCAGCTCTACCTTTAGGGAACCTCCTGCTTTTCCAATTTTGGATTGGTGTGAAACTTGTTTCAAGCATTAGTAATTGGTGTGTTGTCCCTCCTTTTTGTGAAAACAGCATATCTTGAGTACCTCCTGTCTAATGAAGGTAGGAAACTAGCACGTAAACGCAAAAACAAGTTTGACCGCTTATAGGTGCTGCCTCCTATTGTAGGCAATGGATACCCAGTTTCTCGCTTATTGTCAAACCTTTGATACAACTTACGACTAAAAAGGTACAGCATCCAGTGCCCTGGACTGTTGAACATCAAGAGGCATTTGTTTTGTTGTGCACAATGCATTGTTCTGCTCACGTTTTAGGCACTTTGGATTACAATAAGGAATTTCTTTTGTTTGTGCATGAAGTTGATGGATGTGCTTTAGCTGTTTTAACACAGGAACAAGGAGGAAGGAATAGACTGTGCAGCTATTTTCCCTCCACATTAGACCCTGTGGCATGTGCTTTGCCTAAATGTTTGGATGCAGTAGCAGCTGCAGCTTCATCCATAAATCTATGTGAAGGTATGATGTTAGGTCACTCTTTAACCGTGATGGTACCTCACTCGGCCGATGTTCTTTTAAATAGGACTCAGACCCAATATAGGACTACAGCCCGACTTACCAGATATGAATTGATATTGTCTGCACCACAAATCAAAATTAAGTGCTGCAACACACGCAACCCTGTTGAGCTATTACCCATACCAAAGCAGGGTATTAGCCGACCATAATTGTATCTTTGCAACTGAAGAAGACACCAAGGGCTGAATTGATTTGTAAGATACCCCACTTCCGCAGGCAGAAGGAGAATTATATTGTGATGAGTCATGTTTTAAAATGCCTGAAGGAACTACAACCGCAGCTTATGCTATTACTACTTTAAAAACTATAGTAGAGACAAAACAAATACCCTTTCATTCAGCACAATCAGCAGAAATCATAGCCTTGACTTGTGCTAATGAATTTTCAGAAAACCTTGCTGTAAAAATGATCACTGACAGACAGTAGACATTCGGAGTAGCACATAATTTCAGAAAACTATGGGCGGAAATTGGGATTTTTGACTTCACATGGAACTAAGATACAGCATGGTTCCTTAATGTTGCGACTGTTGTCATCTCTAATGCTACCAAAGAAACTAGCAATAGTTAAATGTGCTGCCCATCAGAAAATAGTGACACATTCATAAAGGAAATGATTTTGCTGACTCTATAGCTTAGCAAACAGTGTTAGATTATACCTCGGGGATGTATAATACTGATAATATTAGAAGGGCTCAGGATTTAGGATGTATGGAGGAAACCTCTGTTAGCATTAAAGAAATGCAAGCAATTGCAACTGAAGAGGAAATAAGGGGGGAGGGAAGACAGTTTTGCTACAGGATGAAGAGGGGTGTTGGGTCACAGGGTCTAAAATCAGTGGATGTTAACCAATGCCTATGTACCTCTGGTTGTGGTTATGACCCATGGACCCGCCCACATATATGCTAAAGAAATGTTGAAACAATTGGAAAATGTTGGTGTAATTCATTGATTACCGCAACAGCTGAGAATGTGGTTAGAAATGATATAATATGTCAAGGGCATAATATAGCATGAGTGACTACGGTCCCCTCAGGACATTTTTGTTCCCCTGCCATCCCATTTGAAGTTCTGCATTTTGACTTTATTGAATCAGAAAGATGAAATAATGTGTGTGTAATGGCTTAAAGATCAAAAGAATTTTCACACAGCCTACCATCCTCCAAGTGCAGGGTTAATTGAGCACCAGGATGGAATAAGACAAAACAAATGAGTTCAAATATGTGCTCACATAGGACTTAAATGACCAAATGCTTTACCTTTAGCATTACTCTCTACGAGTACTACAGTTGTGTCCAAATCTGGGCTATCTCCTTATGAAATTGTTATGGGCAGAAGGCCACCAGGTGGTGCACGGATGTGACCAACTACTGCGCGACACTCTCCCAGAAGTGGATTGAGCCTCCCTTTTTGGCCCTCTCATTCCCTGGACACGGCCAATGAGAGGGGAACCTCGATGGCGCCGGAGGGTGAAACAACGGGCAGAATCAGCCTGGAATTCAGAGAGAAATGAAGAGCTGTCTCCACGGGCAAAATAGGAAGCATTGTTCCTCGCCGGGTCCGACGCATCACAGAAGGACACATACTGCAAGAGGCACTAGCGGGAGGAAACACGTGGAAAGGAGGACGGGTGCGGAGGGGAGGTAAGCTGTTGACCCCCCGGCATATCGGAGAAGAGCGCTGTGGAAGGAGTGCAATCCCCCCCATTGACAGCAGGGCGACCAGCATGAGCAAAGGAGCCGTGTCACCTGGGGGCAGGGAGGCTGCCTTTGCCGTCAGCGATGTGACCAGTGCTCGGCCCACCATATAGTGGATTGCAAGATTCGGTCGCGGGGCACCCATGATAAAAGGCTGAGAGGCTGCTAGGAAAGGAGCAGCAGAGCCACACCCACAAGATAAGTGGAAGGAGTGTGAAGCACCCAGAAACCTCCTTGTGCTTGAGAAGACCTGACCCCACGCAGGGGGCCATGTGAAGGGGGACATCCACACCGCACCTAGACCTGCTGCCCGGTGGGTGTCTGCATTGATTGGTGCAGAGTGCACCAGTAACGTGAAAGGGAACTGCATGGAGAGACAGGAGGACACTGAAGATAAGAGCTCATCACAAGGGCACATGTACACATGGAAAGGAGGTGCCCCCCCCAGATGGACAGGGAAGCCCCCGCTCTTGAAGCTGCACTACATTAGGGGTGGAGGAAATGCCCCAGAGCCCAGGAGGTGAACCTTAAGTGGCCACAATGGAGGCTCCAACCCCACCCCAGTGAGAAGGGACCCATTAGGGACACCCGAAATAACTGACCAGCTGGAGCCGGGGGGAGGGGGAAATCCCCTTCTCCACTTGCAACTGGGGAGCTAAGAAACGCCCAGAGGCTGAAGAGGGGAAGCCTGGCAGTAAGGACATGAAGACAGGTAATTAGCCTGAGGAGAGCCAGGATGAAGCGCAAAGAGACCCGGAGATCCGAATTTGTAGAGTACTCTACTCTTCAGAATGGGCAGGAGATGACACCCAAATTGGCGAGTTTATGAATAAGCTACTGATCCCAGGACTCTGTGAAAATATAGCAGAAACCATAGAGAATCCCATAACAGTAGATGCAGTCACACGGACCATTCAGGGAATTAAGTCAGGGACCACCGGGGGGGATGACGGGTTTACAATTAAATTCTACAAACTGTACAAATCACAGTTAGCCTCACACTTAGCAAAGGGATTCAACTTGTGCCGGGGTTTATTAGGGAAAGGTAGGGGTCGGACAACATTAGAAAAACTATGAACCTGATCCACGGGGCACAAGTTGGAGGAGGATGGGACTGGGGGCTAACTTTCAGCTGCGGTTGTCTGCACTATATAACAGGCCAAGGGCGAAGGTCTGGATAAATGGGGGGGCTTATGGTGGCTTTTGAACTTTCAAGAGGGAGCAGGCATGGATGTCCCCTTTCCCTGCTTCTGTACGCCTTTGCCATGGATCTGCTGGTGATCGCAATCAGAGTTAATGAACGGATTAAGGGTATAGTGGGGGGCTCGAATGTAAAACTTCACTGTTTGCCGACGACATACTGGCCTATCTGATGAATGTACAAGTCTCCCTCCCAGCACTTATTGCCGCCTTTCGGGTCTCATAATTAACGTGGGAAATTCTGGGATCTTGCCGCTACTGACACAGAGCCCCCTACTAGGCACTGACAGCTACATGTGTATGAAGGTTAATCAAAGAGGCATCCAATACCTGGGCATACTGGTAACAGGGAATTTGGGAGAGATGGTGGAGGCTAACTATAATCCCTTCCATGCTGATCCAAAGAGGTGGCTCCGGTTAATATTTACCTGGGATGGGAGGATGAGCACCATAAAAATTAATGTCCTTCCCAGGCTGCTATACCTATCCACATCCATCCCGAGCCAACTCCCGGAAAAGTTATTTTTAGAAGTCACAGGGGAGCTTCGTAGATGTATATGGGGAAACATCACCCCAAGGGTAAAGATGAAAACCCTTACCCTACCAAGGGATAAGGGGGAGTTGTGGGTTCCCAGATATCCTCCTATTTTATATGGCGGCACAAATCAGGAGAACGCTGGAACACATGAGGGAAGATCGGGGGACCTACCTGGAAGATCTTATAGCGCACCCATTGAAGGTCATGGACTACTTCTGGTCCCCGGCCAGAGCAATACCGGAACGCTTGCGGCCCCACCCCACGCTAGCAGTTTTTTGGTTGTTTTGGCAGGACTCTTTGGACACAAGTAGCTATACTTCATGGCCCTCTTCCATGTCTTCAATATGGGGACCGCTGTTCGAGTTGGGGCACATGGGATTGCCGAACTCGCAAAGGTGGTCAGATGCTGGGCTTGAGAGAGTGGAACAATTCTTTGAGGAAGGGAACTTCCATGAGTGTGAAAAGTTGCAGAATATACTAGGTGGGGACTCAATATCTAAATTTGAAATTCTTCGTATTAAGCGTAACTTGACGAACCCAAAGTGGGGGGCGGAGGCGTCAAGGGAACTAACGCCTGTGGAAAAAGTCCTATATCAATCTGTAACGAGAAAGGGTATATTGTCCAAACTACACAAAGCTATGAACGAAATCTACCTAGAGAGGAGGCAAACCTTCCAAAGATATTGGGTGGAGTTAGTAGGTGAGGAAATCATGGAGGAGGAATGGGCTTGCATATATAAGGTGGTCTTCCAGGGTGGTTTGTTCACCTCCACAATAGAACATAACTTTAAACTACTAATGGGGTGGCACAGGGACCCCAGTGCGACTGTCAAAGATGTGTCCAGGAACATCTCAGCTGTGCCCCAGGGGCTGTGGAAATCATGGTACCCTGGCCCACATGTGGTGGTGACGCCCCAAGGAACAAATGTCCTAGAAAGAGGTGCTGAGCTGGATGGAATGGGTGACAGGGATAGCGTTAGACCTGCTGCAGCTGTTGGTAGGTCACCCGTAAAAAGATAGGGAAGAGTATAGACTTCGGAGGATGTGGGAAGCCATGTTGGAGGGCGGGGAGACTGGCTATTGCCCAATGCTGGAAAAACAAGTTGCTCCCCACGAAAGTGATGTGGGAGGGGAAGGTTCAAAACATGATGGTCATGGAAAAACTCACTGCGGTAGTGAACAATACAATGGAGCGATTCCAGATTGAGTGGTCTGCCCTACTGGTTAAATGGGGGTTGGGGGAGGGCAACCAGTAGAGTAATCTACAGTGTGCTTGGAGTGGAAAGGGAAAGTGGGGTGAGGGGAGGCGGAGGAGAGGCCCGGAATTGAGCCGGAAAGAGACACCTACAGACAATACGAGTGCCATCGAATCTGAGACAAAGACAGAGGAGATACACCCCATTGAATAAAAGTTGATTTGGACAATGGGGGGGGGTGAGACGCGAGGAGAAGAGGGGTGACCCAGACTTTTTGCTAATGGGGGTATAAGTGCTTTGTGCTATGTTGAAAAGGTCTGTTTATTGTTGTAAATGTTAATAAAATCGAGTGGAAAAAAAAAAATTGTTATGGGCAGACCAGCTAATGTTTGGGGTGCTCCTAGATCACGATCATTGAAGGACATTGAGCCCCCAACTGCTTGCTGATTATTGTAAACAACTGACGGAACAATTGCCTTCTATTGACCAGCAGGTGAAAGATAGTTTGCCGGACAAGAATTTGCAAGGCGGACACTGGGTGAACGCTGGTCACCTGATGACCGTCAAAAACTTTCAACGAAGTAGTGCACTGCAGTCACCGTGGCTGGGACCATACCATTTTGTTATTGGCCACCGAAACTGCTGTTCAAGGAGTGCAAACGGACATTTGATCCATGCTGCTCACATCAAATTGGTTCCTTTGCCCTCCCCCTCTGATGGAGATGATCCTCCTTTGTCTGGAATAAAGGATACTTGAACCCCTGTGAGTTTGTCAAAATCTGAGATGAAGTCTCAATACAGATACCCATCTTGTTCGAAGATCATACTATCCCAGGATCGACCAGACATGATCTAAGACCCAGGAAGGAATAGGAGTGCCCAATGGAAACCTACAAAAGCAGGGTTGATATTGGGGTCAGCCTTGCACCTATGCAAAATCAGTGTGTCCTGATCCCTGTGCACACCAGGAGGTAACGGTATCTAATGACTGAAGAAAACCTGCATTATGCAGTTGCATTTACTTGATGCTCAAATTTGAATGAAAAACAATTAAATGACTACCTTCTCACTCACAAAAACTACGGACAAAAATAAGATGGAATAGTAACATTGACATTTTGTACGATTTTAGTGGTAGGACTGTCTGCCTTTTTCTGGTTCCTTCTGTGCATCTTTTAAAGACACTTCTTCCCAATGACATTGAAGCTGCTACCAAGCTCACTTTTATCCCTCATGTCTTAACCCACACTCACCACCCCTTGGATGTGTTTCAAAGATATGGTTACCGTAATAATTCATATGTAGAGGTTTTGGATAAAGTTCAAAAAGCTATTAATGGAACAAATTGTTGGCTTTGTTCACATGTTCCGCAGAGTGGAGATGGGGTTGGGATACCCTATTATGGATTCCCAGTTAATAGATCAATATTGAATGATGCACTTTCTTTTTCTCATAGTAGGTTGATGAATGATATGGGATAGAGCATGAGCTCGCCCTGGAAGAATAATGCTTAACACTACTATTAAAAACCCTGAAAGATGTAATGACACCCTTAATAGCAATCATTCAAGTCATAATATGGTGTGTAACCTCTCATGGCGATCATATACCTCTAACATGAATGTTACACATCTTTTATTCCAGGTAACTCATAAAATAGGAGAACCTCCCTTTGATATAGGAAGGGATAAATATAATATGCAATCCTTTGATACTAATGTCGCCTATACCAATTATACTAATTCCATCCTTCCTTATGGGAATTGATGTTATGTTTGTGAGGACAGGAAAGTATATAAGTGGTTGAAGAACGATTGGACATTTATATGTTATCTTGCGAATATATTTCCTGTTTGTGTGGCCTCCATAGATAATATATACCTGCTTGTAAAATTACAGAGATGGGAAAATATAAGTGTACCAGATTGATACTGATGCCCAGGTAGCAGCAGATTTTGGTAAAGGAATAATTACATTGTTAGGGGTTGCTTTTAACTCCAGGAGCATGCATAGACTATTAGTGGTAGAAAGTATGTTGAACGAGACTGCAAATGTAGTTGTGAATTTAGCAACTGAACAGAACCCTATTAAAGTGATGGCACTTCAAAATACGATGGTGTTGGACATTCTCATGGCTGCGAAAGAAGGGGTTTGTAAATTAGAGGGCTCTTCTTGCTATACTTACACACCCGATAGTGCTAGAGATATCTTTGATGCTATTGATCGATTACATGCATCGGGAGAAGCAGTGCATTCTGATGTGGGACAAGAGAACAGCTGGTCCCAATGGTTTTGGAGTTTGCTAAAGAATTGGGGGTGGACATTGCAGTCTATATTATTACTAGTCTTTTGGTTAATGTTAAGTTGCTGTCGTCTTCAGTGTAGTCCTGTATGTTGTTCCTTTTTATCTCAAAGTTGTGTTAGGGTAGTAAAAAGTAGTAATGCCCTGCCCAAAGCTAGTCATTGAATTAATACTATGATGATGGAAAAATGCAAATTCAGAATTTAATGGACTTAGATAACGTCTAACCAATTTGGGCAAAAAGGACTTCGCTTTGGCTAAAAGGAGGGTTTGATAGAATATGAAATAATAATAGTATGCATCTTTCTTTACCCTAAACCAAACCCTTTTTGCAATCAAAATCTGGTTCTTTTAGTAATATTCAAAATGGGGCCACATTTGTCAGTCATTGAGTAAGAACAAAATAGAAATGTGTTCATGGCTTCCTCTTTCAATCCTTACAGGAAAAGGCTGTGTCCATGTAGAAGACATGAATCAGCCACCTAGCCTTCACTGATAAACCTATGTTAAATAACATTAAGGTCTGCCTATTTAATGAAGTAGGAAAGGACGTTCCAATATGGCTCTTTTCTCTTAAATAAATGTTATGTAAAGACTGGCTGCACTATGCACAGGTAACTTACACAATGAGTCAGTGCTCAGCCTTCCACTTTGTTAAACACACAAAAAGTATCTTTTAAAAGGTTGTCTAAATAGGGTGACCATTATTGGAACGGAGGGCAAATTGATTCTGTGTTCAAAGCCTCAAACTTAAGTCACCGTCTGTGAACTGGTGGAAGGAGCTTCTAAATAAAGCCATAAGCAAAGTGGAGACTCTTGACATAACAACATTGGTTAAATATGTAATTTGTTCTGCCTTCTGGGGATTAGGGTGGCATTGTGTATGTAGTCTGAACATATTCAGTGAACAAAGTAGCAAGAAAATGCCTTGATGTCTCTATTCTAGGAGGCGTTAACTTACCCAAACCAAAAGTAAGGGTCTGTGTCCTAGGTCACAATGTCTAAAGCAAAAATGTCCTGTGTCTGAAATACTATTCTGGCCCTCATATTCCTAAAGTAGCTCTAAGGTAAAAAGGGTAATGTCTTTGGCTTTGAAAGTGCACACATGTTCAAGTTCAATAGGAAAGCCATAACTCCAACACAAAAGTTCCCAATGAATAAAGTTCACAGTTCCAGGGGATTGCTCCCTTCCCCAGGTTCTATCAAGATACTTTAAACTTCTAGGGGCATGAGTTTCCTTGGATTTCTCTGATCAAAAAAATAAATAATAGTAATTGTATACAAAATAACATGTTTGTTAGTCCCAATTTCATAAGATACCTGGTGTACGACCCTGCCAGTTTTCTTCTCCACTTTTATGTAACCTTTTCTCACATGCTTGGCTTTTCCTCAAGTCTTCTCCTACCTGCATTTCATCATGAGATTCACTTGACACTTGCAAACTTGTATATATCTTGCATTCATTGAGTTATTTTCCCTTCTTAAATATTGGGTCTCATTTTCCCTTTTATGTGCTTCCTTCATCTTTATGCGTCCTTGATAAGGTTTCCGAAGCACCCCAGTGTCCCAGCTTCCCTCCTGAGGACGCACTGGCGTTCTGTGGCATCTTTGTAAGGTTGCTGAAGCGTCCCTCTGTTCCAGTTTCCCTCCTGAGGACTCAATGACTTTCTGTGGTGTCTTTGGTAAGGTTGCCAAAGTGCACTGGTGTCCCCGAATGTCAGGAAGTATTCCTTTCTCTTCCTCTTGTGGCGGACCAGCTCCAGCAGTCTTCTTTCTCTAGCCTTTCTCCGGAGCTGCTTGGCTCCACTGTCTTCCCTGTAGCACAGTAGCCCCTCGGTCAGTACAGAGAGAATGAGGCTTCCACAGGCAGTTTATGGTATGGTAATGCTTATTTATAAAGTGGCTATACACAGGCAAGTGTTTCAGAGCTCTTATGGAGGGTGGGAACCTGGGGAAAACCAATGGTTGATCAGAACCCTTCAATTTCTGAGACAATAATAGTCTGCACATATAATACATTTAACAGATGAACACAGCAAATAGGCATGAACAGCGATTCTGCAGTTGTAATCAAGTGAAGGGGTGAAGATAGGGGAGAATAGACAGACTATGTTCCAGTGAAGTGCATTTGGATTGTGCAATAGCAAAGACGGTCGGTCACAGGGAGGGTGATCCAAGTGTACCCAGTCGGTGGAAACTGGGGTAAGTGCAGAGAGAGCCACTCTCTAGGGTAGTTTCTCAAGTGCAGTAAGGGAGGGTGAGGTTAAGGGCCATGAGGCATGTGCTGGAGAGGACTGGCGGGGGTGCCTGTGACCTGTGAGACTCAGAGGGACCCCAGGTGGCCAGTCAGCAAGCTGTATGGTAGAGGAGGGAGAGTGCGAAAGAGCAGAAAGCTTGGTTAGCAGGGGGCGCTGTTGCGCTTGGAGGAGCATGGCTGCTTAATGAGAGCGCTCCATTCTGGGGACCACATCCTTGTAAATAACTGCGGCCATACGACTTCTGCCGAGCGATTGAGGCTGGTGGTTTCTTGCTCAGACCCCCTACCACCTATCATCCAACTTTAAGACCATAACTCAGCCTAGAGCCGGAGATTTTGCTGCCTTCATCGGCACTGGGAGACAGCGGCGCTCCAGCACAGGCCCTGGCTTCAGAGACGCCACCCCCCTGTGGGCAGAAACGCCACAGCTGAGAGGCCTGCTTGGGGAGGGCTGGTACATCTGCGTACATCCAGCTTCCCCTGTGTGTTGTTACGGGGTAGTCTTCGGTGCCCTCTCGTGGATACTGGTACGTGGCTGTCTCCTTTTGGCCCGATCGCTGTCTGCCTTCCCCACCCACCATCTGGAGCACAACTGGAGCTGCCATGGATCCCGCTCGATGCCGAAAACCCTAGCAGATCCTCTGGTGCCGCTGACACGGCTGTCCGCACAACTCCTGTGTCCCACCAGAGAAGCGGGTGCCGATTCCGCTGTCTGTCCGCCCACCTCGGCGGCGTCAACCCTGTGGCTGCTCCTGCGGGCCTAACAGGGCTTGGGGCACAACGTTACTTCCTTCCTCAGGGCCGGAACCTCCACCTGGACCTCACAGTGGGGCCACGGGTTGCGGCTGGCTGCGGCGCTGCTCAGCGGGATTGTTCTCTGCTCTGCCAAGCAGGCTGTCAGGTGGGCACACTGCTTCCCCCTCAAGTGATTCCGCCGGCATCCGGTGATCGTAGAGGCCATCGCACCCCCAGGGACACATGCCATATGAAGGCGCTCATGATGAGCCGAGACAAGCGCCGCTGGGCTCGACATTATTACCACCACCTCGCTTCATTAACTGGCATGGATCCTCTTTGAGCTCCCCGGCGGCTCCTATGAGGGAAGGATCATCACATTGTCCATTGACCTCGCCTGCCATACTACGTAACTGCGTCCCTTCTCACGCTCTGTGACTAGCCTAATCTAGCCTTCTTAAGTGTGCACCTACTGCAGATACTGTGCAGCCAACTGTTTTTATTCTGCAGGATCTCTACACAATATCTGATAAACAGGGTAACTGAACTGGTGCATGCTCAAATGAAAAGCTGATCTATACATCCTGCAGCACTCCTGTGATTGGTCTTGTGGTGGTCAGCTCCCCTGGCTAAACCCCACCAGTAGTAGTCCATCCGACTGCCGCTTTCTAGTACGCCTAGTGGCCCTGGGAGGTGCCCAACACCTTCTTTACTGTGGCCCTCTGTTTTGGCTTGCCATTCTAGACCACGAGTGGGACTATCAGACCTCACACCTCTGGCCAGAGACCTATGTCATACCGTGCAGTGAGACTGTGCCCTCAGCTGCCAATCACTGGCACACTGACATCTCACACACTCTCCAACATCTAATGTCTATCTATTACTCGGTCTAAGCTACTCAACTCACCACTTTCACGTAGCCCAGACGTGGTGCCTGATCAGTGGAGACGCTGTGCCCTGCTCGGTCTGTTTGGTCCTCAAAGTTGGTCTCCCCTGGAACCATGACAAAAGGAGCAGGCAAAAAACAGAGCTCCATCAATATGTTCACTAAAGCACCAACCAAACCTGCGGGTCACTCCTCGGAACCAGAACTGACCACATCGGATCCACCTGAGTCCACTGAATCTCAATCGATGATCGATGATGGAATGTGCGAAGGGTTCACCACTTTACATTCCAAATTAGACGACATGAATGGTACCATCTCCTCAATTAAAGCCCACATGACAAAGACAGACAACCGAGTAGTCGATGTTGAAACGAGAGTGGGCGCGACAGAGGACGACCTGGTTGCCCTGCGGGCAGAGGTCTCCACGCTTTCCAGACAGATTTCTGAGGTTGCCAAAAAGAACAAGGACCTCGAATTACGCTCTAGACGCAACAACATTCGTATCATCGGAGTCCCTGAGGACAGGATCGAGGAGACCTTGGAAGACTTTGTTGAACGAACCTTGCAGATTCTTCTGAATTCTCCAAAGCTTTTACCATAATTTGCAATTGAGAGGGTTCACCACGCTGTTACGGCCAAACTGAAGCCTGGTGCGCCACCGCACCCTATTATAGCACGAATCTTAAATTACCGTGATGCCCTGCTCAGGGCTGCAAGGGTGCAGGGAGACCTCTTCCTGGGGTCCTCCAGGATTCACTTGTACCCCGATTTTTTGGTTGCAGTCCAGATGGAACGTAAATCGTTTTTCACAGCCAAGAGGTGGCTGCATGATCTCAGAGTCAAATACTCAATGCTTTATCTGGCCAAGCTCAGAGTCGAACACTCCAACCAGGTGTTTTTTACCATCCATGAGGAGGCCTACAAATTTATCTACAAACACTTCCCTGGCTGATTTCACCTGCACGAACGACCTTGTCCCACATCACGAAGGTTGTCATGTAATGCATGCAGGTCCTTAGCTGTCTCCCCGGCCCCTCGACTGGGGGGGGGACGGGGGACACTTGGATCAGCCCTTTGCCGATTGTTTAGTCCCACCTTGTTAGAGGTAGTTTACATTGTTTGCCTTTCCACTTGTTAGATCCACCACTAATGTTGTATACTGCATTGCTCCGTCCATTCACATCTGGTTACACCATCATGTCCACGCAGAGTAAATTGCCAAGTTTGGTATAATGGGCCCAAGTGTTCTCTGGTCTCTGAGTCCTCAGATGCTGGGAATTCCTTGTATTGACTGCCATGACTTATGTGCACTTCTATTTTATCCTTCGATTACTGCATTTAGAAAGCTGGTTTTGGTTCGTAACTAGTATAAAGAGTCACTTTGATCCTTATCTTGCTCCCCGGCTCTGAAGTGTCTCTACCCTACCAGTGCACAACCCCTCCCAGGCGATGATGCTGTTGTTTTTGTTTGTTGGGAGTTGGGTTTTCACTCCTCTGATTGGGAGAGGGCTGTGGGTGGGAAGGTGTGGGGGCAGGAGTTATAACAAAAAATGCTTGACATGCAAGGCAGGGTGGGAATATGTGCTCATATTATGGTGTACGCATTTCATTAATAGACGTCTGAGCCCATATCTAGCATTCCCTGTGACTCTTGATCTCCCTGATGGCTGATCATAACCTGGTCTGTATGAGCCGAAATGTGAGAGGGCCCCGAAATTACAAGAAGTTGCAGACTTGCAATTATATGTGGAACGGCGCAAGGTTAAAATCCTTTTTTTACAGGACAGACACGCCAGATCCGAGGGATGCACCAGGTTCACCAAGATTTGGGGTCCCCAGAGGTATCACATGAGTTATTCCACCCAGAACAGGGGTGTCATGATCATGATTCATAAGAGCGTTAAGTTCCAACACATCATGTCCCATATAGACCCAGTGGGACGTTTCGTCGTGCTTTACGGGAGACTACAAAATAAAGAGGTTGTTCTTCTCAATATGTATGGGCCCAACACTGACAATCCTGAATTTTACACACCTGGTTTCCCTACTTGCTGTATTCCCTCTTGTCCCAATCCTCTGGGGTGGGGATCCTAACACGATCCTCGATGTTGAATGGGACAGATGGGGTCTCGGCCCCACAACTTTCCTGGGCAGCTAAAGTTATTTTGGCCACTCAGCTACCACTATTGGACGCATGGAGACTCATACACCAGGATTCCCGGATGTATTAATTTTATTCCTCGGTGCATGATTCACATTCCAGGATAGATAGGCGGCTCACTTCTGACATACTCATTAGGAACATCACACATGTCGCTCCTACCCTAGACATACTCAGACCACTCCCCGGTGTTAATTTCCCTCGATTGGGACTCTGACCAAGGTCAAACCCACTCATGGAGGATGAAGCCGCAGTCCTTATCGGACCTAGCATTCAACTCGGACCTGCAATCAGCTATAGATGATTATTTTACACTTAATACCGGGTCAGTCCACACTCAGGCTACCCTTTGGGAATCTTTTAAGGCCTACATTAGGGGCTTTGCCATCTCCAAAGAATCTGGGATCCTCAGGGTGATCCATAGAGATATAGTGAAGAGTGAAATTGCAATCTCCTCCCCAATATGCTCGGACACAGTCCACCGAGTTCCTTGCATAGAATTCGATACATTCCGTATGCATGCCGAGCAAGAGAGGAAATTCATCGATGTTCCTGGTCCTGCTTGGAGGTATGGTGTAGGTGAACGGCCTGGCTGTGTTTTAGCCCGACTACTCCGCTAGGAGACTGGCTCCCCTAATATCCCTGCTATAGAGAAATCCGATTTCTCCCTAGCCCTACCACCACAGGACATCAATGCTGAGTTTTTGGCTTTTTATGAATCCTTGTATTCCAATGCTGACATCGTTTCTACCTCTGAAGTGGACGCCTTTTTGGATAGCCTCCCCCTTTCCGTCCTTTCCAATGAAACTCGCAACGATCTGGACGCACCTGTTACGGCTGAATAAATATCCATAGCTATTGATTCCCTGGCTTCAGGTAAAGCCCCTGGTTCTGACGGCCACCCGATCGAATATTATAAGCAATACAAATTGCGGCTAGTCCCCCAGCTTCTGGCACTCTGGGAGGAGTCCTGCTAGGCGGGTATACTACTCACCCTCCCTTTGTAAGGCCATTATAACTGTACTACTCAAACTGGGCAAACCACCTACCCAATGCGGATCATATCATGCTCTTTCCATCATTAACTGCAATGTTAAGATTTATGCTAAGATCTTGGCCCTGCGTCTGACCCCCCACATGTCCCACATTATTCATTCAGATCAGTCGGGATTCATCCCGGGTAGATCTACTTCTCTCAACTTACGTCGACTATTTAACATCAATAGCAGAATTGACCCCAGCACTCAGGTAGTGGTGGCAGCCCATGACATGCAGAAGGAGTCTGATTCTGTCTCGTGGAATTAACTCTGGCAGATGCCTGCTAAATGTAATTTTGGACCATGTTTTCTGTCATGGGTTAAATTATTATACTCAGAACCGAAGGCCAGGGTCCGAACCGAGGACAGATCTTCACTACCCTTTCCCCATCGCCAGAGGCACGAGACAAAGGTGCCCCTTTTCCCCCCTGATATTCGCCATAGCCATTGAGCCTCTAGCAGACAGGATACGTCAGTCTCATTCGCACTGGGGTCTGAGATTGCTGGGTACTTCGGACATTATCTCCTTAGACTCCTTACTCTTTACTCGCTCACCGGAGCCAAACCTCGTCCCAATCTTAGAGGGCGTTGTACGCTTTGGACGGTTGTCCGGACTCAAGATAAACTGCTCCAAATCCACACTTTTTCCCCCTCACCGACGCTACCCTTCCTCCACCCGGCCTTATGGGTTTGACCTGGGCACAATCTGAACTCACCTACCTTGGGGCAGTCGTCGCCCGGCAATCCGAAGTTGTATTTGAATCCAACTTTCAGAACTACTTGTCTACACTCACTAACAAATGTTCGGGGTGGGCTAAACTTTCCATCTCTCTAGGCGGCAGGGTTGGTATCTTAAAATGATTGTGCTTCAACTCCTTTATCGCTTTCTCAACCTTCCTATTTGGCGCGGTAGAGAATTTTTTCAATCCCTAAACCGCACGATTAACACGTTCCTATGGCACTCCGGTGCAGTTCGCCTCAAACTAGACACACTAGCACTAGCTACCCCAATGGACAGTGGCAGCTTTGGAGATCCCAACTTTGAAAAATATTGGCTGGTCATCCAGGCGCAATCTGCGTCGCACTGGTTTAATACCACAAATCCTCCTCCGCATGTTAGGCTAGAATGGCGGGCGGTTGGAGGAAGAGATAATCACTCCTTGGTGGTCTCCCCCTCCCAAGTCTCAGTTGCAGTCCCTTAGACCCAGTAGGCACCACTTTCCTGGCTCTGTCTAAAATGTGGGCACCGTCTAACGAGTTTCACCCTTTTCATGGCTTTCTACCCCTCTGGAATTTCCACTTGGGAGTCTCCTCCATTCCCCCCATAGTGCTCCTATGGGCAGAGTCAGGATTCAAATTCATCTGTGATGTTTTTGATCAAGGTAACTTCTTGGTGTGGGCGGAATTACCTGAGGTCTTGCGACTGAGGTCACCCATCTGGCTTCAATAGTCAGGCCTCCGTCGCTTCCTTAAGAGGAGCTACCAGAGTTTTCCCACTATACCCTGATCATCCTATTCTTGCCGAACTCATGAATCCTAGTACCTCTAGGGGGATGTTACCAGTTTATATGCTTTAGTACAATCCAAGTCCATTCCACCATTTGACAAACTCGAACGCTCTTGGGCAGAGGACCTGGAGATCAACATCACTGATCAATGTTAGAAACGTATGTGTGCTCGTACCCACAATGTGTCATTCAATTCTCGCTTCAAACTTATTCAACTCAAATCTTACACAGATTCCACTACACTCCAATCAGGCTGCACCGCGTATCACCAGATAATTCCTCCAGGTGCCCCAGGTGTGGCTCTGAGGAGGCCACCTGCATCCATATGTCCTGGTCCTGCCCATCCCTTGCCCAGTTTTGGGGGGAGGTTGGTTCCACAATGTCTGATATCCTAGAACACGTCATCACCCCATCCCCACTAGGATGTCTCTTTCACGACTTTTCTGGTCTCAGCCAGGACTCCAGGAGATTGGCGGGACTCTGCATGCTTCTTGCAACTCCCTGCATTCTACTATGCTGGCTCAGGCCCCGTGAACCCACGCATTCACAGTGGCTTGCCGCCGTGACCTGGACCTCAGATACAGATTAGGCTTGGGTGGCTCAGCTACCTCCAATGTCCAAACCCAGAAATGTTTGGTCCCCATTCCGCTCCTACATTTCCTCCAACCCCGCCAATGATGCCTGTGGGTCGTTAGTGTCTTCTTCTCCTATCAACAACTCCACCTGAATTATGCACTAATTGCCATTACATGTATGCTTTTTGTGTGACCAGACGTAATGTCTATTCTACAAGATTGTTGTTGCTGTGCACCAAATGTTTGTTTTAACACTGATTGCCTAGTACGGCTTCATGCCTGCCCTTCTGTTGTAATGTCAAGTGCTATAAATAAAGTTTTAATTAAAAAAAAGAAAGTTAGGTTAGCAGGGTAGAGAGAGAGGAGAAGAGGAGAGTCTTGAGAGGTTTCTGGAACTTAAGAAGATCAGGCTCAAGATGGAGGTTGACAGGAAGACTATTCCAGAGGGAGGCAGCTGCCGAGGCCAAGGATTTCCCTCCTAATCTCTGCTTGGAGAACCATAGCTCACTTGCAGAAGGTATGATATGATAGGTTATTTATAACGCGCTTAATACCCAGAGGTTTCTAAGCGCGGATCCGGGGAATTGAACCTGTGGTGCTCCGTGCCGTCTTGCTCCAAGGTGAGCACGTTGCCCCTGAGCTATCCTCCCGAGACAAAGGAGGTAGTTGAGTGGAGCGCTCAGGAGGGACAGTATTTGGGGAGGCAGCATTGCAGGTAGGTAGGTCCCAGGCACCAGAAAGCCTTGTGGACAATGCAGAGGGGTCTTGAAATTGATCCTTGCAGCCACAGGTAGCCTGTGAAGGGATTTCAGCACCAGAGAGATGCAGTCCCTGTGCTTGAGGCCAAGAATAAGTCTTGCGGTTCTGTTCTGGATGAGTTGCAGAGGGTGCAGGGAGGTTGAGGACGAGGCTGTTGCAGTAGTCCTGTGGGATGTTCGTACCCACGGGCTCTGCCCTGCAACATCACTGTGCGCTGCTTTCATCAAAACAGAATGGCCGCCGGAAAGCCTTATGCGTGCTAATAAAAAAAGAAATGTTTTTAAAAATACTGAGAAGTGCGCAGGGAAACCTGAAAAATAGGCCGCCAATCCATTTTGCCTATGTCAGTGGTAAAACAGGAGACAACACTGCCAAAACCCATCATTGGGCTGCCCGCAGAGTGAAATGAAACTGCTTGAAAAGGAAGTGCTGCATTGCCAGGAAAATCCAGAAGTGTTTAAAATCCGTTTTTCTTTCGCTGTTGAAAGTGCTCAATTATGGCTTCCAAACATCAGAAAAGATCCAACATCCTTGTTGGGTGTTAAACATCACTTTATTTAAAGAATCCCCACAAGCACAATGTCAGGAGAAGTACATTTCATCACAAAAATACCCCCATTCAAAAGGGTGCTTGCTTGGGAAAATATGTCAGAATATGGGTGCAGTACCGCTGCTCGCCTGTGTCAAAGCTGTCATTTATTTATACTGTTAGTTTGAAACTTGGGTCTTAAAATCAAATTATTGAAAAGAAGAGACTTGCCACCAAAAGCAATATAGGTTGCCACTATTTAATTTCTATGTTGAAAAAGACTGGAATTCAAGATATGTTTGCCTGTTTTTAAATTTGTAACTTTAATTTCCACAAAGAACAATGTCACAATTTACTGTAAGGTAACCTGTTTCAGCTAAACTTCAAAGAGGCTTCCTTCACTGAGAAACACACCACCCTTCTCCTTCCCACCAAAAGGGCAGGAATTCTCAGTTGGATGTTAATGGAAGGGGAGGAGATTTGCTCTGCTGCTCTGGGAAAGAGACAATAGGCTTCTTGAACTGAAAGGAAATGCAAATTCGGGTGTCGGCAGAAACCAACTGCTGGCAGGAAGAAGCATGGGACTGCTCTGGCCCAGCCAAACCTTGGGGGCAGGGACAGACAGTTTTGCTTATTCTGAAAGCACAGAAAAGTATATTTTGAAAAAGACTCAGAAAACTGAACAAAATTGGTAAAAATCTGTAAATATAGTGTTAAGATTAATTTTCTGCTCACAGTATGAAACTACTCTGGAATCTGTGCGATATTCAGAGACCGGTCTATCAAAATGTTAATATTGTAGCAATTGTGATCATACTAGGAATATGAAAGTTTACAGGATTATGCCCAGATGTCATGCGCATGTATGTGGAAAAATGTGTACAGATCTGACACTGGGTAAACAACCAAAAGCGCGAAAAACTGTCAGTTTTGAACCGAAACTCTCAAGAAGATGGGACTTGGACGGATACGTGCTCTATTTAATCTGGGATGTGAATATGCAGTATTAGCAAGTTGGTGATATTATAGATATGCTTTCTATGAAAAATAGATTTTCTGTGTAGAAACAAAGGGGAGGTTTTTTCCCTGGACCATAAACACAGCATCATCATGACACATCATGACTCTTTGGTTGCTTCTCAAATCAGGGGAGAGGAAATTCTCTGACCAAGCGGATTCCTAGAGGTTGGGCTTAGTATAATCAGCCTACCCACCCCTTTGGGAAATAGATAAATGGGGACAGTTTAGGACCTAGAAACACACACACGCATTCACCCATCAACTGATTTACTGGTGAAGCGCTCTGCAGGAGAATCCAGATCCAGACTCCAGAACTCTGAAAGCAGAAGGCCTAATTCTAAGCTGAACCCTTCCCAGCTGGCCTTTAAAATCTTGCAACCTGATTTTAACCCCAGGCTTCCAAGGGGCACATCAAAAATTGAACAGCCTGGCTGTGCGGTTTTCTGCTTCTTGCCATGAACTCTTGCCAGAACCAAGAGATCCAAACCAGATAGCTGTAAACTCCAGAACCAACCCATCAGATCCAGTTTGGAGGCCGTGCAGAGACCCAGTACCGTGCTACGTTTAGAACCGGGTGCCCGAGTCCTGTCTGGTGGGCTAGTAGAATTCCAGTCCAAAAGCTTTGACAAGATCTTTGACGGGCCTATTCCAAAACCATAGTTTTGAGTATCTAGCATAGAATTGTCCATAGCCAAAATCTTAGGTTTAAGTAATCCAATCCAAACCATTCTAGCATATCCATAACTGCATTGTAGAATCTCTTGTCTGTTCTGAATCTTCCCCTCATCCGTATAGTCCTTTGTTAATTGTAGTGATAAAATCATCTTTGCGCTGATATAGTTGCTGAAGAAAGGCAAGCGTCTCGGCAGATAGAAACCATCCGGGGGCGTCACTGGATCGGTGGCTGTGCTGTCGTGTAGCTTGTGGCTTCATAGACTCCCTAGTGTAAAAAATCTTTGTAATATTTAAAAGCGCATCTTTCAATTGAAAACCTTGACTCTTTTCTGAAAAAAATAAAAATCAACCTCTACTAAAACCTTCATAACTACAGAACCGCACATGCTAGAAACAAAATTCCAACTCCTTATAGTTTTTCTGTAATAGCGTTTCTTGCGCGCTGAAAAGTGTGCCGCGAATCTGCATTTGGCGCAATTTCACCACATGTAAAATAGCCATTTCTTGCATTCAGCCTTTGAATTCAGTTTCCTATCTGCCAGTCATTCAACCATCATTTCTAGTGTTTACCTGAAGCTATCCAAAGCGGCTTCCTCTAGTTTTGAATCCCATTTTGTGATTTAAAATAATTTTTCAGTGTTTTCCCTATTCATTTAAAAATCACATTCAAAAGCATTCAAACCGTTTTAAAATCATTCCTGTTTTTCTCTAAGCTTGCTGGGGGGAACTGGGATTGAAACTGCATTTGTAGAGTGTTTATTCCTGAAACCTGTTTTCTCTCCTTCTATCTCTATATTGCATATTAGGGAGGATTGAGTAGTATCAGGGGGAAAGAGTGATTACATTGCACTTGATTGAACACACAAAAGTATTATTTCTGTGCTGCATTAATTTCCTATCATTGCATTTCATTGAACCCACACCAAGTTTATTCTATGCTACATTATTCTTCTCATCCATTCTCCTACTGATTAAAGAGATTGTTGATTGTAATATCATCCAATACTGATCATTGTATAAATATTAATAAGTGTGATATCTAGATATTGTTCAAATTCATAAAAAAGTGTGATATATATCTTGTTCAAATCCATCAAATAAATCTTTTAACTTTGCAAAACAACCTTCTTGGTTCAGTGAGACCGGGGGTGATTCAAAGAGAGGGGCGTGATATAAGGGTATATAGTTCAGAAATAAAAGAACTAGAGTCATAAAAATATATAATTAAGGGTTCCAGCTGGACATCACACACTAGGCATTGACTTAAGTGGAGTGCTGGGTTGAATCCACTTACAATCCAGCCTAGAAAGAACAAGTGCTCTAGAGACAGCAAGACTGGTGGAAGGTGAGAAAAGGTAGAGTGTCTTTGAGGAGGTGTTGCGGATAGTTAGACTTAAGAGTCGTCCGAAATGTGGGAGGAGAAGGAGAGAGTGGAGTCGAAGATGACCCCAAGGTTTGTAGCCTCGCAGGTGGGTGCGGGCGGAGGGCCAAGGGAGGCCGTACAGATCGAGAGTGGGAAAGCTGGAGCAGGGCCCCCAATGTGAACTATCTCAGTCTTACTGGCGTTGAGGCAGAGGTCGTTTGCAACACACCAAGACCGAATTGCGGACAAACAGTCAGATATGAGCATGAAAGAGGAGACGGCTGAGGGAAGAATGAAGGATAGATGCCCGTCATCTGCGTAGCACTGGAAGTTAGAGGTCTCTCTCATGTCAGCTGGTTAGGGTTTTTGAAATGTCCAGGCACCTATTATGCGCTCATGAACACTAGATCGCATCTTGTTCTTCTCGCCTTTACTGATCCTCTCTACCCCACTCTGCTTTCTCATTGCAGTACTTTCACTTGCATGGAAATGGTAGTCAGTTCTTGGTAACTTATGTATAGAACATTGGAAGGTATTCTCAGTAACTTCCATGGGTGGTTGAAGGGAGTTGTGACAATATGCCATTAAGGTATGGTGCATAGAAGGGGTATCCCTAAAAGGAAAAGGGGGGATACCATGTCTCAATGAGGTCGTGTCACTCCCTTGAGGGTTGCCTCCCCCCCATGATACATGACTTGAGCTGTTTAAGTAACTTTGCCATTAGAGAAAATACTCCTACATTTGTCTTGATCGGGATGTGTGGAAAGGGTAAATACACTGGATGCTCTTATAGGGTTGGGGGCATTCACGAATGTGCTGATCGGCCATTAACGGAAGCAGCCTGTCTTGCAAAAGCTTCAAGGGGTGACTCCTGAGGTTTTAAGCCTGCCCAACTGCACAGGATAACTGACCCATTACCTCAAGACAGTACGATATGACCAATATGCATGGAAGCTTTTTTCTCTTGGACAGTGTTGCTCTTCTCAGTGGAGGGACATCAGAGGGGTGTGTGTGCAAGAGAATAGGTTTATAAATATACTGACGGAACGGAAAGGAACTCTTTCACTAAGGTGTTGTAAAAATTCAAACATGTTTAGCGTTTGAAGCTTACGTTCAGAGAGTATGCTTGTGCAGAATTCACAATTTGTTCCATGTCAGATGGATTGGCCCGGTCAGTCCTAGACTTTGTTTTGAATTCTGAGATTTGTGTGGCTTTTTAATAACAGTGCAGGATTCTTGTAGAGAAGCAGGCATGGATGGGCTACCAGCACTGGTGTGAGGCACCACGAGAGCTCTGCACAGGTCAATCCTATTTGTTTGCTTAAGGAACAAAATGTAGCTCAATTTTTCCTACGATAAATATGCTGCATTTGCTTTAGTGAAAACACGTGCAGCATTTAATATATGAAGGTTCAATGAAATATTTGTGCAGGTGTATTTCCTGCGTGCGGTCTATTGAAACGTGTTTTACCTGAAACATAGTCGAAATTCGGTGGGTTAGCTTGTTTTTTGGATCCACTTTGGCTATGAACTGGTTTCCATTTCTGGTAACCTGTAAGTAATTGTTGTGCATGAGGCAATGTTTGGAGGATAAAAACATTCATTTGAATGTCTGTGTACTTCTATTTTCCCCCAATAAGTACAGAGAGGTTGTGCAACAATCGTTCTCTTTATTTCTTTGCACTACCTCCGTTTTTCATGTCCATTTAACGATTTCCTTTCCTGCATAGTAATGTGGATACAGTGGCATAACCAGGATGGGTCACGGGACTGCTACCTCACACGGGGCCCTCTGTATTCCTGTGCGCCCTAAGGGCCCCGCTATCCTCTCTCCTTTCAATAATACACATACAAATACATTAGTGCAAACGCCTCGAAATAAGTGGAATGTCAGCATGCGGTTTCCACACAATGCTGCTCAATGGTTGCTAGGCAACCATGTATAGATCCTGGTTAGGCCTACTTCTATTACTTCTGCTGCCAGGCCACCTGTACCAGGCTTCCTGAATCCTTCTGCCCAGGTGAAGACTGACCACCACATGGCAGTGGACTTTTTTTTTTTTAAAGAAAGAAAAACAAACGTTTGCATACATGTATGGGTTGGTGTTGGTTACATTTTATGCATGTGACCATGTATGTGCGAATGAGCGTGAAAAAGTGAATACGTGCATGCATTTTACATTGGGAATTGCTGACTTTTTTTCTGGTAACAGTCATAATGACAAGGTTGTAAAATGCCCTTTTGCACAGTTTGTGACCCAGCTTCGACTGGATTTTTCACGTTTAACCCAATTTAAGCAATTGTAAATTGGAGGGCTTTTATACTTTGTTTCTCAAATTGTGCTGTAAAATGCACCATTTGAACACAGTTTGAAATAATTCTTGGGGTGCAGATGGGAAGTACTCTGCATCCCTTCCATTACTGCGAGCTAATTCAGGGGAAATTGGTGATGCCACGCCACAAAACATTTTTACACAGTAACTGAATCCGGTGCCCCCCTCAGGAGATCCACCGAACCCATTGCACCACATTCTTCACCACTGTATGGATATGAACACCATGCCTACTTGCATACATCCTTGCACAGGGATGCTTGTAGAATGTGCGCTTAAGCACGCCAGCTGCTTGCCTCACCGATTCAAACTGAAAACAGGGCTGAGAGGATGCTCCTCAAAAGACCTTCATGTATCCTATACCATTCCTGGCTTTCAATAAGTTAAGGCATTCACATTGCCATTGCATTCTGTGACACACATGCACACACTTCCTAGGCGCTGCACAGCAAACGCTGGTGTCACATGATACTGTCTTGCTGTGGGGCTCACAGTTCTGCTCTCACACTCCCTCATCCTGGCATTCTCACGGATTTGCCAGCCACACCAGTTAATCCATCCCTCTATCACATGCATGCTTTTATCCATCTGTTAGGAAGATGTTCTTTATGCCGCTTTCCCTCCTTATACCTCCATCCTGCTTTGAACCTGCCCTGGCCTTTGGAGTCAAGTGAAGCCTTTTGATTAAACGTGTCTTGCTAAAGTTATCTGTTGTGGGGCACTGATTAGACCCTATGGATATCAGCAACTCTGTTCTCCATTGTGAATTCCCTTGCTTGTTTTACACTGCACAGTGTGCACACATCACCTTACAGTGAGGTGCAGTAGGGACACTGTCTCCTGTAATGAACTCATGGTGGCAACAGTAAAGACAGACACAAGTTAACATTTCACGGGTGTTTATTAAACTGTAAATGCATAGTGGGAAAACCTAAATCTAAGATGGGAGCAAACTTCGACCATCAAACGGAAAATAAGGCAGTCCTTGTGGCGTTATGTCAAAATAAAAGTATATACTAAAGAAAAACCTATTGCCAATTCTTTACAACTAATTACAAAAAGAGTGTGGGATAGGGTTTCAATAAAGAAAGAAGTGCTCCAAATAATAAGTCAGGATATGCTCAAGCTTTCTCAGCACAAGCTGACAGTTCCATTCCAGCTATCAGGTTCTTTGATGGTTAAGTCTCTTTTCAAAAAAGTCTCTTGCCTTCAAGGGCCTGATGTATTCAACAACAAACAAAAAGTTCCTTTGCAAGTTGTGTGAGGACTTCATCTCCATCGACCGGGCTCAGACCCACTTGACAAGGGGGGATCATTCACTTCCCCTGGTCTTCCAATGCTTCTTACTTTCACAAGTCAATGTCTTTTTAAACAGGTCTTAAGTCTTTGCCCCCGATTATCAGCTTCCCTCTGCCGGGTTCACTCTCGCCGACTTTTGCTGACAGTTCACTGTGGACACCCCTGGGTGGAGTTCATTTCGATTCACATACTATTATGGTTGTCGGCTACTCTCTGCCAGGTTCACTTTTGGCAACTTCTAACAAAAATGTCACTGTACTTCGGGACTTTAGACTTCGCCCTTCTCGTTAGCGTCCCTCTGCCGTGTTCACTGTTGCCAACTTTTGCAACACTATTGAAGCCTTCAATTCACCAGGTGGGATTCATTTCCCTTTCTTTCACAATCATCTGTCAGTTCAAAGACTTTCAATGGTACAGAGGAATTTACAAGACCCCTGTACGACCACTTTGACCTCTCTTCGCCTCTTTCAAAGTCCTTCTGGTTACAGTAGTCTCTTATCAAGTAGTCGCCCAGAGTTTCCTGTGTGAGCACTCACGTGGTACCGGATGCCTCTGTTGCGGGTTCCCCCCTCTTTTCTCAATAGTTTCTTTATATCTTTCAAAAGTTCAAATTAGTTTTTGGCTACTTTTCATTTAAAACAGTTTGGTTTCTTATCGACTCTCCCCTCGACTCACTGGCTGTGATGAACTGCTTGTTTTTTTCACCTTCGAGTCAAGGTTGGTACCACCAAGACAAGCATCTCTCTCTGCCCCCCCCCCACTCCAGCCTCCCCTAACACTCACAACCCTACCCGCCCAGCATCTACAAGGACACTCAACAATATCATGCATACTAACCCAGACATGCTTTTGATCACTGAGACCTGGTTTACTGATGACTACGAGCCCATTGCGCACAAGGCCTTCCCACCCGGCTACAACCTTACGGTCCGGAACAGATAACGTAGGGTTTTCGGTGGGGGGGGAGGCTTGCAATACTACACAAACTAATTCCCACTAATAATTAAGGACACCTTGACCAATACCGCAGACTATGAATCCCTCATGGTAAAACTGCAACTCTCAAACCTCCACCTCGCACAGCTTTCTACTTATCTACATACCCACCGCAACAACAAATACTTTGCAGACACACTTGGTGAAGCACTGGCCACCAACCTCATCCTACATCCAATACTTACCATTTTAGGGAATTTCAACATATGGTTCGGCTCACCCTCAAGCCCTATGACCCGATCAATCACGAACAATCTAGAATCACTCAACCTGACACAATACATCTCCACATCCACGCACATGGGAGGTGACACCCTCAATGATCACTCAGCAATTTTCTTCTCCATACCACTGAACACAGAGATTGACGGTCAAGGACACATTCGACCACCACCAATCACACACCCACTCTCATTCCACTATGGAATAATGTTGCGAATCTCCCCAGATCTAGAACTCTCACTCCTCAACTCTCTCAATACACTTTCCCTCAAGGAAGGACCTCCAGCAATCAAAACCTTCCAACTCTGGCTTACAAATGCCCTCACACCCCTCACTCCAACTAAACGGACCTCTCAAAGATGAGCACCAACAACCAGGTGGTTCTGAGCCAAACTCAAATCACTAAAAACCCTCAAGCACCATCTGGAACGGACCTGGAGAACCGACCCTACAGCCCAGAACAAAAACCACCCTAGCAGGAACAACCAGAACATACAGACTGGAAATCAGGAAAAGCACAAATACATTCTATGGGAAGAGAATCCTAAATGCGCGAAACCCGAGCAATGAGCTACACAGAAACATATCCGAATTCAAGTATCCGGCATGCTAGAACCACCCCCCACCAGTCTCCCATGCCCTATGTGACACCTTATCACTGCACTTCCACAATGCTGCCAATGACAGGCACTCCACCATCATCTCTAAATTGAAACACATGCACCTGCCCCCCACCGACCCACAGACTGGCTCTCTTCAAAGCCCCCCCCCTCCAATACAGATCTTCAACACTCTCTCCTATTTCACATCAGGAGTTCCAATCTGTCGTAGCAGATAGCCACCCTTCAGGCTCCCCCGAGGACCCCTGCCAACCCATACTCCTCAAAAACATTCTAGCCTCTACCTGTGTAGGTAGTATTGCACGCTCAATCCTCAACCACTCACTCACATCAGGATCCTTCTCAGAAGCCCTACAAACTTCCTACATCAAACACATCCTCAAAAAAACGACACTAGACCCACTCCTCCCCCAGAACTACTGGCCTATCTCCAACACACAAGGCCCACGCATCATACAAGCAGCTTGGACTTTCCACCGAAGCCAACAACCTCCTAGACCCTGCAGATTCGGCTTCAGACCACTCAGGGGAACAGAATCCTCCCTAATCTCTGTCTGGGACAACCTAAAAAGAACAGCCAACGCAGAAGGCTGTGCTGTACTCATCCTACTGGACCTCTCCGCAGCCTTCAATACCATCAATCACACTATCCTACTAGACAGGCTACAAACTCTAGGAATCAGAAACACAGCCCTTTCCTGGAACCCCTCTTTCATCACTAACCGCTCACAAATCTTTCAACTCAACCAGTTCACATCCACCTCACGACCAGTAAGAAAACGTCCCACAAGGAGCATCCCCATCTCCCCTAACCTTCAACTTATACCTAAAACCCCTGCCCACAATCATCCGCTCATAAAATCTTACATGCTACTACGCAGACGACACACAGATCATCCTTAAAATTCCAAAATCGCAAGGCTCCGGCTGTCCAGACCTGTCGTAATGCCTCTCGGATATTGACCACTGGATGACGACCAACCACCTCATCCTCAACCCTGGGAAAAATGAAATCCTAGTCTGCGGGTAAACATCCCTCCTTCCCACACCAATCCTTTGGTGCCCATCCCTAGGACCAGCTCCGGCAACTTCACACATGGTAAAAATCCTTGGAAGCACATTGGACGCCGACATATCGCTCATCCAACACAACCATCTCCGTATGTAAAACCTGTTTCTTCCACCTAAGGATTCTTAGACTTATTTTCCCTTACGTCACCTATCCGCACCGCTTCTCGGCCATCAACTCCATCATCCTGTCCTGCCTAGACTACGCAACCTGCCTCTACCTAGGCGCTCCAGCGTTTCAGCTAAGGAAACTGCAAAGAATACAAAATGTGGCAGCATGCCTGCTCATGAACCTACAGAGAACACATCAGCCCTACACCAAAAATCCTCCATTGGCTCCTGATTGGTTGACGCACTCGCTTTAAATAAAGCCATGTGCATCACACACCACGCCATCCACATGACAGGTCCGGAATTCCGTCAAGACAAAATCCCACCCTACCAGCCTGCAACGAATCTCAGATCTCACACAGCATACCGCCTAGTGATCCCACCCTACAACTCCTCTGGCCTGGGGAGATCCACATTCTCTGTCCAAGCACCAACAATCTGGAACGCCCTACCCCTACACATTTGCAGCACTGAAAAACACCTGGAATTCAGAAAGGCCCTAAAAACCTGGCTCTTCCAAACAACCTCCTGAACTCATCCCGCTCTCTAAACTACACTGCTGAACCCAACATTCCTATACAACAATTAGAGCACAGATGCCGGCAGCGTATGCAGCACTCACCTCGACAAACTGTTGCCCCATGCACAACAAACCTCCTACCCAATAAATACTGCATGGAAGCCAGCAACATCTGCTGTGGCACACCACAATAAACCTTACTCTCGCCCAACCACAGCACGGATAACATCAGCATTTGCATCCGCTCACCTTGACAAACAACTGCCCCATGCACATCAACACCCCTACCAGACAAATACACCAGGGAAGCTAGCGGCATTCACTGAGAAACACAGTAATAAACCTCACTCGCTCTTGCCGCTCAGACTATCACTCCAGAGAGACCACGAATAAAGAGACCATGACCACCATACCGGACAAAAAACGCTGCACCCGAACACCACATCTGTGGACACAGGCACGGCCAAACATCCATGCACCGTAGAAAGCAGCTATGGCTATGCCAATCCGGTGTAGCAGCGCACATAACTGTCCTCACTAAAACACCTGACGTACCGCAACACCTCTGCCACTAGCATACAGCAGCTACCAAGGAAAAGAAAATTCGGTAATGCTGGGCAAACATTTAATCTTCAACAATAGCACTCTATCCCAAACCACCAACAGCGCCCACCCCCGTTCCTGACTTTGGGCTGCTTAGTGGAGCCTAGCCAGCCACCAAAGTCCTTTTCCGGCAAAAATGCACACAAGCATCTCTTAAACTAAACACCTAGAACCTCCACCACATTAACTGCGGTCACCAAGGGCATTCCAACCACAAAGCGCATTGAGGCCATACAAATGGGGAAAGAGTGCTATATAAAGAACTGAATACAATGCATACAATGCAATATAATTAGCCAGAGCTAAATCTGGATGCCGAAAGTGACCTCTGCACCCACGACCTCTAGATGCCCTCCAATGAAAGCAAGACACAGAGTATGGGGGCCAGGCAATTTCAGGAGCTTCTGGTGGGGTCAATGAGTAAATCAATTAGAGGGGGTGAGTAAATATACCTGTTCTTACCCCCAAACTCCATAGAATTTAACAGGCAATAGGATCTTGCCTTACCTCTCTGTTGCCGGAATGGTTGGTGGCGTTCTGGAAAAGGATGCTCACCTGGGTTTCCATTAATGTGGTTCGATTGGGAGAGTGTTTGCCAAGAACTTTACTCATTGTTCAACTTTGAGACACCCACAACAGCCTGTTGGCAGTGACAACCTTAGTTCAGACACCATATTAAAGACTCCAAGTTTCCTGGAAAGAGTTGTATTTGGACTTGTGACTTCAAGGTCACTAGTCCCCATCTTTCCTAGCCAGCAAAGGACTAGTGCTTTATATTTATAAGGCTGTGTATAGTTTTAAACCCTTGCTACCTTACATATTCTTTTTCGGAAGAGGTACTTTTTTTTTCGCTCACCTGCTTTCTTTAATAGTGTTCTATAGTTGATTTGACTGTGTTCAAAAGTAAGGAGTTGGTCCTCTGCAGCCACAGCACACCAAAGTTTAAAGTTTGTATAAAATAGCAGTGTATGTTTAGTTTGTTATTTCCCTGTGCTTTTTAATTGAGAAGAGTTGTTAAAGGAATACATATTTTATGTATTCTGCCTAACATGTATTATTAAGAGTGCTCTGCGTGTGCCTAACTGAACCCTTCGCACTCTCACAGTCTAAGCCTTCTACTCAATCACACTACCCAGATCACATTGCCCAGATCACACTACCCAGATAGAGTTTGGCTAGACATTAAGGTGTTTTCCCTGTTCACCAGAACAGGGTGGCCTCACAGACTCTGTCCACAGGGCAGATTCTGAAAATCCCTCTCAACACCATCCAAACAATCTCCTCTCACTATCCTATGCCTTTAAAAACAACCATCCATTCTCCATCACTGTACCCTTACACATTCGTCTATCGTAATCCATCAATCCTCGCATTCGTTACTATTTATCTGTCTCTTCTGCACCCATTCTTCTCTCGGTCTACATTCCCCTTGACTTGGCCAAAGTTTCCTAAATGGGTCCGTCTACATGAACTTGAATTGTTTTCATCATAGAAAAGCCAAAACTATTGACTTAGTCAATGATTGCTATTTTTATGTAAAGTGCCTTCGGTAGATGCAACCAATAAATTGTAAATTACGAAAGATTGTTCATCACACTACTGGTTTGGCGTTTAATGATGTAGATGAAGCAGACAATGCTACACCTTCCAAGATTAGGTGCCGACATATGGTCTCAAATCGTGCATAACCTTATATAGTACTTCGTGCAACTGGGCCCAACTGACAGAAAATCATTCATAAGGAGAACTCTACTGAAGACACGATTATCCAAATCATCTACCAGGTGGACACACTGGGCATGGTCCCAAAATCGGCCTCATCTATGGGTGCACAGTTGAACTCGGTTACCAGGACCACCCATGATTGCATTAAACTAGTGCGAAGGGCAAGAGCTTGTCTCACAAAATGCCATCTGGTTCCCAACGTCAGTGAAATATCAGGAACGTGTCTTTGAGGGACTTCTAAATATCTGAAGCATAGCAGTAAGAGTCTGGTGTCTCCGCTGCTCTAGCATCATCCTTAGCTACAAGTGAAGAGTGGGACATTGACTTAACAGATCAGCTACCACAATAAAGCACTACTAAAATGAAGAAGTGGTCATGATGATATAATGTTGAGGCACTATGCTAAGTGCACAAGGCACTGAAAGGGAAGGCTCAAGGATACCTCACGAGAAGCATAATGGCGATGACCCTGAACTGCCAAGCCCTTGCACAAGGCGCTAGACCTCCCACTGCACCCTCAGCCCGATGAAGAATAGGTCCTGGGCTTCATTCCAGGTTTTGTGCATGCCTACGGCCAAGGGTGCCGTAACCATGCAAAGGTGAAAAGGATTCAGGAAATAGACAGCACCAACGCCACAAAGACTTTCAAAATAAGCAGACCCTATACCTAAGAAAGTACTCTGAAGTGATAGAAAACCATAAGATTGCCCAAAAAAAATCCCCAAATACAATTCATATACAATGAAGGTAGGTTCATCTCCCTCCCACTAAGATGGAAGTTGCAGGTGTTTCACATTTGCACATTATCCGTAATCAACACAATTCCCAATGGAAGAAGCACAATCACCTACCAAGTGCACCAACACACTTCTTAATGGAGCTTTGTGAAGGTGGGGACGGTGGCATTTGTTACCTGGTTCATTGCACTCAAATTCAGTGAGTTGGGGAAGTTGTAAGATTGAATTTTAAAAATAGGAAGGGGTCATGAAAGAAACGTCACGTACCGGACAAACATATCCAGACCGACAGACGCACCTAGATAGACGTTGGCCTGCGTCACATCTGGATAGGATTGACTGAAGGACAACATGCCTGCTCCTAGGAAAAACGTGAATGCTAGCGTGTGCCACACCTGGAGTTGTGAATTTTAGCAGACCCACACCTGGACGGATCTCTAAACTCTAGCCTCCGCTGCATCTAGATAAAAGTGTGAATGTTGGCATGACCACACCTGGATGGAGTCCTAAACATTGGCCCGTGCCGCCTCTAGATGGGAATGTAAGGGCCAACAAGTGCCACACTCAGACAGAACTGTGAATGTTAGCATGGTAAAGGTCAGGTAACCCACTAACCAATATAAGCTCAAACTCTGCATACTTATCTCACTCAAAAAACTCACACAACAAGCCGTACGCACTTCACAACACTGCAACAACACATAAGCCGGAACAACAGCACACGCGGACTGACTCTGATCCGATACCCGCACCAAAGCTCAGCACCCGGTGTATACTGAGCTGAAGCTGCCAAGAGAACACCACTCCTCACACTATCCTACTCCCTCCTTCACCTTACTAATCCATCCCACCTTTATCATTTACAGATCCGCCTGGGGACCAATTCCGTTGGTGACGGTGCGCGGTACAAATACCTTCTAGCTAAGGGGGCCTCCAATTCATTAAATTCTATGCGAGGTCATACAAAACATGGCAGACCCATATTATCTACCCAAGGACGCATTACCGGGGAAGTGGGAGCCATGCAGAACATGGGAGCAGGCATGTGCAGCGCCATTCTGGGGAAGATTAGGATTGAGTTTAGCCGATTTTTCGATTCACCTACACTTGAAGGTGGGGCTGCGGGTGAGAATGGAGCCCTGAGGTTGTGGCAGTTCACATTAAAGGTTCGTTATAAAACCAAGTTCCTTCAAGTTCTCTCAAAGTTGTTCCACCGCCACAGAGTTGTGGGTTTACCCTTCATGACAGGACTGAAACACAGCCCTTCATCTAAATGTCGTCAAAAAATTGAAAACATTCAATTGAGTAGTAGGACTTAGAAGTAAGACGAATCCAGCGCGAAGCATCACACAACAACCGGACATCGTTATTCCCCTGCATACTCAAAGACCGCTGGGAAAAGGGGCAAGACCCGAGGGTCCAGATGGGGAAAATTTGTGGCCGCAGGTTGATTGAAACGACTGTTTGGGCTAAACTGCACGAAAACCCAACAAAAACCCCAGACTTGCATGTTATGTCATGTTATGCATGCATGTAGGGTAAAAGGCTGCTTTAATGTGACCGACCACAGCTTACAATAAAATGCTAACCTATCTCTTTGGCCTTATGGACTACTTGATCATTAACAGCTAAATAAATAATTAAATCCTTCATTAATTACTGTCCCTTGTTCCCTCCCCTACACCTCAATTCCTCACACTTCTTCCCCCCCCCTTTGTCCCCGTGGCCACACCCCTCCTTCCATACCTCTTCACCCTTCTTGTACCCCTCTGGCTAGCTTGTCTGTGCAAACAGCGCTACCCCTGCTCCTTTACTGTGCCAATTCCCCTTTAAGCTTTCCCCCTACCATCTTCCAAGGACCATGTCCCCGGCACCCAGACAAACCCTCCCCCGAGGTGTTCTTTCTGCCCCACCCTGAACTCTCATTTATCTCCACCCTTTTATCAATTCTTCCACCGCCATCTGCAAATTCAGCAAGTAATGCCGATTACCCATTACCAAGAAGGGCACGCTATCCTCTCGCAAACAAATCTAACTACTTCTACTTAATGTCCTGGTGTGCCACTGTCTGCACCCCGCAGGACCAGCAAAAACAGTGCCGCCGGCACCACATGCTGCTACCTCAATCCAGGTAACAACAGACCCCACCCAAGACCTCTCTTCCCTGACCATCTCAGTTATGCCACCCCTAACTACACCCAAACTGGGTACCAAAAATTCTCTTTCCAGCTGCTCTCCCTGCCCATTTCACCATTGAATGGTTGCAGATACATATCTGGAGTACCTCACCACTCCTTCGAGCCGCATCTGCAAGAGAAAACAAAATGTGCTTCTTTGTTGACAACTCCCCCACTGTCTACCCTCCCCTAAATGCTCCCCTCTCTCAGTTCTCTAATGTACACCTTGTATTTTGAGGACTTCCACCGCCCTAATCTAGTCAAACCCCTTTCAGTCAGGTCCTACCTACTCCCTTGGGACGCAACTTCCTAAAAGAATGAGTCCCAAATTCTTCGGCCCGCTGACCTAATGCTGCCAAACCCTTCATCACTCCCAGAACATGCCCCGCCGTCACATCTTCCCAGCACTCAACCAAACCAAACCTTCCTAGACATCTCCTCCACCACGTTAAACCAGCCTTTACTGGAAGCAAATCCTGTCCTCGATACAAATGACCCCATAGCCCTTTGGATCTGTTTTTGATTTACTGATCTTAATATCTACACTGTCGTCCAAGAGCAAGACGTTATCCCACCTCAATCCACTCCCCCTTTCCCCCAACCCTTAATAGTAATTCCAAATTCAGAAAACCGCAAAAAACAATCGGGGAAAGTATGCCCTGAATGTACCTCTTCCACCGAGATCGCCAACAGCTTCACACAAGCTCCCAAACAACTCTGCTGTTACTGCCCTTCTCCTATCCTTTACATTCCCTTTCTCCCTTACCCATCCTTGCAGCATCCTATTCACCATCTCCCCACCACTAGGCTGAAAACCCCAGAACCATGTGCCATATAACGCATTAGCTGCCAGCTTCCCGCCATCATCGTCAGACCACCATTTCTCTATGCAATCCAGTAGAAAGGTCATCACATCCTCTCTCCTTCACTCTTCCACATAGCCTCTCACTCTCCATGCCCCCCTTCTGAAAATCCAACAAAGCTCTCCTGTATGCCACCCGTGAACTTGTAGCCAGTGAACTCTCCACTAACTACAAAGTTCTCGCTCTCCTCGCTCTCCTAGCTGCCATAGCTCTCCCAGGATCCTTTGCCTTCCTGCTCCTTGTCCGGTGCCAAACCACGCAATATCTGCACTGAAAGTGAGGTAATGCATCAGCGATGCCGTTACCCTTTCCTAACACATGAAGTGCCATAAACACAATATTCCATCTCAAGCAGAGCAACACAAACGCTCTCAAAACCTTGGACACCCTCTGATCCTTGGCAGACTGTCTGTTCACCACATTGACCACTGCTGTATAATCCACATTGAAGTTCAAATCATTGTTCTCCAGTTCTCTGCCCAACAATGACAAAGCCACCAGCAATGTAAAGAACGCAATACTCCTCTCCCACCTTTTCTCTAATGTGGTGGCCATCTCTCTACACACCATCTCCTCTGCCAGTAAAAACAAAAACATACTGCCCCTGACGCATCAGTGAACACTTGCACCTCCCAAGCCACCAGTTCTCCTAGAAGCCACATTGACAATCAATTGAACTCGTACAATAAATGCAACCATACCCTGCAGTCCTCCTGCGAGCCCTCGACACCGTTATTCTGTGGTGTGGTTGTTTCACTCCAGCCATAGACCCCATGTTTCTGCAAAATGTGCGTCCCGGTGCAACAACATGGCATGCAAAATTCGGGTGCTCCAACAGCTTCTGCATGTCCACCAGCATCATCTTACACACACCCACCACCTTCTCCAGTAAAAACCAATTTGCTCACCTTGTCATCTGGCAAGGGCACAGTCATTGTAAATGAATCCAATTCAATCCCCAGAAAGGTCAGGACCACTGCCGGTTTTGTCTTCCGCCAAAGGAACTCCCTACTCAACCCTGAAAATGCCTGAAAAACCTCTATCATCTCTTGGCACGCCTCCTTTGGCCCCCGACCCACTGACAAAAACAAAAAAGCACCCAAGTAATCCAAACCTACTTCAGAATACTGCACAAAAAACCCCACTGCAGAAAAGTGCTGAAATGCTCAAACAATGCACAAGACACTGCATAGGCAGTGCTTTGTGACAGGATGCCGTCTTGCGCACCTGCTACTCTGGAGCCTGAATTTACAGACCACCCTGAAGCAACCTTTCTTGTTGAAAGCCCAGCATGTTGCTGACAGCTGACCTCCGCCCTGTCCAAGGGAGGGTGACCATGAAAGGGGCGCTAAGGCACAGGCAAACCGCTTGCTGTTTGCAAAGTGGATGCCCAGGGCCATCTGCTGTAACCACAAATCCACCTCACACTGCCACCTGATCCTCTCCCATTCCTGCCCTGAACTCTTCATACCTCACCCATGTGAGACCACCAAAACTGACAAATGCCTTCCTGAGGACGTCCATATATTTGAACAATGCCACACTCCTCTCCGGGAACATGCTAGCATTTATCAAAAAGGCCAAGGTCCAATTATCAATCATTACAGGCTCCTTCGGCCTCAATGCCTGCTCTGTCTTCTCATCCTTGGATCCCTCGCTTCCCTGTGTAGGAGCTTAAATACATCCACAGATTTTCCCGCCCAAATTTGTTCTGTGGTCGCCACCATTAAATGCACCCTGGCGGCTTTGTAATACGCATATATGGTAACCGCTTCGACTTCTCTGTACCCTCCTTAGTCCCAGCAGCACTCTCCTCCGCCACCGCCGGTATCCTCTCCTCTGATACCTTATCTGTCTGTACCTCTACACCATGCTCACACTCCTCACCTCTGCTCTTAACAATGCCCTTGCAGCCCCCTCAACATCTTTCCTCCCCAAGTTCGCTCCCCACTCCACCCTCCTTTGCAATCCCACCTTTCCCCCAACCTGACCCAAGCAACAGACCATCCCCTTTCTTGTTCACCTCTTGGAGGTCTCTCCATGCTGCCCAATCGTGCCATCCTAGCCTCATCAACGCCACTTCTCCTTTCTTTCTTGATAGGGCTCCTCCTGCGTGGACAAAACATCGGCAGAACTTCTGTGCATCTTAGCCTGTCCACTAGGCCCACCCCTAGAGCACCTTTCCCTCACGGCTCCCATACCTTTGTTGCAACCTCCCCACAAACTCCCATATCACCCCACCAGAACGTTCCCCCTCTCCCCAACCCCATAACCTCCTTCCTCCCACAGCATCCGATCTTCCTCCCCAACAGTGTTCTGAACTGCCATATACCATTCTTGGTCAGTGAGCCCGCTAGGGCCAGGAAGATCCTCCTCTCACAAGCAAGGGGTGGCCTCCCCAGTGCATCTGTGACGTCTTCTTGGAGGGGCTGCCTCAAATCCCTCCTGTGCTGCTCTTCTTGGGAGAGGCGTCCTGTCCTCTGCCCTATATTCTGCTTTGTTAGGGGCCGTACTGCGCCCTCTAAGCTGCTCAACAATGCTCACAGGCAGAACTGTTCTGATCCCCTCCCTATCACCTTCAGCAGCGTTAAGGGGGGTGCTGTGCACTCTATGCTCCTCACCACTGTCCGGGGGACTGCCCCAGATCTACTCCCTTTTCTGCCACCTACCGGGGAGAGCGCCCGCTTGCTCTCCCCTGCACTCTTCACAGGCACTTCTTCCCCTGTCCCCTCTCCTTACCATCACCCAGTTTACTCTCTTGTCTATCCCTCTCCTCACTCCCTTCCACCATTTTCCCCTCAAACCTGCATCCTACTGTAAGGAAGACATGGTATCAAACAGTGAAGACCGACAAGTGATCACAGTTCAAGGGTGTTCATTGAACTTCAATGGGTCGATTGAATGCCTAACCCTAAATCTAAGGATAGGAGCAAGCTATGACCATCAAATAATATTTCAGTCCTAGTGGAGTCTCAAAACAAAAGGGCCTATACTAATACACCTATTGCCAATCCTTACTTCTAAATATAAATGGCGTGGGACAACGATGTATTCAAAAAGAAAAGTGTTCAAGAAAATATATGTCAGGATAGCTAAGCAGTTGGCTTCCCTTCCTCACGTGTTCAGCATAGAACAAGGTGGCACACCCGAGCTTCGCACACACTCCGGCTTCTCTGCCACAAGGATGCAGTACAATGGATGCATAGGTATCTGGACCTTCTCCACCAAAGTCTCTTTCCCAATAAAAGTCTCTAATTGCAGATTGCCTAAGTAACAAACAAGTACAAACGTTCCTTTCTCACCAGGATTTTCACAGTTCAGAAGTTCTCAGTGTTAGGGAGCATTCTCACCCAAGTGCTAAATTCCCTCTACCTTAGAGCCCTCCAGCTCTTTTGCTATATTTTGGGACTTCGAACTTTTCATTTTCAATGTATTTTACTTTTGTGTTCTTTGGATATGGAGTTTTAAAACAACTCCATAGGTATCTTTTTCTGTGTGTCACACAGCATCCTCAGTGCAGTGGCATAGGGGTGTCTTTCAGACTCTCCAAGGTTAAAATACCTTCTCTAGGACTGACTACTGTCTCCCAGAGCATGTAAAGTTAAATTTACTTTACTAGTCTTTTCAAATGTACAGACCCAGCACAAACTATCTTCCTGCAGAGTGCTCGAGGGGTTGCCTGGCAGTGGTTTTAAACAAACTACCATGATTATTCCCGACCGCGAACACAGGTAGCTAAAAATCAGGTCAGCCATGTTGTCCAATTTGGCGCCCAAGACCTATCTGTATAAACAAACTCTGGTCAACTTTTTTCACCATTTCTTTTTGGAAAGGTCCTTCTTGTGTTTGTCTCTGCGCGCCAAACCAGGTTTGGTCCCTTTGTTCATTGGCCTTTGGCGGGCTTCAGTGCTGAAGCTGTCCTCTGGCGCCTGAGTATCTGGGGTGGACAGGATGTGAGGGAGGTGACCAAAACTCCCTGTGCTTAGTCGCCTAGGAGACACGAATGCACTCTGGCGTGATTGGCCGGCTGGCTGTCCGGCAAGGACAGCCACTCTGCTGAGTTAGTGACAGCCAGGCTAGAATGAGTGGGGGAAAACTGTTTAAAAGCAGGTCTCTGGGACTTGGAAAGCAGAGTCTACCAATGGAACGAAAGAACCGAAGACGTGCTGAAGAGAGACGACTGCTGCAACTCCTAGACCACCAGTGAAGCACTTCTGCAGGTCAGAATTGCCTGAAACTCTGTTGACAGAGAAGCCCTTCAAGGTTAACTTCTTCCCTTGAGTTTGGTGAGAACAACCAACTCGTAAGACGCCGGGACACTGTCCCCATACTGGTCAAATTTTCTCTAGAGTGCTGTTGAAAACCAGATAGCCAGTGGGAAGGATACCAGTTCATGGTCTTTAAGGCACTCACACCTTAAACCGACGTTTTGCCAAGCTTGTGGCCTCTTCCCTGGGCAGTGCAGGAACCTCCGAACGTCCTCCTTGTCCCCACGAATGAAGCTCAGGAACAGCGAGATCTGCAGGAACTGCCAGGAATAACTGCCTCAGTCACAGTTTTTATTCACTTACAAGGTACTGTGTAAGTGCGGCGGCGAACTCTGTTCGGCCGTTGTGAAAGTTTGTGAAACTTTCCCGACTTTGAAGGCTTGTCCTTTCATAAACCAACATATAACTTTTCGTCTGACCAAATTCTTGCAAGAACCGCGGCAAAGACTTAACAGTTTACTTCCAGAACTGTGCTATCCTATACAAGACTCTGAACCAGTGACTTTGGCCCAGGCCTATTGAATTGAATTTCTGGCTGTAGTGAACTGAAACCCTTTGCCCTGCCTATGAAAGTATTTGGGTTATCTTTTCTTTTAACCTCATCTTTCTATCCCTTTTTAAAGCAACTGAAGTGCCATTTTGCTCCCACTTCAGGGGAGATGAAGTTGTTTAGAAAAGGTTTTTTATTAATTTGTATATAGAAAACAAACCTTTTACAAAATACTTATTTTTTCTATTACAAATCATTCAATAAAACCAACCAACATCAGGAGAAAGAAAAAGAAAATTAAAAAAGGAATTTCACTTTTGCAAAAACACCCTTCAATCAATAAAAATAAAAAAAGGAACAAAGATGAGGGAGAAAAAAAGAAAAAACAGACAAAACAGAGAGAAGGAGAAGAGCAGCTACCATTAAATGGGTTGTTGTGAAATCACTTAGAATCAGAGACAATAACCAAACAAAAACATTTCACAACTAAACATGATCTCAATTGAGTCGAAGCAAAGAATCGCTGATGTCCGCTTATGGCAGCTTTTTAGAAGTCACAATGTTATACCTTTCTTAGACTTGTACTTCCGCAATTGTCAGGTCATTCCAATGTCCAGCGATCAAGCGGTCCCAGAAAGATTCCTCTATATAGCAACCCCCCCCCATGCCATATCTGGCAAAGAGTAGAAGTCTTGCGGGCCAAGTTCCCTCACACTCCAGCAGTAAGTGTTTTAAGGATTGTTTCTGTGGGAAACAATTGCATAAAGGATTGACTTCCTCCTCTTTCCCCCTTATCGACAGGACCTCACCTGTGTGTGCTGTGTTCAATCGGATTCTGAGAAAATTCATCCTAATCCTCCAATCAGTGAACTTTATCAGATATCTTGCAATGACCCCTTGTTTTTTTATCCACTTTCAGAAAGAGGTTTTCAGGTAAAAGGGAACGCATACTGTAGATCGTATTTATCCAATCCTGCACCTCCTGGACCTTTTTTTGCCTTCAGTGGATTATGGATTAATGTTTCTATATTGGTTCCAGCTATACTCAGTCCTTCCATGACCCTTTCTTCCAAATTTTTCAGCAATTTTGATTTTTTTGCTCGTAAGTGGGCCTTGATGTCAAAATACAGGGCATCTTCTTGCGCAGTGAGGATTGAACGCAAAAAGGACCTCAGTTTCCATTATTGTTCAGAAACTGATTGGTTGTGTATTAGATTGTGATATTGAGCTGCTCTTACTAGTGGAATGTATTCCAACTGACTGTAAATAGATGTGTATATTCTTTTACCAAACAACCTTGAGTAAGTGTTTGTTTGAATCACTGTATGTGCTGGTCCTTTGTGTAACCTATTGTACTGCTCACTTTACTCTTGAGATAAGTCTGGCTGCTCAGCCACTGCTACCACATTACTGTGTAGTACAGGCTTGTACCAAAGGTGAAATTGTACTTCCATCTGTAGTCTTAATTGTGTGTAGTCTTCCCAAAGGGTACTGTGTATGATTCTGCCTAACACTCGGGTTTATTGTACACAACGGGTCTGTCTCAGTCGGGCTCGGACTCCCTTAAACACAAGTTCACAATTGGTCTCCCGCGATCGGGCTCAGATCACAGATCTCCCTCGATTGGGCTCGGCCTTATAGTCTCACTTCCTTTGCTTTTTGTTTGTTAACAAAATTTGAACACTTTCGACTGTGTGATGGATTAAACCATCACAGGACCACTTTGATTCACTTCATCCATAAGTTTCACTTTATTGCTTTTGTTTCTGCCACTTCTTGGCTGGGTATATCACACAGACGATTGAGCACACCTGCAGTGTCAGACCACTGTGCTACTGTCATGTACCTACTATGATTCATAATAAAGTTCAAACATCCATCAGCAATTGAGCTTTACTCACGTCTCATCACACACGTTACTATTCTTCAGTCTTGCGCTCTTCATACAATGTTGCCGCTTGCAACCTTCACTTCAACACAGACCAGTCTTGCATCAGTCTCCCAAACTCACCGGCTGTGTTGATCTCTCTGGAGCTGCTTTGATTCTGGAGCCAGGACGGTACCACAGCGGCTGCTGCTCCTCCCAGACTTTGCAAACCATTGCAGGATGGCCCTGGATATCTCTGACACAATGCAGAATTCTTCAGTCTGGTTTCCTGGCCTTACATCTTTTTATCTGAAGGTTTCTGGAAAGTAATGGTATCTCGCCTGAAAGGGCAAGGGCACCTCCCTCTTTGCTCTCCCTTCTTGGTTTGCCGCCTTTCTCCCCCCCCTTTAGCTGCCAACTGGAAAACACTGTTATTTTGTGTGCTTTGCTGCACTCAGTGTGCTTTCGTGCTCCGCCTTTTATCCGTGTGGGAAGCTTAATGGAGGTCAAGTGTGAATTAACAGTAATTGCCTAACTTTGCCTGACCATAGTAGTAGGACATGTCAGGCACAATGCTTGGGTAGGAGTCCTTTTTCTGCCACAGCAGGCTGTCATGTGAATTTATTAGTGTAGGGAAGGGGATAGAGGGGAGTCAGTTCCCAGGTCTCCTACCTGGTAAGATGGAATAAAGGTGTTATAGGGGTGGGGTACCACATCTCGCCATCAGGTGTCCCACTCCCCCTCCCCGAAGAGCCCTCATCCAGGTGATACTCCCACACTAGTCCATCCCCAGGGTCTGGATCCAAAGGCGATGGCCATGCCCTGGCCACATGAGAGAGAGACCCCCGGGAACTTGCGGGTGAGACACCTTGTTTCTCACACTACCTACCCCCACCACTTTGCCCATCTTCCTTCTCCCTAACCGTAATCCCGGTTGCCCCCATGCCCCAAAATGTCTGCCTCAGCATGTCCACCCTGCACTTCCTGGCCCCTTTCCCCCTTTTCTTTAGCCCCAACATCCTCTGTCCCCGCGAACTGGCTGCAAGACACCACTGATGCGGGAGAACCCGTCCAAGGCCGCCCTGCACTGGCGCCTACCTCACCCCAGGACCCTTCTCCCCTGTGACCTTCTAGTATGACCCCCTCCAAATGGACCTTTGATGCCCTATTTATAGGGCACGTATAATGCCCCTATACAGCACTGTTTCAGGGCGTGTCGAGACAAGGAGGGGGGAGAAGAAGATGAAGGAAAACATAACAAAAACGTTCCTAATAGGCCTTGAGACATTCAGATTGTGCAAGTGCTGTAACATGAAATGCAGGGATTAGGGGGAGGACGGGGAAGTGAAGGTCGGGGAGGAATTTAACATGTACAGAGGAGGGAAGAAAATGGTACATTAAGTGCAAGGTGAACAGGTTCAAACAGCACAAGGCTGGAATGCAGAACATTAGAGTGGATTCCCAATTTGGGAAAGCCTCATCTCATGGTGTGCAACGACAAGTAGGTAAAATGCAACTATGAGGCAAGGGGCTACATCAAATATGCAGGTACAAATAGGTAAAAAAACAACATTGGGATAGGTGCACAACATGTTAAAACCTTGCCTCATGGTAAGTGGGGATACATCAAATAGGTAGGAGCAAATAGGTAGTACAGCACAGGGCAGAGAGTGTCAATCCAGTGGATGTAGGTTGCAAAGGCTGGTGGAACAAGCACTGGCTGTAGAGGTACACCAGTGCTCCCACAGTAAGTATAGATTACTGCAGAGAGCTGCATGAGATCAATTAGGTGGTTCCATATAGGGCATGTGCTGACACCTGAACATCCAAATGCAGAAGGGCGCTGCATAGAGCTGCACAAAGCCACATTGGGTAGTTTGCAGCCCAAAACATTTAGCAACAGATGCTGCCATACTAAAGTCCAGTTACAGCAATGAGGTGTGTAGAACATCAGCCTGTCGCAGGGAGCAAACAAAGTGCTGCAACCATCAGGGATGTGGGCTGTATAGGTAGGGTCTTTTAAAAGAGCCAAAAGGCGTTAAAGTAATGTCGTAACGTTCATCAAGGTGATGGCCGCATGACTGACCCGTTGTGAATGTTCACAAGGGTTGAGCATTTCTTTGGGAAGTCCCTGGGTGGAGGCCATTGTATCCCTTGGTGGAGGCCATTGTATTGCAGTCAGTGAGTGATGACAGCCTGTGGGTCAAAACATGCAACGAGAGGGAACCCAATGTAACAACTTACAGAAAATGTGAAGCCGGAAGATTACCGTGGTCGTTGGTAGCTCTGCAGCTCATCCTGGCCCAAGCAGGAGTGAGCATGGCCCTTAGATGAGGGCCTTTGAAGGGGCCGGCATTCACCTGCCAGCTCCCTGATGACAAAATGCAATTAACACTTCCCTGACCAATATGCATATTGCGTAGGCGGGATTCTTCGCATCAGGCCTCCTGTTACACTGGGAACGGCTGTTGCAGCCATATTGGCATGGATTCCTCGCACCAGTTTCCCATATACATTAGGAAAGGCCATGGCAACCATATTGGCATGTAGCCAACTCTCTGAATCAATGAATGCAATAACGGCAAAGCTTACTCTGTAAATGGCACCTCTGGCATCCTGGAGGTCACAGATGCACCATGTAAGCACGCCTGGTATCTTTAGAGCCGAGACAGGAGCAAATATGGCTTTAGATGAGGCCTAGAATACTCAGTGCCTCCTGTAGGGCCTTTGCATCCACTAAACCCCACAGACATGGCAGCCCCACCCTACCACCACCAGAAACATCTCTCCCTTCCCCTTAATCCTAATGAAGTTCTCCCAACAGCTTAAGGGCTGATGAATACACTACCCCCCAGCACCACCTTTATAATTGCCTTCTCCTTCAAAAAAATAAGAAAAATGTGTGCGTGTATATATATACATTTGTCATGTCATCTTTTATATCCTGGGTGTTAGTTTTAGCAGTGCACGGTGGTGGCGCAAGTTATGGTTGCTTAGCTGACATCAAAGAAAGGGGCTAAGGAATGGATGGCGTCAGTGATGGCATCAATGACATGAGTGGTGGCATCTTTTATGGTCGGGCTGGTAGTGGTAGCAGTAGAGAGTGCTGATGGGAAAAATGGGTGATTAGGCTACCATAACTCCCGAATTTCAGGGGTTTTTAGATTTTACTTGTAATCATAAGGACCTTTTTATAAAGTTTTTGTACAGAATGGCATAGGTTTTTAATAAGGCTACTTAACCATAACATTCCTTCAACAAAGAATTTTTTGTAGTGAATTTTGGATGTTTTTAGTTCACCAACGTAACCATAATGTCCCTTATAGAAATGTTTTTTGAATTATTTGCATACGTTCACAGTACTGTAAGTGAATCATAAAGTTCAAAGTTTTTATTGAGTATTTGGAAGCATTCCAATAGTAACACATAAGCATACTGTAAAGTAACATTTGACTGCAGTGCCCATCTTTCTACAAATTACGCAGTAGCATATGCTGTAGCACACCATGGCCACATGGCACAAACCGCAATTGCACTTAACAATAGTATGGGTGAGTTGTTGATAGTGCGTAGGATATTGTATATTGTTGTATGAACTTGTAATTGAAACAATTCCCGTTTACAACTCAACAGGGCAAGTTTGCACCACAATAGAAGCAAGAGTGCATACCAAGGTTTTTGAAGCATTAAACCCCATTGCACCCTAAAAAAATGGGGGCTAAATGTCATTACCAATAGAGTTTTTACCGCACTAACCCACAGCACCAAAAGAAAGGATTTTTTTATCTTCAAACGGAATGTCTCAGACTTTCCCGTTTGAATAAAAGAAAGCCTTTTCCAAGATGGCCACCATGGAAAGGGAACGCGGCCGTTGCCGATTTACATTATTATAGTTGCCAGAAAGTGAAAAAGGAAAACGCATGACCGTAGTGGCCGAAGATTTGTATTCGTTCTAAATTGTGTGGTTATCAGCAACACCTTTAGCAGAAAGCCAGTGCCTGGGGCACATGGCGACTACGATGCGAGGTTTTCTCCCAACCAGTAAATGGCAGTATGTATCTCCCCGACATTGTGGCCAGCAAGCATATGTTCAGCATACAATTTAGAGACGAAAGGCGTACCATTAATTTCTTATGTACATGACGACACTTGTGAACTATGAAAACACTACCACATGTAAAACACAAAGCTGTTTGTTTGTGCGCAATGACCTTTCCGTAAATGTGTAGAAAATAGATGGAATGTGTTTTGCGAAAATGTGCGTAGAGAAGGCAAAGACGTTTGCACCACAATACAAGGAAGAGTCCATACCAAGGTCTTTGAATCAGTAAACTCCATTGTACCCTAAAAGAAAGGGGGCTGAATGCCATAAGTTATAGAGATTTTACGACACTAACCCATTGCAGCAAAAATAAATGATTTGTTATCTTCAACCGGAATGCCTCCAGCGTTCCCGTTTGAAGAAAACAAATCCGTTTCCAAGATGGCCACCATGGAAAGGGAAGGATGGCTGTTGCATGGAAAGTCTTTTTCCACTTTCCATCACAGCTGCCAGAAAATAGCAAAGGAAAATGTGTGCCCGTAGTGGGGGAGTAACATTTGTATTCATTGTAAAATGTGTGGTTATTAGCAACACCTTTAATAGAAAGCCAGTGCCTGGGGCACATGGCGACTGCAATGCAATGCTTTGTCCCAACCAGTAAATGCCAGTATATATCGCCCCAACATTGTGATCACTAAGCATACCTACAGCGTACCTTTCAGAGACGAAAGGCATACCGTTGGTTTCTTATGTCCATATAGATACTTGTGAAGTGTGAAAACACAACCACATGTAACACTCAAAGGTGTTTGTTCGTGCGCAATTACCTTTTCATAAATGTGTGGAACATACAGGGAATATGTTTGGCAAAAATGTGCGTACAGAAGTCAAAGAATTAGTATTCTAATGGGTGGACAAAATCAAAACAAACCCTGTGAGGCGAAGTGCACTAACAGTACCAATATTGCTAGCAACACCATTACAACCCACCTCTGCACACATTTTTGTGAAAGTGTCACAAGGTGAAATGGGTGAAGAAATGGGTACTGAGAAGGTATAAGGAATCAATCTTTTTGAAACGTTTTTGTACAGCAAATACTTTTATTGCACCTGATCTCATTTTCCACTTTTGCAAAGATAGGAAATATGACAACATAGCATCTTCATGCAGAACTGCTCTTGGTAATTGGGGCATCTGGGTAACAGAAAGTATCCGAACGGTACAAAAGCATAATACATGGCATTGAGCCTTACGTTGTCAAAGCAAGTGGTATGCAATAGCGTTCTGGATAATGTACCTTGCCAGCTTAAGAATTGATTCCATAAAGACTTATGTACCGTGATATGGCACCTAGTAAAGAACATACTACAACCTGCAACGTAGAAAGCCACATTGTGAATGGAAATATGAAATGGTTAAAAAACACACTAACATGTAAAAAGTGGTAAGGTACTTTTATTTCACAATGCACAACGCTAAATCATCACCCTTTCCTCAGTAGCAAAGATATTGGAAGTGAGTGTCTCTGTAACACAATGAAAAGGTCAAGTTTGATGGTGACGTTGATTTTTTTCCCACACAAAAACCATGCGTTGGCGGCACAGTTTTTAGCACACACACAGTATGCACCTGCGACACAGTAGTCTGTTTCCTCACACATTCATTGACATGACGGCGGCAATCGCTGTGAAGTAGTCTATCAGAAAGTATTGTATGTTACTTATAATGTTAGTGGCAAAGGTGACGTTGTTTGACCGCACTGAAATTAAGCGTCTTTGACACAGTAGGCATATTGCTGTCACAATGATTTACAAGGCGACATGAATGGCTCCGAACTATGACACCAGAAAGGACGGTATGTTGCTTCGTACCGCTACAACTGCATACAAGCATAGTGGTCCTATGCGGTCATCCCATTGAATGATGACGCTCATACAACCGGTGACGAATAGCTGCACTTGACGGTTAAAAAAAACATCACTCGGATGCTGAAAACCATGACATTCACAATAAGGAAGGAAGTAAATGAGAAGGAAAGAAAAATCTGTCAATACGAAGCCTTTCTGGAAATGTAAGGTGTAACACAACATTTTTATAAACAAATAATGTTATATGGGGCAAAGTACTAACTCCCTACAAACGGTGACAATGGAATAATAGATAAAAAATATCAATGCCACATAAATTTGTTAAGTAATAGTGGAAATTGTAGTGGCAGCGTACAGACGGCGGTAATGTGCAAACTGAAATTTCAACGGCACACAAAGTTTCAAATGCATTATTAGGAATCATTTTTTATTTTTTTTTCAGACTAAATAAATAATGGCAGATTGGTGTATAGGCCTGAAATATAACCTTACATGATATGCACTGGCACCATTTCGGCCTCTGCAGTCACACAGTAGTTCTTTGCAAGAAGACATCCTCGGGAACTGATACTTCACGTGCTTCACAAACCTTTTTTAAGCATAATTTATCAAAGGGAAAGTTTCACAAACTGTGACTCCCTACATTCTTTCTGTCTCAGTTCTCTGTACGTCAAGGTCGAAAAACAATTGACCCTCATGAGGTCCGCTACATGTGCGACCACACTGAGGGCCAAATGAAAAAATGAAAGAAAATAAACTGATCTTCACTCAGAACGCTAATACATTCTAATTTTGCAACATAGCACCAGTTAATCATGAGAACCGTTACTCCCGACCACGTGCCGACGCGCTGTATTTACGAAACCGTGCAGGTGGCTGCCTCAGATTCCAAAATATAGGACGCCAGTGTAACTGCAGTACTTTTGGTGGTTCTTACATACACGCAATAAGGACTTGTTGTACAGTGACTACCAAATTTCACTGTAGGGTACGATAGTGGTAACAAGAACAAAGCACTGGTTCACTTTCTACTGCCACATATAAGTAATGCCTACCTTTGCACTCAGTATATCATATAGGTTTGTTTTTGGGGATTTTGGCATACAACACAAATACTGAATGACCATGGCAACCGTATCAAAAGAACACTACGCACTTGACGCCGCAGCAGAACCAATCGGTGAAAGCTATACTGCATGCCATCGATTAGCCAATAGAAATATTCTCCACTGAGTGAACAGGGAAGTGAGACCGTGGAGCGGACATAGATATCACTAATTCTTAGAGTGCTACTTTTTGATCATTTTAAAGGAAAGTACAGTAGCAATTCTCACAAAAGCACGCCTTTGAGAACAAGCCCCGGACCCTGCCACAAAAATGATGACAATCCGTCCAGTGGTTTGGCCTGTAGCCGTGCGCAAAGTTTTTCCCCCCATTTAGTCTATGGGAAAAAAATACGTTTTGGGACCCCCCTATAACTTTGGTCCCCCTGGACGAATCCTTACCAAACTTTGTAAAAAAATTCAGAGTGGCCCATATACTTTTTTTTGCAAAGTTTGGTGACGATTCGGCCAGGGGGAGCAGAGTTATAAGCCACCCAAAAAGTGCTCTTCCAATGGAAACAGCAACTTAGCCATAACTACATGGCCACTACTGTGGCCATGAAAAAAAAAAATATATATATATATATATACACACACACACATACATAAATCTAATTTTATTTTATTATTCCATACCCCCATTTCTGCCACACAGAACCACCCCCCACCTCACCCAAGGCACCTCAAAAGCCCCGACTCACCATCTAATATTCAGATCCTGGCTGTGCTGAAACAACAGCCTAGAGCTACAAAGCAGCCCACCTCATTGCAACCTGGTGGCCTGCTCACTGCACCGCACTCACCCACCACTCACTGTGCACACAGTAGCTCATGCTCCTGCTGCCACACAGAGGCAAATGTGCTCAAAACCAGGCTAAAAATACCACAAAGCCCCCCTTCCCGAAACCTGAGGTCCCATCCTGGATCGGCCACTGCAAACAAACACCAGCAGCTTCAAAAGCCTATAACAAAGAAAGCGGGAAGTCCGCTCTGGCAGTGTGAGCAGAGCCCCGCTGAGAACCACATACCTGAAGAACAAGAGGTAGGGACAAAGTTGTGCTAGCAACTTAATTTAATAGGCAGTAGAAGAGACCAAGCCGCTTACTTGAGCCCGCACGTTGAGATTTTGATCCAAACAGATCCAGAGTTTTCACTTTCTTTTTGGTCTCGATATCACAACCTGCCACTAGAAAAGGATTATAATCTGTGCCCAACCTCCTTATTTTATTCTCTGTGCCTACCACCATCAGTACATTTGTTTTCTTTATTAAGCGCCAAACCATTTCCTACCATCCAAGTTTAAACTTTATGAACTGTTCTTTCATCGTCTACGTGATTACCAGATAGTGGGATGACACATTATGACACATTGTGTGTCATCTGCATAATTGGTAAAGACAACACCATTCTCTTCCAGGAGATTAAAAAAGGGAACCATGAAAATATTGTAAAAAGAGTTATAAAAATGCCCCCTGTGGGCCGCAGTAGATCAGGCGTGCCGGTTAAGCTTCCACCTCTTTGCTGCAGACTCTACACAATCAGTTGCTCAAAAAGTAGCCAATTCAAGGGGCAGCATTGTCTGAGAAACATGCTACTTCTATTAATCTGGCCACCAACATTGTGTGGTGAACCAGATCAAAAGATGTGGACAAATCCAACAACATAATCAATGCAGTTTGTCCCTTATCCATAATCTGTAGCAATCTAGATTTCAGGTCAAGCAATGTCGTTTCCGTGCCTTGCCCTTGCCGAAAACCTGACTGCCATTTGTTTAAAATCTCATGTTCATTCAAATATGTCAAAACTTAATGTAAGCCATGTGATCTAAAATTAATAGGCCGATAATTGGCTGGCATAGCTGGGCAAATAACTGGCTTTTTTAGTAAGGAGGTGACCCAAGCATTCCAAGCCCTGCTGGAACATGATTTTTCGTAAAAGAAGCATTCACACATTTACAGAGAGTACCCCATATAAATGGCACATGCCTTTATTATCACTGTAGGGCATAGATCCTCCTTACAGCTGATCGGTTTTAGATTGGTAATGATCACTGCCAGTTCAGTGATCTTGCAGTTTATGCATATGTTCGGTGACATCATGAACGCTTACTACCAGTCCAAGGGTCTTCTTGTTGACCTCAATCTTCTTTTATATCCGGTCAAACTTCCTGAGCATAGCTTCCTGAATCGATGTGCACCAGGCAACGTCTTCAACAAGAGTATCAGATTTATTCTTGCATGCCTCTTCCAGTTCCCTCAGTATCTTAAAAAGTTCTTTGGACTCCAATTGTGCATTACTGCAAGTCTGAACTCCTTCGGTGTCACCTTATAGAGCCCCTTATCATGGGCACCCCGAGAGGATTTCCATCCCTACAAACATTTGATTTTGTTAGCTGATTGTTTGTAAATCTGGGGAGAACCAGGCGTTGCCTTTTTCTTGGCAGCATACTTCGTTCTAAGGGGCACTAAGGTGTTGGTGGCTTCCTGCACTGACTGCAGATGGGCACTAACAAGATCAGCCAACTCAGGTTCATTAACCTCCTCTCCCATGGGTACTAACCAAGGCACCAAGGCTCCAAGGCTCCGGGAGTATGTTTTTTCAGGTTCCTAGAGGTTGTACTGTTTTTTTCATCCGTAACCTTGGTCTTTATAATCTTTTCACAGACTACTGTGAAATGGATGAAAAAATGGTCTGACCATGGACAGGGCGAGACCGCCAGGGCGGTTGTTTGGATGCTATGTATAGCAAGCCAATCTAGGGTATTCCCCTTCATATGCATAGGTGCCTTTACAAGTTAGTCAAAGCACAAATTGACTAATAAATCTTCTGGGGATCATTGCTGTTTCCCAGCCAAAAGTTAAAATCACCTAAAACCATCGCATTAGCCTTGGGTTGGAGGATGGGTAGCAGAATTTTCCAAAGTTGTGTCAAAAACTCTGGCATAGAAGAGGAATCCTCCAACCAAAACCATATTAAAAGGTAGTTTCTGCATCAATCCTGATTTGCATCCGTTTTATTTCATTACCTCAATACCTGGTACCTCACCTCCCAAGCAACCAGTTTGGATTTGAAAATAAAGGCGACCCCACCCCCTCTTCTCTAGTCCATCCTGGTATAACATATAGCTAGAGGTAATGCCTTCTGCACCATAGCACGCCTCAGTGAGTGCGCCTATATCTACAGCCTGATTAACAATATATGTCGCTCCATCTAAGGCATGCTTCAGTAAAGACCTGGTGTTCAGTAAAAGTATTTTAAGAGAGGAGTTGTGAGTTCACTTAGAACAACGGTCCCTGCTTACCAATGGATTGGTCCTTTGCACTACATTTCCTGTAACGCCCAGCTGATTATAATCTCCATCTTGCTGCATAATTGCAATATTCTGGACATTCACCATGTCATTATCATCCTGCTTTTCCCTGCCAAGTCCATTAAGGGCTGTTCTCCAGTGACTCCACGAGAAACTAGTGGCACTGTGTGCTGGGCTGATAAGCTAGGAGCCATAATTTGAGGCGCTTCTAAGCCGTAAACTATCTCTGCGGTTTCTTGAGTCACCATTACATTCTCTGGCACCGCTATAGACACGCGTGCAGCCGCCGACATATGGGCCCCTATGTTCGCATTATTAGATTGAATTCTATCCTTGGCAGCTTCAGTCATAGCCAGAACAGTCATGTTATTACCAATTCAGCAGAAACGCGGGCAACAGGCACCACAACGCGCCACAGACCGGCACAGATGCGCTGGCATGGACTCACCTGACCTTTAGGAAATAGGTCACAAAACTACAGAAACTGTAGTTCCCATTCGTTGAGCACACAAATGTGGAAACTAGAAAGATCTGCAAAGTAGACATAACATTTCACGTGGAAACAGGTAAGTGCAACAAACAGGAACGAAATGGATTAGCGTTTAAACATAATCCAAACAGTACGAGGAGCAAAGTAATTTCAACAGGAAAACACACTAATTAAAAATGTCCAGGAGCTAAAAACAATGTTTTCCAAAATCTCACTAGAAACTAAAAACCTAGGACTAAAAACGGCTTAAAGACTATTACTAAAAAAGTGAGCTAAAACACAGGCAGCACACGTTCAGTCAAACAGTTCGAATGGTAATCCTCACCAAATTAGTTAAAAAAAACGTATATGGCCAACTCCAAAGCAGTAGGGAGGGGTTCCCAAAAACCTTTCAAACCCTCACACATAATGGAAAAAAAAAAGATTTTGCCCATGCCTACCGCCCAAACTGTTGCATGGATTTGCATCAAACTTGTGTGAGTTGCAGTGACTTGGTCCTGAAAGCGTGCTTTTGGACATTTGGTGTAATTGGGTCCAGTAGAGATTTTTAAAATGCCCAAAAAATAGGTACAAACAAATTAGTAATATCTGTGTTTGGTCCGCGGACTCCCTTCCTGATTCTGTGTCCGCAAACAACTAACCAATCAGAGAGCTGCGTGAAGTTCGCAGATATCGTACATGCCGGCCGATTGTGAGGTGCATCAAAACTTTTGAAGAAGATGCCGTGTTGGATTCACAAACTGCTCCGATAGTCCGCAAACATCGCGGTAAAACATTAAAAACACAACCTTACACTTGTGAAACTAAAGAAATCTCTGGGGGAGGAGAGAGTGGATGAGGATGGGATGGGATATGGCAATAAGAAGCCACAAATCTGGTGTTTTTCTTCTGCTAAATCCGTGAACATCTCAGATGCATCGATGGGATGTTCGCGAACTTGACAAAAGTTTATAGGGTCGGTGAAAGGCAGTTTTGGATGGCTTAGAACTTGCGCACCATTCAATGTAACTGCATGACATTTTGCAATATTATTTTAGACCCAAATCCAAATGCTTTTGCAAAGTCTGGTGCCGTTTCGTCAAGAGATAGCAAAATTACGGGGGTCTCAACATTTTTAGAACTTTGGTGACGTTTGACGAATCTGCACAAATGTTTTCAAAATGATAATAGACCCCAACCTTGAACAGTTGTGCAACGTTTGAATGGATTCTGTCAAGTGGGGGCTAAGTTACATCACTATTTATTGTATGTACATTTCGACAATTTTCAAAAAATAAAACATGGACGGATTTGCAGCAAACTTGTGCAAGGAGCATTGGCAAGGACATGAAAGCATGGGGGGCAGATCTACCCTCTAAACCTAGGTGACAAACAATGGATCGCAGTGCTGCCAACTTGAAAACAGGGCCTAGTTGAAGACGATTCTTTAAACTGCCATCTGCACACACAGGCATCTTGACTCTCAATGACCATCAAATTCTCCAATAACCCAGTGTTACCCCTCCCTATGCACAATTCAAATGCACGCACTTTGTCTAATCACCAGGCACTCCCGGTTTTTGACAGCTTTTAGCCCACTTTATTGACCTTTAATCGAGCTAACAGAGACTAATTAGAGGTTATTGGAGTGGTCCATTCATTTTTTAGTTTGGCCAATTAGGTGGTGCCCTAGCACCACCTATATAACCTGAAACCATTGCATGAAAGTAAAGATAGGGAGAAATGGAATATGGAGGAGGGACACAAAGTGTTTAGGTGTTGTTTGGTTATTTGCCCACCCATTGACAGCCTATGGCTAGGTTAATCCCTATGGCCACTGCCCCCCCAATTGCTGCACAAAACACCACCTCATGGGAGCTATCGCTGCCCGCCTTATCAAAACTTACCATCAATCTTTGCTCTCGAAGTGCCTGGCAGGTTTTTTTCAAAGCAGTCTTCTGAGAGTTCATGCCTTAATTGGAGATGTAAACCCTACTGGTGTAAACAATTTCTTAACCAGGTCTGGATACAGCCACTCAATTTGCAAGCACTATGAGTGTCCTCATTGAAGTCCTATTAAAAAAAAAAGCATTGGCAAAGCCAACAGTTTGGGCTAGTGTATAAGTATTATGTTTTTGCCAGGCATTGCTATTAGATGCCCAGGTACTGGAAGCATTTTACACCTGCTACTAAAATGGCCAATTAATACCTCTATGGCAGCTCCTGTCAAGTGCATTTCCCATACCTACACATAAGCCCAAAAGGTTGGCATTGCCAATGCTGGTTTATTCTTGGTCTCATTGCCTCAAGTTTAGCATAAAATGATGACACGGACCGCAATATGACCCCATTGTGAACAATGGTGTTCACTCTTCATCTGCATTTCCCTATATCAACAATGTTCACATTATACTTACTGTCCAAATAAAGGTGGTACTTCCCATGATTTGGTGCCATACAAAACTTCCAAAAATCTATCTAAATTTATAAAAGTGAAAATATGTAGGCTTGTGGGGAAGCGTTGTCGCTTATACAATTCCACACAGTTTCACTAATCTGCACCAGATTTTGCATAATTACCAGTTAGGACCCCTCTGCCCCCTGGAAATTACTGGCTACAGGACATTTGGACACCCCACCTCTTTCCCCGTATTTCAGCACCTTCACACGAGATGGTGCCTGAAATTGATGAATCAATATGGTCAAAGGAGGAGCTGTCTCGACACAAGGAATAACATCCGAGGTCCCTATCGGACTTCACAAACCATGTTTTAAGGATCTAGGATGCACGGTTTACGAGATATTTGCACCACAATGAACAGCATCACATCAGGGGAGGCAACAGGTGGGAGAGGGGACAAAAGGTCCCAGTATGCAGAAGCACACCAACTCTCGCCTTCCCCCGGCACAAACGTCTGCTCCGTGCTATGTCAGCCAGCCACACGCACCCATTCTCAGTGCAGTTTACTTCAGGGTGCAAAGCATATAAAGCAATAAGAAAATCAGAACAGCGACCTACAGGATCATGATTTGCAACAATGATTGTTGTCCTGTCTGTCTACAGAACCCGTTCAGAGAAAGCATACATTTTGGTAGTAAGAAATAAAATAGAACATAGCATTATGTTCAATCTTGGTAAACATAGTCCTGCAATATTGTTTACTCTTGCCTGCCTTGGATGAAAGGGATACTCGAATCAACATCAACCACGAGTAGAATAATAGACTAAATATTTGAGCAACGCGCAGAGAGGAAAATAAATGCCAAATCGCAAGAAACAGGACAGAAATATTTAAGTCTTGAACCAAGCACACGTACTCTAAGGGACATGGGGATTTTGAGGATATTCGAGGGAATACACCTGTGCATAACAAGCATGCAAAGATGAAAGCAAAAATAAATAAAAAAAATAAAAAATACACAGCAAGCCTGTGAGAAATGCACACACGCAAAAACACAACCGTTTGTATACACTCATCAGCACAGACACACGTGCACTGGCCTGTGGGAGAAGCACCACAAAGGAATTGGGTTTGCTCACATATTGTATTATGGGGACACAGCCACTTTTGGTCTCCAGTCCACCCCTCCACGCGTGGATTAACGCGGACAAGCAATTTGAGGGTCAGGTTCCCCCCCAAGTGTTTTTATTCCAAATATTCACGGTTGTCAGTTGAGTGGTGTTTAAAAGAACTATGTATAGTCCAATGAGTGACACACCATGGTCTTCTCACTTTTAGCAGGTGCAGTTTGGGCCATTGATTGGTACTGGCATCAGTGGCGGAGACGGGGGGCGGTCGACCCCCCCCCCTGCTCCCCGCTGGTGCCCAGTCCACCCCCCAGCCTCTCACTGGCACCCAATTAGCCACCCCCTTAGCATAAAAAGCTGCCTCAAAAGCCCCCCTGTGTGGCAAGTGGTAGGCTACCGCTAGCAACATCGAGGAAGTATGGGTACTGATGGCACTTTTGTATGCATACGTGGATCCTAATGCTCTAGAACTTTTCAAGTTGAGGTTAAGAACGGAGCAGTGCCAGGATGAAAAAGAACCATCTGCGGATGTACACTGGATCTAGGAATGGTTACAGACAATTTTTTTGCTCAATGACACTTTGCCGGTTTTACCCCCTTTTTTTACTACAGAAAAACAGAGGACGGCATAGCCACCAACCCCTCCTTCCTGTAACCTTCCACCTAATCTATATACTTTACCCAAATTTACCATATATTAACTTCTATTTTTGCGGCAACAAAAAGACAAAAGTGATACATGCTGTGAATATTTCCCGTCAGGCTGGGAATCTCAGTCACTTTAACCTAAGGTTTTCCTATGGAAAACTTTGACACTTTACTGCCCTATAAATGTCCTTTTTGGGTGTTTTAGTCCCCACCAATAGGATGTAGGGTATAAAAAGCTCCACCCCTCCGACTTCCCTTCAGATTTTAACCTCCAAAGTAGAGGGAACCCGAACCAGGATTGCCTATAGGGGCGGCCGGCAGGCGCATGTGAATCCATGAAAGATACAAACGCTGTAGAAATGGAGTTAGCGGTAAAAAACTACTCCCTTCTCCAGCATTGGATCTTTCATGGATTCACATGCTGTGAATAGACTACATAGCAGTACCAATAATGCATGGTCGAGTGTAAAAGGCAAACCAATGAACCACACTTAATCACATATATGGGACAACAAAGCCATCAAATGACAAAGCTCAAATAAACACTCCAAAGCTGCGGGTCTTACCTTATTTGAACAGGCGCTGCAGGACCACACGTCCCACCATGCTGCTGCCCCAGACAGTAATGCCGGGTAAAGGTATGCGGCACCGCCCAGGAGGTCGCCTGGCAAATGTCCACCAGCTGAATCCCTGATCAGAACATCGCTGATGAAGCCATAGATCTCGTCGAGTGAGCCTTAGGAGCCATCCTCAAAGGTTTCCCAGCTTTAGAGTGGCACAATGAAATAGTAGAAGACACCCAATTGGAGATTCCTTGTTTGTATACAGCCTTGCCCTTGCTGGATGGACCATAAGCCACAAACAGCTGTCTCGACTTCCTGAAGTCCTGAGTTTGATTCAAATAAATCTTTAACACCCTCTTAACGTCCAGAGAATGTAGGGCCAGTTCTGCAGGCGTAGATGCCGAGGCAAAAAACGAGGGCAAAACAATAGAAGAGAGTTTGTGGAATGCCATAGGCACTTTGGGGATAAAGTATGGGTTAGTGGCCAGAATAACCTTAGCCTTCAGAAATCATAAGTATGGAGGATCAATGACCAATGCCTGTAACTCCGATATCCATCTGGCTGATGCAATAGCCACCAAAAACGCCACTTTCCATGACAGAAACTTCAAAGAAGTCGTCGACATCGGTTCAAAAGGTGGTTTCATCAGAACCGAAAGTACCACATTCAGGCTCCATACCGGTGCAAACTTCTTCATAGGAGGAAAAGTTCGAAATAACCCCTTCAAAAAATGCATGACGCCTCCGAGTAAACCTCGTTATGGCCGCCGAATGCAACTTCATGGAGGACAAAGCCAGGCCCTCTTCGGCCAAATGCAACAGGTACGTGAGAACCTGCTCCGTGGAAATGTTCACATGGTCCACCCCAGGCTGGGTCGTGCACCACACGCAAAACTTTTCCCATTTGCATATTTATTAGATATTCATAGACAGTGCCCTTGCTGCCTCAACAATTCGTTGACCGTTCTGGGAAATACCTAAATGGTCGAACTCGGAGTAGTCAGGAGCCAAGCCGTCAGGTTGAATGAGCCCGGATTGTGATGCCACACTCTGCCCTCATGCTGAGACAGGAGATCCAGAGCCGCCCCCAACCGAATCGGCTCTTCCATCGACAAATGAAGGAGATCAGAGAACCACGTCTGCCTGGGCAAGAACGGAGCCACCAGAATCACACAGCATTGGTATCTCTGAATCCACTGGAGTGTCCGCCGAATGAGTGGAAAGGGGGCAAATGCATACGCGAATCCGCCCGTCCACAGGAACGAAAACGCATTCCCCAGAGACTCTGGATGGGCCCTTCTGCTGGCAAACTCCCGGCACTGCTTGTTTTCCACAGTTGCAAACAGATCCAACGGGGGATGCCCCCATTTCTGGAAGATCATTGAACCTGGTACTCCGTCAGCTTCCACTCGTGCAGCTAGTCATTGTCCCTGCTGAGCACACCTGCCTTCACATTCAACACTCCCGTCAGATGATAGGCCACAATGCTGATCTCGTGAGCCAGTGCTGTTAAGTGACTTCAATTCAGTACTCCAACTAAGTCAGTGCCTAGTCTGGGATGCCCAATGAAAGCCCTTATTTATATATTTTTATGACTAGTTCATGAATCTGGATGATAAACCCTTGTATAACGCCCCTCTCTTTGAATCCACCTGACCTCACTGAGCCAAGAAGTAGGTGTGTTTTGCAAATTAAAAGATTTATTGAAAAATTAAACAATATATATATATATCACACTTTTGTGAATACATTAATATTTGATAGCACACTTATGAATATGACAGTGATCAACAATGGATAATATTACACTAGCACACTTTTTTAATTACTTAGGAGTTGGTATAGAAAGAATAAGGTAGCTGAGAATACTTGTATGGTTTCAAGGGAATGCAATGATGGAAAAGAATGCAGCACAGAAATAAACTGATATGGTTTCAACAAGAGATAATATAATCACTTTTCCACTTGTGGCAATTCACTCCCCCCCTATGCAATATAAAGAGTTGGAAGGAGAGCACTCAATTTTCAGGAATATAATCAAATGCAATACAAATTCAGTTCCCCCCTAGCAAGCTTAGAGCAACAGGGATGATTTTAAAACACGGGCAAGAATACTTTAAATGGGATTTGTAATGAAGTGAAAATATGCTAAAAATGATTTTAATTCCCTATAGGAGATTCAGGGTAGGCGACAGCTACTTCGAATTAGTTCAGGTCAACAATAGCAATGATTCATGAGGGATTATCAGGTTGAAAACGAATTTCAGCAATGCAAGCAAAAGACAGCGATTTTTGACAGGTGGAGAAACTGAGTCAAATTGCAATTCGTGGCACTTTTTCCGAGTGCGTCGAGCGCGATTACGGAAAAACTATAAGGAGTACAAAGTTAGCTGCGGTTCTCTCTGCTCTGCTGGTCTGGATCTCTGGCAAAAGTTCTGGCACTGCACAGCGGTCTGGGTACAGCTCTGCTTTCTAGGTTCTGGCACTGGCACCGCGGTCTGGTCTGGGACTCTGGTTCTGGCAAAAGCTCTAGCCAGAAGTGAACAGCACAGCCCGGCTGTTGAATAGTTTGGTTAGGTGGCCGGATTCTGAGGCCTGCTGAGAAGGATTCAGCTTTTGGTTCAGGCCTCTCTGCTTCAAGTTCTGGAGTCTATCTGGAGTCTATGGTCCTTCTGGATATTGTCTGGTCCGGCAAAGTGCGTCGCAAGAAAGTGGAAAGTGCAGTCCCTACCTGGGTCTCAGTGGCTCTTTTTATGTCTTTTGAAAGTGGGTGGGAAGGCTGACTTTCTATGCCCAACCCTCTGAGGAGCCCGATAGGCTATAGGATTCTCTGTGGCCTGACTGGGGAACTGAATTGTGAATCATCCGGCATCCTTTTTATGGCATACAGAAAGAACACTCCCCTTGTCACTTTGCAAACACATCTATTTTTGACTTAAATGCATATTTATCTCTGTACAATTTTTCTAATATTATATGTCCAGTTAACATTTTCTGTAGCGCCAAACCATCCGATCCCTGTCTTTGTAAGATGTTGCGTCCACTTCTGACAGAATTCTGCCCTTTTCATCCAGAACACAACCTCTAAACGTTTCCAGAATTTACACAAATGTGCGCAAGGAATATGGGCATCAGATGATGAAGTGTCAGATTTTTAACATACATACATTTGTAGTAATACCCTATTTTCCGCTACTACCCCCAGAACATACCACAGAGTCCTAACACCTCTTAAAATGTGCACAGAAAAATCACAGGAATCATGATATTATTGATATAATTTTGACAATTATGTACTATGAATTATCCATCTCTCTAAAATTGTGCTCTGGCCCAGAGGGGTGTGGTTTCCCAAAGCACATGGGGGAATTTCTGGTTTGTCCACTTCCTCCAAGCTCAGCTGGCTCACAGAGGCAGTGCCCCTCCCATTTCCTTCCAAGAGGAAGCTATTTACGACCCCCTGATTTGGAAATTGCTTGGAGCAAAGGGAAGTTCATTGCACTGTTTCCCTGCTCCCAGGTACTCCTCCCCTTATTCAATCAGAGAGGTGCGATCTCCTTTTGGTGGGGGCAGCAGAATGCAGCCAGGCCTGTGAATGCAGTTGCTGGGCAGGTTTCAACTCCTGTCGGGGTTAGTTGCCGGGTAGAATTCAATCCCTTTAAGCCAGGCTTCAGCCAAATGTCACTTTTTGTTCCCATTTTTCTTCATTCAAATCAAACTTACAATTTTGACACATGCAGCTAGAACGCTGATTCCAAGTTCAAAACTATGAAATTTAAACCGTTGCAACCTACCAAAGTAAATCACTCATTTATTTTAAACATTTCGATTTTAGTGGCTTTAAGTCCAATTTCACTTAAGCTGCTGACATCCACAGCTCAGCCAGTTTTGTTATGAACATTATTTTAGGCTCTTCATCTTTCCAGATTTGGTATGCACACAAGACTTCATTCTTCCAGACGTCTGCTGGTGTTCAGTAAGATTTTTGAATATCTTGCAATGTTTGAAATAGGCATTTTGAGCTTGCATTTCAGAGAAACAAATGTGATTTCAAAGCGCTTTTTGAGCTAACAGGCCCTGCTGTTTTTCCTTTGGCACCACGTTTCACTCATAGCGCTTCTGGCCCATCACGCTTGCACTGGTTTGTGGCAGGTCAGGTGACCATTTTGGTGTGCGCAAAACTGCGTGGTTTTCCTGGATTCTGGCACAAATGTGGGCTTTTCAGCCATCTTGGATTTTCTAAACCCACAGCACCAAATGTTGTAGCATAATAGTTCAAACGTGGGTCAAGACACCTGACAGTGCCCAACACCAAATGTCCTGTGCCTACTTCTACAGAACCCTTTAATGTGTGCCCCCCCTGTTTCCTTAGATAAAACATGGTGGTGGAATTGTCCGTCAACAACCTCACCACCGACCCGCGTATGTGCGATAGAAACGAAATGAGGACCCAGTGTACCGCTCTCAACTCGAGAACATTGATGTGGAACAGAGATTCCTTCCGAGACCAAAGGCCTTGCACCTGTGAATCGCAGAGATGAGCCCCCCATCCCGTCTGAGAGGCATCTGTCACAATCGTACAATGGAACTCTGGCTCCAGCAACGGCATGCCACTTACCAGATTGGCCGTGCATGTCCACCAGCGAAGATCCTCCACCAGACTTCCGCTGACCACCAATTTGTCAGACCAAGATCCACGACTATGTGCCCACCAGTCCACTAGGAACTCTTGCATCGGCCTCAGGAAGAGATGACAGTTTGGCAGCAGTGGAATACACAAAGCCATGGCCCCCAGCAGCGCCATGTAGCTTTGGACCAACACCCTTGTGCCAGCCTTCCATTCTCCTGCCCTTTGCAGCAACTTCTTGACATGCTCACTGGAGAGTTTCACCAAATTGTGATGGGTGTGAAACTCCACCCTCAGAAACACCAATTCCTTGGACGGCGTCAGAAACGATTTCTCGAAGTTGATGGCGAATCCCAGTTGTTGCAACAGCTGCATGGTAGCACCGAGACTGTCTTGCGCCCTCCCTGGTGACAAACGTCTCACCAACCAGTCGTCCAGGTAGGGATATACATGATGACCATCTCATCGGTGCCAGACACTTTGTAAACATCCTGGGAGACAACTTCAAACCAAACGGGAGGACCCGAAACTAGAAGTGTACCTCGCCGACTACAAACCGCAGAAACCTTCAGTGTCGTTGACGCATAGGAATGTGAAAATATGAGTACTTTAGGTCTAATGACGCCAGAAACTCGTCCGGCTGCACCGACCGGATGTCCTAACGAGCGAGCATCTTGAACTTCAGAGGTTGCAGAGTCTTGTTCAACGCCCGAAGATCCAGAATGGGTCGCCACTTGCCGTTTAGCTTCTATATCAAAAAGGAGCAGGAATACACCCCTTGGCCCAGCTCTGCCACCGGCACCAGTTCTATAGCCCCTTTCTCCAGCATAAGAACCACTTCCTGCTGCAGAATTTGAAGATGTGGCTGCACGACAAACACAGGTGGAATGTGAATCAGGGAACACTTGAACTCCAACGAGTGGCCTAGACGCACCGTGTCCAACACCCAACGGTCCGATGTTATTTTCCTACACTCGTTCACATGCATAGTCACCCTGTCCCCCAGTCGATTGCCCTGAAGGCAGTCATTATTGCGGCTTAGTCTGCCACCCTTTGGAAGCTGAGGACTGCAAACCCCGCTTTCGGTGAGCCTGGAAGTCCCGACTCTTCTGCGCCGACTGGGCCAACCGTCGATACCCTTGTGAGGAATAACTGGACCGACTGTAACCACGGTCACTGGTGGAAGCAAACCGAGCATTACCTGAAGCACCCCGAAATGGGCGAAAGGTGCGAAAAGAGTGCCCACTCTGTAAGGCACCCAAGGACATAGCTTTTTCCGTGTCCTCCTTCATCCCTTTCAGGGCCTCATCAACCTTTTCCCCAAACAAGTGCTCTCCTTCACAGGGCATGTTGATGAGTTTGTATTGTACTTCCGGCCGAAAGTCAGTGCATTTGAGCCAGGCCTGTCGTCGAAGCACCACCCCATTGTTAATTTGTTTAAACCCAGACTCTGCAAGGTCCACGTCACTATTTATGCTGTGTTGGAGGCCTCTTCCCCTTCACACACAAACAGCCTGGCGTCCTTGTGGTGCTGCTCCAGCAGATGTTAGAGAATAGGCACCAGCCTATGTCATATTTCGCGATCATAACGGGCCACGATCGCCAATGAATTTGCCGCCTTAATTGTCGTTGCCCCAACAGTCAAAACCTTCTGCCTGAAGGCATCCTGTCTCCTGGCCTCACTGTCCAGAGGAATAACACACTTGTGTTGACTTCTGGCCTTCCGGCTGACCGCCGCTGACACCACCGACTCAGGCGTGGGCTGCGACATCAAGCATTTCTGGGTAGACTCCGGGGCCTTGAACTCAAGCCGACGTTGAACATCCAGCTCTGAAAGTGGATGGCGCATTGTGCGCAGGCCCTCCTGCCACACATGGTCCAGAATAGGCACAGAGAAGACAGCCTTCCTTCTCTTGCCCATATGATCAAACAGGAAGCAGTTCTCCTCCTCCTCTGGTGCCAATCCAAATTCCACACAAGCCTTAGGCATCATGGCGTGGAACGACCCAATATCATCTGGTGGGGATGGTTGCACTGGACCTCGAGGCTGTTCTACCTCCACGTCCATATCCCATGCGTTGTCCCTTGTCGGCGAAGACAAAGCCGTAGACACAGTGTCCAGTGGAACACTCTCTGGCTCTGCCTCACCAGCAACGGCACTGGTAACCGCACCGGAGACTTGCTCGGAGGGCTCCCAGCAACCTCGACCACTGGCACCACTGGGTCCACATTCGGAGGAGGCAACCTCAGATCCAGCTGACCCAACAACGACTGCAGCGTGGACAGGACTTAGGGACAAAAGAGACGGAAGGCCCCACACTTTGAAGACCCAAAGCAGACGGCCCCAGCACAGGATCCTGGTTGTCGTCCACCTCCAAAGACACTGAAAAAGTTGCTGGATCTTGATACATAATGTTGTCAGGAAGAAGTGAATCAAAGGCGAAGACTGCCATGCCCCACTCGTCGACAACAATCCGTCCAGTTTCCACTCGCTTGGACGAGAACTGCATCGGCCCACTGGAAACAACAGTCATCTCCAGAGCCGACGACACCACTGTTGATGAAGGAAGGGTAGCCTGCAGTCCAACCATCGATGACGGGTCCACCGTCAATGAGGTCATCATCGGAACTGCCTCCCACGGTGTTGACTTCACCGGAGACCCTGCCTTCTTGGCATCACTGGACCTGTGATTAGAAGACTCCCGGAGGACGACCGGTGATGGTCCCCGGAAGACGAGCACTTCGATGACGGATCCTTCGGCTTGGACAAGCCCTTCTCCTGCGCCGTCGACTTCTCAGGCCTACTACCAGACCCCCAGGCACGGTCTGACCGACCATGCTTGGACAAAGAGAGACCCTTCGACAGCTGCTTATTCGAAGAAGATCTACTGCTCTTCCCCACCTCCTATGCCGGCACAGCAGGAGGATGTTTCTTGCTGGAGGTTTGGCCGACACCGCAGAGCCATGTTCCGCCGACTTCACAGGCCGCTCCGAGGACAGGCTTTGGACCGACCTCACCTCCGAGGCCAGGTATGTGGCCTCATTGAGCCAAAAGATAAGCCACCAATTGCGGTCCTTAAGAGTCTTCTGCGAGAACCCTTGACAAATCTCGCAAGTGTCTGCCGAGTGATGGGGGTAAAGGCAGTAGAGGCAATCCATATGGCCGTCACCTTCACACACCTTCAATACACAAGTAGCACAGGGCCGGAAAAGAGACTTCTTCAGAGCCCCCAAAGCCATCACAACTCACGATTATCAAGACACAAGTGCAAAACAAGAAGAACACTAGGTGATCCAAACAGTTTGGAGATGGTTGAAATCTGAAGGGAAGCCGCAGGGGCAGGGCTATTTATACCCTACGTCCTATTGGTGGGGACTAAAGCACCCAAAAAGGACATTGATAGGACACTAAAGTGGTGGAGTTTTCCATAGGAAAACGCTAGGTTAAAGTGACCAAAGTTCCCAGCCTGACAGCATGTGAATCCATGAATGATCCAATGCTGGAGAAATGCCGAAGAATGTTTTTTACAAAACAAAAAGAAAACGGGAAAAATTGGTAATACCTAGTATACAGTAGTGTTCATAAAATCCACACGGCAGAGGGAATGGAGTATGTGGTGTGTTTGGTTCACATCCTATTGCAAGTGGTGTTGGAGGACCAGAGATGCTACTCTGTGCATCTACCAGAAGGGCATGATGTCCTAACAGCAATGCACCAGTGTATGTATAGCAAGCTGGCCCCGTCACAGCCTGCTGTTAAGCAGGGTAGCCTCCTCAATAGTTGCAGCATCAGGAGCAACACCATCTGAATACCTATTACAATGTCTGTTATCTCGACTATCACAGTTAAAGTCCAGCTGTTCAAATGCAACAAATGCAATAGCTATTGCAGTCAACAGTGCCCCATAAAGCAAGGCTGTAGGCTGCTGTAAGTCAAATGCATCAGAGAGGCTGAATATGACACTACAAGTGCATGCACCTATCATTAAATGTGCACTCTGGGTGAAAGTTGTTTCTATGCCACTTTGTGCACAAGTTGCAGGTGGTAGTGTCCTGCTCCTGTGTCAGGTGAAATGTTGTATGGTGCACAGTTGTAGGGTTTCTGGTATGCATTCGTTCTTCAGGGTTGAATGCAGTCTCCTCGTTATGGACACCTGCATCACTTACGAAGCAACCAGGCTTCCCAGGATACTCTAGGCTTAACAATTGCTTTTACTGTACATCCTGCTCATTTCCCCCTCGTTGCCTGCAACATGTGTAGAAACACATTGTACGCAGACACTCGCTTGAGTAATTGTTGGTTACAGACACTGCAGTACACATGGAACGCTTCTACCTCTATCCCCACAGCTAAGGACCCTAAGGGGGTTCACTATAGACCAGTGGAACATCATACTTACTAATGTTGTGGAGCTTGGGGAACATGAGTCACGGGAGGCACAAGAATCTTGCAGTAAAGATACCGCCTGGTGCACTAATGTACAAAAATTCTTTTAGACAAAATTGCCTTATTACAATCGAAAATTGATCAAACTCACAAATTCAGACACTGTCTAATTCTATTCTGATAACTAACACTCATTTTGAATTCACCCCAGTTTCCATACCAGAAGTATCAAAAATCATCATGAGCCTCAAACCTTACAAATGCCAAGGCGGCATCATGATCCTCAAAGACTCAGTGGCTGAAGTTTCGCCATTCATTACTTGCTTGACAAATGCCTGCACCGTCCCACCCAGCTTCAAAAGATGCCTGGGTACTCCCTTTGCTAAAGAAAAAGACCTTAGATCCTAACATCCCGACCAACTATCGACCCATAACAACAGTAACACTCTTGGTTAAAATACTGGACTGAGCAGCTTATCTGCGAATGCACAACCACCTAGAATCCAATAACCTTCTTGGTCTCCGCCAGTCAGGATTCAGGCCTCGCCACGGAACCGAATCAGCACTAGTTGACCTAAAAATACAAATGGACGAAATTAAAGATAAGGACAACCAAGCAATCCTTCTCTTATTAGACCTCTCAGCGGCCTTAGACCTAGTCAACCACAAAATACTATGCAAACACCTCGCCGGCTCATTTCAACAATGGAGGATTCAATCCTAACTTGCCAATAGAACTATGAAAGTTTTCTTCCCTACCGCAGTAGCAAAGCACGCCCCAGTTTCCTGCGGAGTCCCTCGAGGATCGTGCGTTTGTCCCACTCTCTATAACATCTTTACAAAACCGCTGTTTGGACACCTGGGCGAGATAGGCATCAACTATACAAACTATACTGATGACACCCAAATCCTCATACCCATGTCGAGGAACCATGACACAGACACAATACTCCTAAAGGAAATCTACCAAATTATACAGGCTTGGATGGTAATGCACAGTCTATGCCTTAATGAAGAAAAAAATAGAGCTACTCATAGGCACGCAAAACCGCTTGAATAAACTAGATGACCAGTTCAAATCCTTCGCCATAGACAATATCACAAAGTATCTAAAGAAGTGAAAACCCTAGACATCTACCTCAACTCCGCCTGTACGCTCACAAAACAAGTGAATGTCACAGCTGCAGTTTATACCTCTAAGCTCATTAATGCCTGTAGACCTTTCCTAACGTCAGACAACTGCATCACCATGGCTAGAACTCATCTTATCCAGGCTAGACTATTGTAACGCCCTGTATGCGAGCACAAACATGAACAACTTAAAAAGACTACAGTTGATACAAAATAATACACTAAGAGCCGCACTCAATATTCCTAGGAAAAACCACATCACCGCGGCAAGACGTAATGTCCACTGGCTACCAGTGCAAGAGCGTATCACCTTCAAAACCCTCTCTCCGACACACACGTCTGTCCAGTGCAGCTCCCAGATATCTTGGCTGCAAATTCACCAAACTATAATCTATCAGACCAAATTGCTCCACCCAGGCACACCTACTATCCCCCGATTCAGACTGCAGAAAGCAGGTGGCAGAAGGTTTCCAGTTGTAGCTGCCAAACTCTGGAATGCACGGCCTCTGTCCTTAAGAGCCGAACCACCCTTCTGCACCTTTTTATTATTATTTTAAACATTCACCATGCCAATACCCTGTTGCTAGTCAGACTGTACCTTCACCTATCTACAATTGTACTTGCATCCGTCATTAACTTGAATAGTGCATTACTATCTGTTGTTGCTTTAACATGTACCCTACCTGTCAAGAAACGCGTCCAGATGCCCCAGGGTTAGGTGCGCTATACAAATGTACAAATAAATAAAGTACTGCAGGTAAATATATATTTGCAGGTCATTTTCTATCCATGGGCAACAAACACTGTTTTAAAGTTGTTTGCAAAAAACACAAGGGAAGACTATGATCCTACAGTGATGGTTTCTCTTTCTTGCCAGTTGAATGCTTTTAATTGGATGACCAAGCCGGCCTCTAAATGGGCTGCACCCCGATGCTAAACCCACCGTTCGGCTTCAGCTGTACAGTTAAAATGACAATTACATTGTGTGTAGAAAGCAGTCGTAAACGGGGTAAAAATACTTGCTTACAGAGCTTGGAAGCTGGAAGATTAGTGCTGCATAGACAGGATTACTACTATATGAATTCTATGTGAATTCTGAGAAATGCGATTATCTGCGTGCTGAATGCGGATTATAAAATGACCTATAATTACTTTGGGGACAAATTGTACTACCAGCCACAGAACCCGCATTTGCTGCACCCCTTTCAAATGTTTTGTGCAAAAAGTTGACTTCTGTACAAACACCTCTCGACCTCATACAAAGGTCAATTTATTCAACAGAGTTTTGCCGTTTTGTGAAATGGGAGTGTTCAAGGAGTAGGCAGTTTCCTGAGTATAATAAAATGAGCTGTAAAAATACAACTTGTTTGAGCGATGCGGATGCATGTGTGAGAGGCAGTATGCATTTGGTTTGAGACTTAGTAGTTTGCTCGCTTTGACATCCTTGAGTGCAACGTTCAGGTCGGATCAAGATCTTGCTCCACACCCATAGTAAAATCAAATGTATGGCCGTGGATTATCGTATTCCACGTGCTGCTAATATTCGTTTTTTTAACAGTAATTTCTATTGTTATAGCGCTTGCAGACTGTTTTTGCAATTCCAGAGAGCTGTAAACGGAAGAATGGGATGCTGAGCAACTGCATGACTTTCAACATAGGGAGTTGAGGGTTGAAAAGCCAAGTTGACTGATTGGATTCAAACTCCGGTGTGGCGAAGGAAGCCATGAGCTCAGAGCAAATGAAGAGAGAGCATGGAAGCATCAATGAATTGCAAAGCTTGCATGCTAGCTGATTCACAAAATGCGGGAGAGGCATTCTTTTGTGATGAAGCCAATATGTAGGACATCCTTGCAATCTGTCACTCCAGAGACATGAAATGAAGCGGACTAAAGCTAAATCTAAAGACAACGCGCAGTGCAAAAGCGGCAGTTTCCTTAGACAGCAACGCAGCACTGTGCATACTGTAGAGACCGGGAACCGGTTACAATCAATGTGTAGCCTTGTGCAAGCGTACGCATGTGAAATGACAGCCATGTATCCACTAGCTGTGGCAAACATGAAACCACATGGTAGATGTTTCAAGGACTTCTTACCGAGTCCATGTTCCAAGCCCATTTCATAGAAAAAGTGTTCCTTTGATCCCACCAGCAGTAGCTAAACAAAAATAGCGTTATTTCCTGCAGGCCTACTCTTAATGTGTTCTCACACAATCTGAAGTCCTCGTTTTATGATTGGGAGAACGCTTCCTCACATCTGTACGCAGCCAAGACCTTAAAACGTCAAACACCTGTTAAACAAGCATTGGCAATGCAAAGGGTTTTGGCGTTTACTGTTTCCGTTTATAGGCACCAGGGTAGAAAGGAGAGTGCAAAGTTCGAAAGTAGGTGTGCAATAAAATGAGATGGGAAATAGAGCAACGGAGGAAGCCATTGAGGGTGCCGATGATGAGCAAGAGGAAATATGAGCGAGAAAGGGCGAGAGTGAGAAGGTAAAGTGAGGGTGAGATGAAGGATGAGAGGGGCTAGGAAGAGCGAGTAAGGTGGGTGGATGGAGGAATGGATAGGGTAGGGTGGGCCTGAGTGGGAATAAAGGGTGTAGGGTGGGTGGGGCTACAGAGGGGTTAGGGTGCTTGGTGGGGTAAAGAGAGAGGTAGGGTTGAGACGATAAAGAGGGGGTAGGATGGGTGGATGGGGTCGGGATAGAGGGGTGGCAGTAGATATAGGGAGTAATGTGGGTCGGTGGGGGTAGAGAACTGCCCTCTGCAAGGAAGGGTGCATTGAAGGATTGACATGGGTGCATCACACTACCTCTAGCCGGTGATATGCTCAGCCCCAGATAGAAACACACTCATGGCGTGCACGAGAAGCTCCATTAAAGAGACTCGTCCTCATTTATCTGTGACACAATTACAACAAACCACTTACAAATGGTTTTTACTGGGTCCATTTGGCTGGCAGCATGTGGGCTTTTGCATTTTCTACACTACCACACAGAGTTCACTATACACACATATGAACTAGTTATTGGTGTTATTTGTAGTTTATATGGAATTAGCAGCATATCACTTGTTTATAGGCTTGAACAGGACTTTTCTTTTTATTTGCAATCTAAACACTAAACCAAAATTCAGCTACCTCCACACAAACTCATTCTTGCATCTCCTGTTGGTAACGGTGCAAAATACAGAAATAGTTCCTCACCGAGCTCATGGACAGCCCTGCGATCACATGGCCATCAATGAACACCATTATTCAAATGTTGCCATCTGATGGCGTTTTAGTATCATTATGAAGTGTCTGACAAATGCCTAAACCTTGAATCGGCAAAACCCAAAACCGTTGGCTTAGTCCATGAACATTTTTGGGGGAATTCTGGGATTTTTAGTCCTATATTTAAAATAGATAAAACCAAGTCCCTGAATTCCAGATAGATCCACGGGACTAGATTACTCTCCCATGCATCCAATTGGGTGATTGAGAGCTTTAGAAAAGAGGGTTTGGGGGGGGGGGGGGGGTGGGTGAGGAAAGGAGTGAGGAAAGGAGGGAGGAGGGGACAGCAGAAAGGGTTTTGGGGTGGGGCTAGGTGTACATACCTCTGCCGCTGGCAATCATGGAGTCCGGTACATGGCTGCTCTCTAGGATGCTATGAACCTCGTTTTTCTCAATGCCTGTGATTTCGCTCTCCTGCTCAGCGAGGAAGACGGTGGCTGTGTTCTCCTCAGGGGACACCATTTCCCACCTCAATGGGCGTGGACCCGAACATGTCAAACTCTGCCATGGTACTGCAGGGACTCTAGCAGAGTGCAGGCTGGGGCTGGAGATACAGGTGGGGAGGGTAGCAATACAGACAGGTCGCCCAGAGTGCACAGCAGCGGAAACACGAGACAGCTCATCCGACCCTGCGTGCCCACCTAGAAGATGGACTCAGTCAGCCCCTTCCACCTCTGACAGTCGACAAACAAGCAGCAATCTTATAGAGGCACAATCAGACTTCGCAACAGCATCTGCCATCACAGTTTGTCACAAAAACACATTCCTCTTGACAGCACCACTACCATGAATCATATATAGCTGAATTCCCACGTCCCGGCAGTGTCAGTTGTGATAGGAGTGAATAAACAGAGAATATAAACCGAACACGGCAGAGCACAGGGCAGTTTTTTTGTTTTGTTTTTAAATAAACTTGTACCCGCATCATAGGTGTCAGACAAGTCGACCGTTGTGTCAGAATGCCATCTGCAGATGACTGGATAGCATGCTGGTCATGGGCACGGTAGAACATGGTGGAAGGACATCACTTCTTGAAAAAACAAGGCCCAGCTGGTGCTTCGTTTTTTTTTTCTTCAAGCATTGGCAAGTTGAAATGCCAATGCCACAGACTGCTCCCAAACTCCCCTTTCTCCTTTATCTTTTACGGTACCAATGTTTTGGGCATTAGTGGCGCTAGCCCCACCAAAAGCGCCCATATCAATACTATGCTCTGTAATGTCACACAAGTTAACAGGCAGAACGCATAAGGAGGATAGCTCAGGGGCAACGCGCTCGTCTTGTAAGCAAGACGATACGGAGCAACACAGGTTCGATCCCGGGTCCACGTTTAGAAACCTCTGGTTATTAAGCACGTTATAAATAACCAATTATTATTAGAAAATATAATTATAGGTGACATGGTCACTCACAGCAACGGCACGGTTACACAATACCGCCACATGTTAAAATATCCCTTTCATTTCCAGGCATCGGGAAAACTGGCGTCAGTGGGGGTGGGAGGGATACAAGTTAATTCAATGTAACACTGCACCTGCGTGGTAAATTCAAATCTTCATTCCCTGGCAGCTGGGGACAGGGAAGGGAAACTAGGAGTGGGGCAATGAGCACAGCAAATAATCTAAAGCAAGCAAAATAACAATAAGTCTGTATGACATCACACTGAATAAATGCATGAATATTTTATGCTATCTCGTACAGCACGGTTTTCGTTCAGCCACAAGTTCACAAAACTGTAAAACTTTGCATGCTATCTTCCTGTATGCACACTGCGTTTTTACTTCGAGGGTGGCAAGGTTAGGTTTACGCATTTGGCTCTGCTTGGTTGGCACCTTGCTCCATATGGTCATGCACCCAAGACTCTATGCCCTGGCCACAACCACCGCAGCATATCACACCCATAGTGGCTTATAACGTTGGGATCCAAGAACAAATTTATAAGCAACGAAGTTATAAGCCACTATGGTTGTGATATGCTGTGGTGGTTGTATTTATTATAATATACTTACTGTTTGGTTTAGTAACTGGAGTACATGTATTTCTTGTTCATTTCTGTGATAAAAGAAAAGATCATGTTAGTATTGGTATTTTGCAATGATTTATAACATTGAATAATCAACATTTTGTTTTTGTACCCTCATATTTAGTAGATTACAAACCAGTGTACTGTGCAATTTGCTCAGTTTCTGCGTTTGTTGCTAAAATCATTGGGTCTGTGGGAGAAAAAAAAATCCATGTTGGAATAAAAAAAAAAACCTTTTTTTGTTATGCTACAGTCTATTTGTTTGTTTTCAGTGTTCACTTGTTGTTTCTGGCTAATGCTCTATATATTGGCTTGTTCCAGTTTTTTGGAGCAGTTAGATACCGGTTGACATATTCTAATAGTCTATTTTTTGTTATAATGAAGTCGTATTGATTTATCTGTTTGGATATTGTAACATTTTGGGGCTGTTAGATACCAGTTGGCGTATTCTAACTGTTTATTGTTTGATATAATTTAGTGGTATTCATTTATCTGTTTAGTTGTTGTAGAATCTTGGGGCAGTTATATATCTGTTGGCATATTGTAACAGTTTATAGTTTTTTAATAGAAGTTTAGTTAATGTCTAAGTACAGTTTAGTTAATACATTTTGATTTTAAGAACATTAAATAAGCGTTTGTAAGATGTGCAGGTAATCTCTGCTTTAGAGTAATGGTACTATCATTACATTCGAACCATCCACATTTCTTTTTTATATATGCAGTATAGTGACCTGCATTGGTTGTGGCTCCTGTGTGGTAGATTATACCTATTGTTGTGAAGGTTTTCTTACCAAGTGATACTTGACCATGTGTGAATCCAGTCAGCTTGCAGTTGTTTTTGGTACCATCAGCATTGTAACGTAGACGCATTAGTATTACGTATTTACTATGTGTTTGTATTAGTAAGGTGGAGCGATTATCTGAATTGCAGGTAGTACATAATCTACCATGGTTTGTATTTTGTAAAAGTTGCTGAAATGGAAAGGATTCACAATTAGGTATTGATACATACAAAAAGCGCTCATTGGGGATTTGTTCTTGTGTCACATTGTTGCAGAGAGTGCATGTATGTTTCAAAATGTATGAAATCTGGAAGATGTCATTTATAGGTATGTTTTTGTTTTCCAGTACTTCTAGTAAGTACATTAGAAATTCTTGTGGATCTTCCTGTGAGTTTATAGTGAATTTCACCATTGCAGCACAGTAGTCCAATTGTTGTCTTATTCCATAAACACTATACGTGTTGTCCGTATTGTTTGCTGCGTTTCTATGAAGTACTAACATTTGCAAACACAATTGGTCTGTACTGTGTAAGTAAATGTCAATAATTGGTGGTAATTGAAATAGAATATTCATTGCTACATTTGCATAGCAACTTACACCAATTACATTTGAAAGTTTAAATGGACCAGGTAGTTCTGTATCTGAGTGCTTTTTTTGAAGTTTGTCTTCCTTCTTTGAAGTAGTACCTGGTTTAATTTTCCTAATAGCTTCTTTTTTGATTGTGGTACTTGATGAAGTATTAGTTTCTTTTAATCTCTTTGGAGGATTTGCAGTGATATCCTGTTTCATTTCTGTTTGATTTAGTTTTCTTTTAGAACATTTTATGTTTTGTGGAACAGGAAGTTTTTACATGGGGGGGTGTATAGTGAACGAAGTCTAGTGTATTCTAAAATGCAAGGAATATCAGTGTTTACTTTACGTGCATCAAAGTTGATTAGAAATAGACCGTCAAGTGTACATAAGCGTGATAGTGCTACGTAGCTCATGCCTTCTTTAAAGACTGTTACCAATGTCTATCAATGCTTTGTCTAGGGTAAGACCTTTTGATTTATGAATGGTGACTGCGTATGCAAGAGTTCAAAAAAATTGTTCTCTGCGTACATACATGTCTTTGAAGAGAAGGAATCGAGCTGTTGAGCATCCTATCGTTCACTTCTGAAAGTTTGTCAAAGAGAATATTGACAAACTGAATGTTGTTGTCACGTGGGTATGTTTGAAAGCCTACAACTGTACCCATTGCTCCATTAACTAGTCCTCAATCCACGTCAAGGTTACGTTTAAGCATTACTCTGCAATTTAAGGATACTTTTAATATTTTTTCCAATCCAGCTGTGTTGGAGATTGAATTTTCTAAACTATTTAGTCTCGTTGTGGCTTGTTCACACATGGGTAGTGTCATACCATGAATGTCTAGTTTGACTGTGGCACTAATTTCAATTATTGGTTGCATTTCTTTTTTTAACATTGTTTCATTGAATTTGAAACAGCTTGCAAGAGTTGGCATTAAGGCCATACAATTAACATTTTTGTGGGCTAATTGTTCCATAACATTGGTAGCACATGCATTATCGCCATAATGTGCTTGAAAGTGCCGGGTTTTCAATATTACTTGTGCTTCTTGAGATAATATACCAACTCTAATACTTTAAGAGGTCGGCATAAGTGAGATCTGCAGATTGGCGCATGTTTTCTGTTAATTCTCTGTATTGGAAATGTTGCCAAAGGTTGCCATTTCCAATGCTGCCAACAGTTTTACGGCAGAGTTTGTGTCCTAAGGTTTTAAAAATAGGCTCACCTTTCACTGGTGTCATTTGAAGAAGATCTCCAAAAACAATGTTTTTTCCTCCAAAGAGCTCTTCGTAGTTTGTTTTGAGTACTTCTTGTAATCTGAGGTGAATCAAAGCCAACATTAGGTTGGAGACCATGCTCGTTTCATCCATTAGTAGCATTTTCATTTGTTTTAATACTCTCCGTAATTCCATTGCAGCTTCTGTAGAAGGTTTGTAATAGTCTAATTTGTTATGGTGTTCTACTGGCAGGAGTAGTAATCGGTGTAAAGTGACACCGCCTATGTTGTAAGCAGCTTAACCTGTGGGGGCAGTGACAACAGCTGACGGTTTGTTGTTTGTCAATTGTTGAAGGAATTTACTGATGATTTTGATCAAGAATGTTTTGCCAGAACCAGCTTCACCACTGACGTACACTAGAATAGGTTTGTAATTTTGGCCACTGCATTCTTTGTTTTCATGTTGTACACCATGTGCAATTTCTTTCATTACTTCTTCAAAAATGCTACGTTGCTCATTGTTTAGTTTTGATTGTAGTATAGTTAAGTCTTCTTTATCTTCATACTGACACATGGTGTTTTCTACTTCCGTCATAGCTAATTCTGCCTCATTTGTTATTAGTGGCTCTCCCAGTGGTTCTTGGCTTCCTGTTAAAGAAGGTTGACTACTGTCAGGAGTGTCCTTATCTAGTTGGGCCTGGAGTTCTTCTTCGTGTTGCTGTTCATTGTGCAACATTGTTTTGTACTGTGTAAAGTTTACATCGGTTATAGTGCTTTAATTTGCTTTGAAATTGTCTTCATAGGAGTCATAGTTATCTAGTATTTCTTCTTCTTTTCTCCATGGTTTAAAGAGTTGTAGCAGGGACATGTAATATAGTTCATTATGTTGGAGTCTTTAATGACAATTTGATATGATTAATGAAATTTGGTTTGGTGAGTTTTACTAACCTCCCTTCACAATTTGACACTCTGTATTTACCTTTTTTTCATCGGGTTTTATATTTTTGTATGTGAAGTTTTGGGCTATGTGGTATAGACACATGGTTTCCAAAGTGGTACTTCTGTTTGGGTAGTATGTGTCCAGTGAATTGTTTTTTAAAATGTCTTGGCTGTTGGGATCATGTTTGGCTATTGTTTCTATCTTCGTATGATTTTAGAACTCTTTTTCTAGATTTAGCAGGACTAAGACTTAGCCTTACTATATGTTCAGATTTTCCATACAAAGCTGTACCAGTTAAACGATCTGCTGCTTCATAGGAGCCACATTCTCTATGGGAGAGCATTTTTATGCCCAAGCTGTATAATTTCTGAGACAGTGTTTTGTCTGATGACAGGTCATTCCAGAGGTCTTGGAGCTCTGTTTTTTCTGCTTTGGTTAAGTATGCTGTAACATATCGTGCAACTGCAGTGGAATTGTCTGCAATGTACTGCACATCTATGTTTGCATTCCATAAGTGGGCAATGATAGACGCAGTGAGCACGATATATCAGGTTCCATTTTGTCTTTAATTTCTAGAATAAAGTAGTTCTACAAAATCGATGCCAGGGGACGCCCTCGTTTGAGGCCCCTTGTAGTGTGAATGGCTCCGCTTATGGAGCCGGCTTGATTTAATCGCACCTGCAGTGTTGTGTCGGTGTGTAGGCCGATAATGGCTGCTCGGAGATCTTGTGGGCAGCCTTTGATTTCTAGTTTTTTCCATAACATTTCTCTATAGACTCTGTTGAAGGCCAAAGTCATGTTGATGCATGCAAGGAATAGTGTTTTGTTTTCCTTTAATGTCTGTATTTTCAGCAGATTTAGAATGAGCAGATTTAGGGTACAATCTACTTTTTCGACGAAACCAGCTTGTCTTTGGTCATAGTTCTTGCTAGATGATATCCATTCCTTCAATCTTTTGAGCAGGATGCCTGCGTATATTTTACCCAGAACGTCCAGAAGTGATATTGGGCGATAGTTCTCTGGTAGGGCTCGGTCGCCTTTCTTAAAGATTGGTATCACCACTGCTCATTTCCATGAAGTGTGGATTTTTTTATTAAGGTTTACCCTTTTGAAAAGAATATTGCACATTTCAGCCCATAATTGCGGTGCTTGTTTCAGCAGGCAGTTGGTTAGTCCATCTGGCCCCGGTGCCCGGGATGTACTGCTTTTTTTTTATCAAGGTCAAAAATTTCGATTTTATTGAATTTTATGTTCCAATGATGCTGTTCTTTTTGCGCCCATGTACATCTATTGGTGAGATTTTGGCGATATTTTCAAAGTGTGCGGACCATTTAGATTCAGTAATTGAATTCAATTGGTCAAGGCTTTGTGCATTTTGTTCTTTATTTAACACGGTCCAGAAAAAGTTTGCATTTTTGGTTTCGAGTGCCATTAGCATTTGTTCCGAGTCTTTTTGGTATAAGGACGCTCGGTATGTTTTTATCCAATGACGGTATGTTGTCTTAAGCTTTTTCTCCAAGCCATTTTTATCAGTTTTTGACTTGTTTTCTTTTTTTTGCTATTCGTAGATCCTTTGCAAGCTGCTTTTTCCTTGCGTGCAAATTGGGAACAAAGCAGTGTAGCCATGTGATTTTGACTTTATTTGGTTGTTGGCTCTTGGCATCGCGGAACATTGTTGAGCATGTTTCATACTCCACGTTGTTATTTTTTTATTTCCTTGGTTAAGTATGGAAAATTCTTGGCCGTTAGTCTCAATCAATTTAAGCCTTGATTTAGATTAATTTTATGTGGCCAGACTTCGAGGTCGTTTTTTCCAAGTTTGTTACTAGCATGTTTAAGACAGGTTAGAATTAGAGGTTTGTGATCACTTTTAGTTGTTTCTAGGATCTTTCAAGATGTGACTTTGGTATATGTTATTTCGTCCACAAAGAAGTAATCTAACGTTGCTTTGGCATTAAATGATGTCCAGAAGATGGCTCCTTGTCAGTCACCTTTCACATTACCATTTACCATGTGCAGGTTACTCATTTTAATTTCTTGTAACCATGTCTGCGTCCTGGAGCTTTTGTTGATGTTTTGTAAATGCAGGTCTTTGGTGCTCAGTATTTTGTCGCAGTCTATGTTCAGATCCCCACAAATAATGAGAGATGGATCCCCACAAATAATGAGAGATGGATTGTTATACTTGTATGTCGTCTACGTGTTTAATGACAGTGGTTACAAAGTTTGCTCCAGATTTTGCTTTACTGTTCCAATACAGAATGATGATTATTTGTATGGGATTTATGTCTGATAGCTCGTGCTGTAGCACGGTTATTTGGATAAGCGGTGACGGGTGGATGATTTTCACCAAATTTCTTTGTTGGATGTTTTTGATAATGGTGAGAAGCCCAGCCGAGGGTCTCCCTGCTGTTCCTCTGACGGCTTTACTCAGGCTGCAGGTGTTTCCGTCCAGCAATGGAGTTTCCTGTAGCCAGCATTCGTGGATGCAAATGACATCAGCTGTTATTAAGTCCCGGTCAATATTTTCGAATAAGTATTTGAAACCTCTGGAATTCCATGAGGCTATTCGACACTCATTTCGTTCGGTCTAATCTTGATCTGCTAATGATAAGGTGTTTGCAAGCCAGTTCCAGGACGTTTGTTTTTCAGCTCTTCTTTCCAAGCAAGGTAGCCCGTCTTTAGATGACTTTTCATCTGCGTTACCTTTTATCATGATCTTGAGGGCATAGGGTCCCCTCAAGACAGTCGGCAAGAATCTGATTGTCATCAATATTATTTTTTGCTTCATGTTCTTTGCGCGTCTGTTTGTTTTTGATGGATTGTGCCTTGTGCTTCTTATCAGTTTCCAACGAGGGGATGGGTTTTAAATGAAAACCCAGAACGCGCAACTCGTTGATGGCTGATAAAAGTAAGCTTGAGGTAGATTTGGTTGTTAGGTGTAGTTGGATCAAGTCTGTTTCAGCGTCATTCGGGAAAGACACAATTTTTATGTCTCGTGGTTCCACTACACAGAGTTGCGGTATATTGTGCATCAATCTCATTAGGTTGGACCGGCATATGATAAGTCCATCCTTATTAGGACCCGTTTGAGAGATAATTTGTAGATGTTAGACTTTTCCTTTTTGTATTCTGTTCCACGCGAGATTTTGTTTATTTGTACGCGTGGGCAAGGTAATTGTTTGTCTCGGGCTCAAGTTCTGTGCTACAGGTTGTTTTGGTTGGAATAATCGATGTTGCTTTGAATGGTCAATCAGTAAATCAAGCACCTTGACTTGCTTGTTTGCAATGATGTTTTTGGCACCTAATTGTTCTCGTTTTTGTTGCATTGTTTCAAAGCTGCGATTCTCCTTTACTGGGCTTACTGTTTCTTGAATTGGTTCGTCTGACTTATCACCTTCAATGTCAGTAAAGCTATCGTCATCGTACACTGATATTGTGGATACCCTTTCATGCTCATTTCCTGTAGGGTCCTCATCCCTCTGTTCCCGTTCAATGATTTTCCGTGCAAATTGCCTTTGAGTTTTTGGATGGGTTGGGGCTTGATCTTTATTTTGATTTTTTTTTGGATAGTTTTAGTTGCTGTTGGTTTCTTGCAGAAACCTGCAGAGGCTTTAGGTTTCAGATAAAATTTCTTGTGCCCACGTTCGTTAATTTTGTCTTTGGTAAATTTTTAGATTTTTTCGTTGGTTCTTCTTCAGTTTTTTTTTTCTTACCCCTAGTTCTTTTCCAGGCAGTCCATATTGCACTTCTTGGTCGAAGATGGAAAACAAATTTTTGTTTTGTTTTGGTGGCTGTGCATGGGTGTCCTATGGGTTTGTGGCCGTTAATTCAATGTCCTTAATAAAAATTATTTCAGCCATTTTTTGTCCTGTTTTCATTAAGTGATTTTGTTGTATCAATAAGGTCTTAAGGGCAGCCCAGGACTTTGATTTCAAGGACTTTATCTCTCCCTTTGATTTTTTTCCAATATAGTTTAGACCTTGGGTTGACCGTGCATCCATTGTACAGGAGGTGCTTCCTGATTGGATTTTCAACAGATTGACTGTCGCTGAAGCAACTAAGGAATGAACGCTTGTCATCGCAGGCCTCTTCAATCAAGGCGATGAGTGTCTTGACAATGACGTTTTCTGATTCTTTTTCTCTGGCTCTGCATTCCTTTGTGGTTTCTATGTAAGACTCAATAAATGCCAATTTTGTTTGCATTAGGGCCAATAGTGTAGTTTGGTTTTTGTAGTTCTCATGCAATATTTCATGCAATTTGAGGTAAGGAGCCAGTGTTATGGTCATCATTGACCCTATGGCAGCTTGTAGGTTGACGTTTTGTTCTTTTTGCATTTGGATGAGGTCCGCCATTGAATTTGTGTGTGAGCATTTGCCCTCTGTGTGATTTATGAGGTCTTGGAGCAGGTGCTTCTTCTTGTTGATTTGTTCTGTTGAAGGACTTCCTCAAAGGACAATTCTGCAGTACTGATTGTCGAAGTGTTGCTGCATATTGAGACATGATGCCTGTCGGCCCTCGAGCGGTCCAGCAGTTGACTTCTTTGGATTGCGTCTGTTTTGCTTTGAGGATGCTCCAGTTCTATAATCTGCTTTTCAGTCGATTTTAATGATTTGGCTTTCTTTCCTGGAGCCATGTTCATTGACGATTTGCTTAAGTCTACTTCCGTTATCATTCTTTTGGTTCTTCTTTGATGTTTAGTTTAAGTATTAATTGGTTTGTTGGTTTTGGCAGCAGAGCCCTTTGGTTTTGCATTTGTGAAGTCTGGCTGTATGCCTTTGCCTTCTTGTTTTTTAGAGTCCTTAGAATATGTTTCAATTTCATTTATTGGTTCAGGTCTTCTAGATTCACATGATTTCCTACTTGGGGAACTTTTATTTTGTTCTGAGCTTTTGCCTTCAATTATACTTTGCAGAATAACCATGTCGGGAAGGGTAGTCTTTCCAGGCACTGCGCTTTCTTGTATATTTTTGGTCAAGTCCTGCTTTTTTATTTATTGGATTTGGCTGATTGGTTATGGCTTCTTTAGCTTTAAAGTGCCATCGTATTGATTTTGAATCAGGATTGGAGAAAGATTTGGCTCTGCTTTTTGTGAACAGACCCTGTGTTTTATTTTTCTTTGTGATTCCTCTGGTTTGTTTGCTTCTAGTTCAGGCACTGCTAATTGAGTACTTGACATTGTTTTTCCACTAGTTTGTTGGACCGCTGCTTGACCTTTGTTGTTTTCTTTATTTTGTTTTTCCAGGATTTTTTTATTTGCAGCCATAATCTTGTTTTCAGTTTGGACTCTTGTGTGTTTTGAATGACACTTTCAAGTAATGCATTGGTTCCACTGGGCTGAGAAGTTTCAATTAGTTCACTTTGTGCATCCATATAGGCTGGTAAATCACAGCTATTTTCGTTTTTGTCATTATGTTGTTTATGTTTTGTGTCAGTCCTTGAGAACAGGAAGATACCTTCCTTGTAGGGTACACAGTATGGCTCCTGTGCCAGGCTCTCCATGTGTTCTAGACTCGCCTCCCCAAGCTCTTCCACCCTCTCTTCATGTCGCTGTAATCTCGCGCCGTGCCCCGCCCGCTCTGGAGCACAGCGTGCATGCGCTCCTATGATGAAAAGATCAGGGAGTTGGATTGGCAGAAAATGAAGTTACAAAGGGACCACCTGGTCCACTTTACAGAAAGAGAAGAACCAGAGTTTAGGCCACTAAAAAGCATCTTACAAACCTCCACACATTCATGGATGTGGGGGGGAATTCCTGTGCAAATAGGGGAGTACAACTGAAATGCCCCTGAGAGCCCACAGCACCACAGGAGAGAAGAGTCCAGACTCTGTCATTCTGGGAGGTTTTCCCAGTCTTAATGAGGCAGGGGGTGCCTAGAGGACAAGGAATGGACCACCAATAGCAGCAGCTCTGAGTCAGAGGGTGAGTGGAAAAGAAAGGCTGCCAAACAGAAGAGGTCTTGTGAAAGAGCCAATTCGGCAGATAAAGGCCATAAAGAGCTTTATGACTCCCTAGCATAAGAATACCAGATATTTGGTATGGGAGCATCTACAGCTTTATGACCAAATGATGACGTCATTTGTTATTACAAATTATAGGAATTGCATGGAATTTGCTAAGAGGGCATTCTGCCCCTGAATACTCCAGCTTCTTTGCAGTGCTGGAGGACCACGATCACCAGAGATGGTCCACGTACAACACGGCCATTTTAAAATATTTCTCCATTCATAGACATTCTTAGGAGGCTCGAAAAGTGACATGCAACCTGCAGTGTGGGGAAATCCAAGTTCCTAGAGAGTTTGTGCAAGAGCTGAAACAAGCATTTGCACAGACTTCTAGATGGGTGAACACCAGTACCTTGGAGTTCAACACATTTTTACGCACTCCCAAAATACATAATGACCTAATTAATAAGGGATCATAAGCATGGGACACTGGATTGGGAGATCGAACAGGCCACCAGTATCTATGAGATCCAAAAGCCATCTTAACATAAGAATAACCAGAAAAACTGCAAACCATCAAACACACCTGCCACTGCAAAGGTAGCAGAGGTGAAAAATATTCCCCCATTGAACTTGGAGACGGGGGGGCCTAAATCTACTCCTCCCACCAATCAGCAGAATGGGAGGCAGACGAGGCCATCGGATCCAACCCAATTGGGTGGTACCCAGGCAGGTTACCAGATCAGCACTCCATCTGGCCCTTCCACCTACATCAGTTTGAGATACAAGGGTAATAGATGCATCCTGGGGTATGTCTACACTCCTCAGTCACAGAAATGGGGGCTCGGCCAGGTAGGGACCACCCCAGGAACCATCCCCTCAAAACTTCCCTCAGGAGGGAAGAAATATTCCACCCCCAACCTAAGCTTCATTCCCAGATACCCTTCAAACCCTACTCTCTCTCCCAGCTTTCAGGACAAAAGATTCCCAAATAAGGGAGAAGGGAGACCTAGAATGAAGGGTTATCCAGGAAACTCCCTATATCCTAGCTATTCCGGGAGAAGGGACAACTACCCTTTCCAGGAGCATCAAAGGTATGAATCTAGACCTCTCTACCAATAAGAGAGAAATTTCCCAACTGGAGCAGCAAGTCCAACAATTAACCCATGACCTGGGTCGCATGTTGAGGGCTCAGCAGAACCCTTGAATGGAAACTGCTTCTCTGAATAATTTAACACCCGGGTCTGATGACCGGGGGCAGGGGGGCAATGACGGGAATAAAACTGACAACCCACAGGTTCCAGGGGAAGGGACATAGGTGGAAGGAAGATGCAAAGCCCTAAAGGAAAACTTACTTTCGAACTGGAACAAAACCCATGCAAACCTCTGAGCCTGAACATACATTTTCTACCCCCAAAAAGCTGGACCCTAAGGAACATAGGCTAAGTAGGAGAAATCGAAAGCCAAAGACAACCCACTTTGTGGAGGAAGTCCACATCACCCCTTTTGAAGGAGAAGAATCCCTGGAGGATTCAGGGAACAAGACCTTCTCTTTTAGGGATGGAGGGATCCCTCCCAAGGAAAAACAGGTCCCAAAGGACCCTGATTTGGACTGGATAAGTATGGAGACCGGACCAGAGCAACACATTCTTAAACCCCAAAAGGGTCACCCGGATGACCCTGAAAGCACTGAGGTATCCTTCACCCAAACAGGTTCTGGGAACTGTCTCCAGGAAAAGGGCGACAGCAAAGAATCAGGAGAGAAAGAGGATCCCCCAACTTCAGGTTTGTCAGGATGGAAAGATTTTGTTACAGATTCCCAGACTCTAACCCAGAAAACTGTCCAAGGTGACAGTGTTCGAGTTGAATATTAAAAGGTTATCCGCCAAGCTAGCACAGAATGCACATTTTCTTTGCTCCCTTGAGGAGAGCAAAGGAAGATTTTATGCTTCCGCCAAGGTACAGGGTCAGTGTGCATTATCAGAGCTGGTGGATACTGGATCCCAAGCCACCATCCTCTCCAAAAAGGGGTTTGACCAACTAAATTCAGGAAGGTGGGGGAGTCACCAAACTCCCATCAACCCTCTTCCCGGACAACTCCAGGTGCATGCTCAAAATTTCAATTGGCGACAAAAGCATAGAACATAATTGTTGGGCTGTGAGAGTAATCTCCTCCACCTTTTACTTAGGTAGTGACATTCTCAATCGATTTGCAACTATTTTGGACCTAATTAATAACAAAGCATGGTCCCGACTGGGGTAACCTCATGGGCTTTGACAACCCTGAGAAAGCATTCTGTCAGCTCAATTACTGCCGTATGTGGTTGAAGTTCAAGTGAGAGAAGAGGGTGCCATCCCAGGACAGGTGTGACAATTTACAATTCCCCTAAAAATAAAGCGAAGACAGAACCTCAAAAACAAGGTACCTATATAAATTTGAATTATTCCCAACAACAAGGTTTATATTTACATCCGACACCCTAGTTGACCCAGAACACTACACCATTCGAATATTGGCGGATGACAACGACCTTCGTATTATCACTTTGGGTGCAGACACCATTATTCTATTGATTTAGGTAATGAGATCATTAGACCAATTCCAAATGACTGCTTCCAAATTGACGACAGTATCCCTCCGTAAAAGATTTTCACCAGGCAAGGGGGGAATTTCTTGGTGTACTCTTCCTGCCCGTGTGGTGTGGAAAAGGTGACCTCTGACATCATGAAGGACGAGGAGTTATTCCGAGTCAACAGTGACTACCTCCCATCCTTGGAACCCCCCGTCCAGGCCAACACCATCACAAGAGATCTCTCCACCCAACTGGAGGATACCGCCAAAATAGCCACACCCAAGGTCTTTCCAGGCTTTAAGCAGATTGTGGTAGAACGAGTCAATCTTGCTGATGCCTGTAAGACCCAGTAGCAAAACCAGGAGCTGAAACAGGCGTTTCTGGATTTTCAGGATTTTTCAGTGAATTCATATGACTCTGGAAGCAGGAAGATACATTCAGCCACCATACCCAGGGCCCCCAAGATGGCTCCAGTATTTTTGAAGCAATACCAGTTACCTCTCGCGTCCATGGAGTAATTCGCAGAGATTATTAAAAACGTAGAATCCCAGTACCAAGTGGATGCAGTGGTCAATGGTGTTGAATGCAACCAAGAGGTCAAGGAGGATGAGGAGGCATGAATCACCCTTACCCCTTATTTGGAGGGCATCATCCACCAACTGAATGGTGTCTGTCTCAATGCTACACTTAGGAGTTGGAGTTGTTTGATTCTAGTGAGTAGTTGTGTAGCAACTAGTTTTTCCAAGATTGTCTTAATAAATTGGAGGTTCATATTGGGCCAGTAGTTGGCCAGGTCGTCTAGATCTAGGGTTGCTTTTTTATTTTTTTTATTTTAAAGAGGTCATATGAGACCAGTCTTGGGGGTGTCAGGGAATGACCCATTTGTGTAGAGGCATTATTGATACCGAGGAGAGTGTTCAGCGTCAAGCATGTCAATTGTTTAATGATGGAAGAGGGGATGAGCTCCTCAGAGTTAAGAGGTAGGTTTTAGAGAGGCAATCATTTTTAGGAGATACAGGGGAGAGAGAGGAGAGAATTCTGAAAAAAGTGGCAGTGCAAGTGCTGGGGTGCAGGGGGCCCTGAATCTGTGAGGTTGATTCCACGGTCTCATGGAATTTGTCTAATTTATCTACAAGATTTGTGTTCATTCTGTTGCATCTTTCCCCAAGTTGCTGGTACCTCAGGGTTGGGCGAGGGTTTGGTAGAATGCAGGCTTTCGCCTGTTAGAGGCTGCCGCAATGGTGGAGAAGTAAGTGGCTTTGTCCTCGGTAATCAGGGCCCTAAAGTTGGCACAGAGAGATTTGAGGTTTGTCACGTCTCCAGGATTGTAGTTTTTGCACCACCATCTGTCTAGGACTCGGATTGAGCATTTGTTGGAGGCAAGCACAGGGGTCTACCAAGGGGTGGATGGTTTGGTTTCAGCACGGCTGGTTTGTAGGAGGCATGCATGTCCACCAGTTTCATAGAGTTGCTGAATGATTCTAGAAAGCCCAAGGCCTTCCCTGTGGTGGGGTGGGGAGGGGGGGGGGGGAGTTTGCTTCCAGTTAATTGACACAGTACAATGGCAGCGTTTTAGTGAGGTGACGATTAGCCTGACCTTTTTGGGCCATAGTCGAGTAGGTGACTGATAGTGATATGGCATTGTGGTCAGACCAGTCGAGTGAGATATAGTCTGCACAGGTGATAAGGAGGAGGGGGTGGTGTGAAGACCACGTCTAGGGTGTTGCCTTTGTTGTGTGTGTGGGAGAGCACAATTTGCTTAAGTTCCATGGAACCTGTCAGTGCCAAAAGTGTGCTTCTCAGCCTGTGTCTCAGGGATGTTGAAATCTCTGAGAAAGACAATCTAGAATGTGCTAATTTGGCAGAAGAGATTGAGATAGAGGTGTCGGCAATGAAAGCGTCACTCCTGTGATGTTGTCTGTAGAGGAGGTGGAAGGTGATGAATTCCTTGTGTGATAAAGGGAAACTGTTTCCTGCCAAGATTCCATTGGGAAGCTTATTCTGGGAGAGATAATGGAGGAGTATGGCCAATCGCTCCTGTGGATGATTGCCACTCTGCCTCATGCCCTTCCTGGCCCGTCGGCATGACGGATGCAGTCACCTTGGTGTAAGAGGACATCAAAAACATGGGGGGAGGATTGGGTAATCCATTTTTCAGTGTTTAACATGTTGTCAATGGTGTTGTATGAGAGGAGGTCAGCGATCTCTGCAGATTCAGCAACATTCTTCTACAAATGAAGTCTAGTACGAGTGAAGCCCAGCCTTTATCATTGAAAAGGCAAATCCTCATTAAGTGGGATCTGAAGCATACATCAAACAGTAATAAGATGCGACCCCCTCCCCTGGAGTTGAAGTGCTCCAGGAGACTAAAAGTAACAAAGCTCATGATGTGTAACAGAACACACTTTATTAGCAGAAGAAATTGATTTGGCCACAGTCCTACATATCATTAGAGAGCCGCTGCAGTAGGTGCACTTAAGTTACTAAGCGGCCGGTCTACTTCAATTTTGATCCATCGCCTGCAGAAACGCCAACAACGAAACACGTTTAATAAAATCCGAACAGACAAAGGTTATATAATCTTTTTGGGCTGCCAATTCTGAACCCCGAATCTCACATGCAATAACTAGATTTAATTGAAGCCCTTGAAGATCGGGTAGCACAGTGCTGAAGACCAGGAATTGGTTTATGTTAATGCTCGATTTGAAATAAGTGGATTTTCTTTTTGAAATATATCAATTATACGCTAATTTACAGTGAAAGGGGAGTAGGTTTTATTAACAAGATAAAGGGTAGCACTTACCTCTTCTCTATGATACTCTGCGATGAGGTTGAAAGGTACTGTATAGAGCGTGCTGGACATCACACCAAAAAGCGAGCAAAGGGCCAAGGTGGAGTAGACATTTGGAAACAGTGCAATCAATCCCGTGCCCAATCCGAAGAGTAAATAACCCACGAAGTAGAGTCCCTTTAGTCCTATGTAGGGTAGAAGGCCCTTCTGGAGGTCTGCACAAAGAAGAGAGAACGATCAGCATTTTTCAAACTAAACTTGCGACACAGTTTTCAAAACGTGGTTTCATTTGCAGTGTTTTCAACTAGGTGGTTATACAACACCATCCAAAAAGTAGGAATAATATTCAAGGTCATATTTTGAAATCAGGCATTTTTGGTATCCATGATAGAGAAAATGATGGCGGAGAGAAGGGCAAAGAAGCATTGAAACCGCCAATTGACTCGGACACCTCAAAGAAAGTGATGTATGTCAGATGAACAGTAAATTGCGTAAAGAAACACGAAAAAAATATACTCATTGCAAATGGTGCATTAATATAAAGAAGCAAACCTTTACAACACGTGAAAACCATCCCAATGAAACAGCCGATGTCAAGTCATTAGAAATAAAGCATAAACTAAAATCTTGCTTATGCAGCAGCATCTGGACTGTAATGCCCTCTTCATCAGCATCTCTCATTGCGAGTAACAGTACTGGTTCTGTAAAGAAAAAGCTGGGCAACGTGTTGACAGAGTGCAGATATTTGTATATTTGTTGATTTGTAGCATACGCCGGGCCCACAACCACCAGGGCGCGAAAACTTGACAGCAGATACATAGTTATGCAACAGACAAAAGCTTGGATCACGCTCAAACAGTTACAGGTTCATACAATGATATGTCAGTTAGGCTCAGGGTGTTACAAGATGAGCAAGAGCAAATTCTCATGGCAACAACATAAGTTAAACAAGAATTTTACATAAATTACAATAGGTGAGTAGGGCCCAAGAGCTAAACAGGTGACAAGTAACTATGGGTGCTTACTGGATTCCAGGACTAGGTCAAATATGAGCAAAGAGCCAAGATTTTGTTTCCTGCTTGAACAAATTAAATGAAGCCTCAGATCTGATGGTAGTGGGGAGAGAGTTCCACAACTTAGATGCCAAAACAGGGAAGCTCGCGCCCCCAGCTTTCTGAAGTTTAAATCTAGGTATCAATAGACTTAGTCCAAGCAATTCTTGGAGGACGGGTGGATGTGTGGAGAGAAAGGCGGTTAGAGGGGGGGCCTTGTTAGTCAAACATTTGTGGGTCAGGGCAAGTGTTTTCAGAGTAATTCTCTGCTTGACAGGGAGCAAGTGTAAACTGGTCCTGAATTCAGAGATGTGTTGGCTTCTGGGAATGTTTAAAGCCGCTCTAATGGCATTATTCTGAGTGATTTGCAGTTTATTCAGGTTTGCCTGGCTAGTCCCCAAATAGAGGGTGCTGCAGTAGTCAATTTTAGACGTAAGGGTTCTGGCTAAGGTGATGCTATTAGGTGTAGTCAGAAAGGGCCTGCATGCTGCTATAAGTTTTCAGGTGTATGTCGATGCTGATCTGACTGCATTGGTTTAACGTGACGGAGACAAGGAGGCGTCTAAATAAATACCAAATGTTTTGGTGTCCTTGGAGACCTTGATAACGTTGCCAGCAATGATGAAAGACTGATAAGAATGCTCTAATTTATTAAGACGTTGAGTAGAGCCCAGGATACGGAGCTTTGTCTTGTAACATTGAGGCATAGTTTGTGTTGGGCCATCCAGGCCTGGATGACCAGATACACGTCGTTCAAAGACTTAGTGTCAACTGTGTAGTCGCCTGTGATGGGGATGAGTATTTGGGTATCATCAGCATAATTAGTGTAGGAGACACCCAGATAATCAGGCACATCAAAGAGCGGTTTAGTAAACGCATTGTAAAGTGTAGGTGACACGCAGGAACCTTGTGGGACCCCACAATGAGTTGGAGCAGCGTCAGCGGCTGAAGACGGGGATAAGACCCTCATGGATCTGTTGCTCAGAAAGGAGCTGATCCACGCAGTAGCTGAGTCGGAGAAAAGGGCAGCAGAGCGGAGGTGCTGGCACAAGATTTAGTGATTGACCAAATCGAAGGCCGTGGAAAGATCAAGGAGTAATAGCAAGGATAATTTCCTGTTGTCTTTCAGGACTTCGATTTGTGTTTTAAAATCAATCAAAGCTGTTTCAGTCCCATGCTTGGGACGAAAACCAGATTGTCTTAGACCTAGAAGATTGATATATTCCAAGTAATCTTGAATCTGCAGGTATGCAGCATGGTGTAGTCTTTTAAGCATGAAAGAGACAGTGGTGATAGGTCTATAGTTCGTAGGTATACTTGGATCTAAGGTTGTTTTTTTAAGCAGTGGGATCACCCTTGCGTCCTTGAGATCATCTGGAACAATGACTGATTTAAAGGAAGGGTTAATAAAGGCCGTGATGAACGGGGCCAAGTCGTGGGCAGATTCCTTGATGAAAGGAGCAGGGCAGGAATCTCCTTGGCAGTTAGATGGTTTGATTTTATTAATGATGTCTTCCACCTCGGAGATAGCAAGAGGCGAGAAGGCAAAAGGTTTGCGGTTAGGTGGAGCCACGGGGACAGCCATTACTGGGGTGTTGGGACAATTGTCGGACTTAAGACAGTTTCTTTTGTCTTAGATTTTGGATTGAAGGGATGTGATTTTGTTCAGAAGTGCTGAATGGATGTTTGCACAACATTTACTGTCTTTAATACAGGTGTCCGGAGGTGTGGCAGGCGATTCAAGTTCCTTTAGAATCTTGAAAAGTTCTTTGGTATTTGAGGTCTGCTTGCATGATGCGATTGTTGAAAGACTCCTTTTTTGAGAGGAAGATAGCATCTTTATAGTTGAGGGAGGCTAGGATGAGAGCATCCTTGTGCACATCCGACGGATGACTTTTCCAGCGATTTTCCGCACAGTGTTTACTTTGCAGAGGACTCTTAACTTAGGTGTAAACCAGGTGTTAAGATGTGCCTGTTTGGGCATCCTAAGTTTGATAGGAGCGATTGAGTTTAGGGCTGAGAGCATCGCATGGTTGTAAGTGTCCACTAGGATTGTAGGATCCGAGCAAGAGTGTGTAACTTTGTTGAGGGAGAGGAGTAACAAAGGCAGTAGTTTCTCTCTGGTTATGTCTCTTATTTGTCATGGGAAGGGCTGGAGCAATCTTCAAAAGGGAGCGTAGGGCTGCTTCAATATTAAAGGTGATAATATGGTGGTCGGACCATACGCAAGGTGTGTTAGAGAGTACATTAATGTTGCAGTTAGTGCCAGCTAGCCAATCAAGTTTCCTCCCTTTGGTGTGGGTAGGTTCTTGGATGTGATGGGTGACACCGAAGTCGTTAAGGTATTAGCAAGGTCAATGGCAGTAGGGTCATTAGGGTCACCATGTCCCAAATTGAGGTCTCCTAGGAGGATGATTTGGGAGTTGGTTTTACATTTATCAAGAAGTATGGTGGAGATCTCGTCTGCAAAGGAAGATGCTTGCCCGGGAGTTTTGTAGATAAGGTGGAGGGTGGCAGTTTGGTTAGGTGTTATTGGCAATTTGACAGAGTTATTCCGCGGACTCAAAGTTGGTATTAGGTACCAATCTTAGGCCAAGTGAATTTTTGTGAATGAAGGTGACACCGCCCCCCACTAGCTTGAGTGGTGTTGCGATCGCATCGGGTGATGCAGTAATCTAGAGGTATGGCCAAGGACAGTGCGGGTCCAGAGGCTGCATGTAGCCATGTCTCAGATATTGCAATAAAGTCAAGCTTTTGGGTCGTGATAAGGTCAGCAAGGTCTAGAGCGTGGGCAGTTAGAGATCTGGCGTTGATGAGGGCACCCTTGATATCTGAAATTTTGGCTCTTGGGGTAGAGGTTATGAGATTAGTATTAGGAAGAGGCGTGCTAGGATTGAGGGAGGTTTAAGATTAATATTGTTATTGTTAAGATGACAGAATCTCTAACCTAGTCTCTTGTTTCTGATGAGGAGGGAGCAAGGTTGATTAGGTGTAGGTTTCCTTGCAGAGTGTTCCAGCCAAAGAGCAGGATCATTTAGGTACCGATTGGTCTCAGCAACAATGTTATTGTACTCAATAACATTTGGCAGAGGGCTTTCCATAGTGAGGCACGGTGAGGGCAGTAGCTGATTGTATAGCAGATGTGTGGTAACCCTATCGGTATGCTGTGACAGCAGTAGAGAGGGCGAAGTGGATGAGTGAGCGCATATAAAATGTGCTGGTAGAGCATAAGTGAGCAACAGAGCGAAGATAATTGCGAGTGATGTCATGCAATGATTATGATGAAGAGGGGTCCACAAAAACATGATAGACAATGGAGGTGAAGTTGGAGTGACAGTGGAGTTAAAGATAACTGGCGATCCCAATGGGAGTTGTGAAAGTGCGGTGGAAAAGCAGCAAGCAAGGTTGGTGCCAGTGGCTCGGCAACTGGAAGGCGTGAGGATAGGCAAAAATAAGCAAAGGATAAGCAAGTGCAAACAGTAGCAGTATGAGTTTGGCACTGGTAAAGTCTACAGGCAGGTACTGTAGTTCACAATGACAAAGCCAACATGTGGTACCGACTAGTGGAAGTTGCGAAGTTTATATGCAACTAAAACAAGTGACCAGCAGTCAAGGCAATTTAGACAGTTAAAATAGCAATCTGGGTAGTAGCAGGGGGGCTAATTGTCCTAGATGGGGGTCCAAATAATACTTTATTACAAGTACAGCGAGGCAGTAGATCGGGCTCGGCCGACAACTTAGGTTCAGAATATCCGAAAGAGGTAAAGCAATCTGCTGAGCAGGACACAGACAGTTTACTATAAGGGCTCCCACATACCTTACAGTACACTGATAGCACATGGGGTACACAGTTGTGCAGTGATATCTAAGACAAGGCCAGACCAAAGTGAACCAAAAGGTTATGCCTTATAACCAAAAGGTTATAAGGCACAACTTAAGGGTAGGTGATAGGCAGCAGGGGAAACATAATTATAGATGCAGAACCGTATTGGCAGAGTATACAAAGGTGTTCAGCAGGACATTGGCATTAATTGCAGTGTTAAAGTAAGCAGATTAGTAGCACAACACGGGCGTAGCGAGTGTGTGTGGGCACTCTATACAAGTGAACAACAGTATCTAGCGGAGAGGTGCAATCGAAATCGTATACAAGGGAGCCGATGGCCCTGAAATGGAGGTAGAAATGATGCAGCAGAGTGGATTGCGGGAACAAAGGCAGTATTACTGGCACAGCCGGCTGCATAGGTACAATACCACAGTGAAGAATGAGGGGCACACGTGTGTGCACAAGCCACCCATACAGGGAGGTAGAATTGTTACAAGTGGCCACAGCGTAATAGGAGCGCACGTGCTGCGTGCTACATAACAGTGATAACAAGGTGCCGGCATGTCATTCAGTAGGTGAGCAGAATAAGGCTTACCAGACAGGACAGTGACAGGCAGTAGAGGTCCTAATGTCAGAGTGTCTTGATCAGAGATGAACTGAGTAGCAGGCCCTAGCCTCTGTCGTCTCTGGACAGGCTCAGGACAGGGCAGCCTTAGTGGGCGGGCCGGCATTCGCTTGCCGGCGTAGGTGATTGGCAGAAATAGATTCACTTGGCCAATCACGGTGCGAGCAGCCTGCAGGAGGCTGTAGTTTCAGAGACACAATTAACGGGCGGCCATCTTGGAAATTCATCTGCCTTGTGGGGGCTAATGGAGGCAGAGACGCAAAAAACGATTATCAGGCATCAGGATGACCAAAGCAACAAGCAGGGAAGATTTGATCTGCAGCTTTGATGCTAGGTCTTCAATGTCTCTGCCACCAGGATCATGAATCATCAATTATTCTTAATATTCAGGCTCAGTTAGGCTCCTATGGGTGCCAGGAAATTGAGTATTTACTGTAAACCATTATAGGGCATAAGTGACGGCTGCGTACCCTCTAAACTCTTGCAGTAACAAGACAGTATGCTATGGCTTTAGAGATGCTAATATTAGTTGAAAGTCATGGGTAGCGATCGAACCTGCAACTTACTGGCAGTAGAAACGGGCAGAGGTGAGAGTAGAGTAATAGAAACTTTTTTTTTTGTCCAAAGTCTGCAGATTTGTTTTTTTTGTAAACCAGTTTCTCCATTAGGTACACTTGTGGAATACTACAAGGTAGTTCCCGCCAGGAGAGGGATCAGCATGGCACCCAATATGAAGATCATGCAATCCGAGCTTCAATTAATAAAATAATCATGGGTGATGAGGAGCATGAGTGCATCAGTGTGTGATCTCCGACGAGCAGGGTGCTTTAAACAAACCATGCCCAATTCATCCGTATAGGGTGTTGTAGGTGATGTCATAACCTATTGTGGGATACAACTGACTGTGCATAGTGCCAAGGAAGGGTCAGGTACAAACTAGAGACAATCATGGCTGTATAACTCTTGTAGGAGAGAGGAGTCCGTGGTTGTCACTTTTGTACGCCATAGTGCAGTGCATCTCCCAGGAGCCTTCAGGTAAAAGCTTCACAGCACTGTTGGCCATAGAGTATGCAAGAACTTAGGGAGCATGACACCTTTTTCGAGTTGTACCTAAAAACGTTGGAATGTTTTCATTGACAAGATTCTCTAAAGCCATTGAGTGTCCCATAATGTCAAGGTGCTATTTCTAACATGTCATAGGGCCTCATTACACGGTAGGCAGTAAGGGTTAACGGTCACCGGTAATGGTACTGGTGACCGTTAACCCTTACCGCCTTACTACGAGGTCCCTTAGCGGGTTGGTACTTTAACGCCTGCTTTTAGCAGGCGTTAAAAACCAACCCGCTAAGGGACCTTGGTGCTAATTACGGCACCGCAAATTTCCGGTACCGTAATTAGCACCTTCCCCATTCCCATTATGCCCTATGGGGCAAAAATGGGAATCGGGAAGGGCAATGGTGGAAGGGGGAATTACCGCCCCGCCGACCTTGGAATAGGGCGGTAATTCCCCTTTCCACCAAGGCGGTGCCGGTATTTTACCGGCATGGACCAAGGTGCTATTAGCACCTTGGTCCACCGCCTACCGCGTAATGAGGCCCATAGTCTTTACCATGTGGAGACTGAAACAGCAGAATGCAGAACGTTATCCATCGAGCACAAAATGATTTGTTAAAATCCAAAAAGTCCAAAACACTTTAGAAAAGTAAATATTTTGGAGCAGTGGATTTGATTCCCCCAACCCCCACAACTCTTATTCTAAGTGCTCCCTGTTCTCTGGGCAATAGTGGGACCGTGACATGCTTGTGCCAGATTAACAAACAAGGATATGCGAGGGAAGAAGTATGGAGAATGCTAATGGAAGGAAGGTGGGGGGGCGTTGCAGGGAGAGGGGCATTGAGTGCATAAGATAGAGAGTGGTAAGCAAGGGGACACACCATCATTACACAAGTCAGATGCAGGAGTAAAGATATTGTATGGTATAAAGTGAGTTGTGGGAGGGTTAAGCAGACAACTCTGGTGCTTTTCAATGAGAGCCATAGGGGAAAGTGAATGGTTGGAAGGTGGCAGACTATTCATATTTGAGGGGCTCCGCCACGGTGCAATTTGCCATCACGCTCAACTTCACGTTTTTAGACTGACCCCAATTTGCAACATATTGGTTTGTATTGAAACATCGGGCAATTGTATTTAAAACGTGAGTTTTACTTTCCAATCACCTGCATCAATGTTCCAGCCGTTCGTATGACTGAGCTGATGCTAGATTTAGGCTTCACCCGACAGACTAGAGGCGCCATGAATTGATGGATGGCGAGCTTTGAATGAATCATGAGACCCATGGACATTGCTCTGGATAATGGAACACCTTACCTCTCTATCCGCTCCACCCCCACATACCCCTCCTTGCGCACCTCCTAGAAAGCCCTTCTTCTCCACTCCCTCCCTTGACATCCTACCTTCTCTCCTCCCTCCCCCGTCCCCATACCTCCTCTTCCTTTCCGCTCACAGCCACTCGACATATCACTTAACTGAACTTTGTCCCCTTCCCTTCTCTCCCTTCCTTCTCACTTTTCCCTCATCTCCAATATCCAAGGAAATTGTTCTACATATTGTTACGCTGGTTTGTCTCACGTTTGTTAATTTGCTTCTCCATTATTGTATCTTTTTTTTATTGTAAAGTGCTTTGGAGTAAACGCTATATAAAATTAATAAACATAAACATCATATTTACCCCTTCTGTATTATCAGAAAGGAACCAACAGTATTCAAAATCAGTCTTGGGTGTGCCACCAAAGGGATCGGGATCAGGCCAGACTGCTATGCTCCCTATTCATGAGACCATAAGCAACCCCCCATGCCCTGACATGTTTCAGCCTCGTTGGGGCTTATCCGTGAGGTGCAGTTATATATTTATTTATTTTTATTGTTCACTTGTTAGGCGCTTATACAGTTAGAAAAACTATTTTGAAGTGCCCATAAAACAAAAGGGTGGAGCATGGGGAAGGTAGACAATAAATTAAAGAAAATAATTGAATTAATAGACAAATAATGAGAACAAAAGGGACGGGAGACGAACCTAAAATTCCTTGTGAGTGTTCAGAACGTGCAAGTGCAGAGGGATGTGGGTAAGGGATAGGTGCTGTGGTGCTCATGGCTAAGTGTGAAGTGCTAAGGAGAGAAGAAAATAAGTGCAACCCACCATGGGTAGAGTGAGCCTGAGTAAGTGCAGTAAAAAGATAGCAGTGGGGATGAGAGATGTGGGGGGGGGGTTAGGGCGCAAAGGATACATAAGTGCCCTGCACATCAGTCACGCTACTGAATGATCAGCAGGGAAAAGAGGAGGAAAATGAAGAGGTAAAGAGAAAGGTCTTGAGATTTTTTTGGAAGTTAAGGAGGTCATGCTTAAGACGCAAAGGGAGAGGGAGGCTATTCCATAGGAGGGATCCGCCGAGGAAAGTGATCAACGACCAGCTCTCTGTTTAGCAAACCGCTTCATACGCAGGGAGTTGGTGCCAGAGGAATGCAGGGAGTCTACAATGGGGGTATTTGGTCAGGAAGCGCTGAAGATAGAGTGGTCCCCGGCCCCAGATAGCCTTGTGGATACTACAGTGGGATTTGAATTTAATCTGTGTTGAGACCAGGAGCCAGTGAAGGCTTTGTAGGGCAGGAGAGATGCAGTCCCTGGGCTTGAGGCCAGGAATAAGTTTTGCTGCCCTATTCTGGGTTAGCTGGAGGGGTCCAGGGTAGACAAAGGAAGATTAAGGAGGAGTCTGTTGCAATAGTCTAGCCTGGAGAGAACCAGAGCACAGGTAAAAAGGGGTCTCTGAGGGAAGGTGAGGAAGGGTATTGTTCTTGAGAAGGAAGAGCTGAAAGTGGGACAACATGACAATGTCCTGAATATGAGGAATGAAGGAAAGGGAGGAAGGCCAGAGTGAAGGGTGTCACGGTTTATAACACGGCACATGCCAACTAGGGAGCTCCTTCCCCTACAATAAATGTGGCGAACTACAAAAAGCTGTTTATTTTTAATATACTATTGATCCTTTGAGTAGGCCTCCAACCCGTCTTGCACCCAACCTCCACAAACACCCCGTGTCACAATGGCCTAGGAACCAGGCTGGTGTTCATCAATAAGATATTTATTATTTAATGGAAAGGGTAAAAACAAACAATTTCACAGCCACCAATGTTGTGGCAATACTAATGCAATGATCTGTACAGAACAATTAGGTTAAGGTATCCCATTACAATTCACACAGTACTTTAATGACAAAACAGGAAAAAAATGTTTTTTTACAAATTGATAGCACCAACGGTTTAGCACTCCCACCTACAAAACTCACCCCAACCATCAGCTAAACTTGATTCCTTTCAATGGAAGGCAGTGGCAAGGAGTAGGACTAGAAAGAGAAAATCGGATTTGGGGTAAAGCGCACCAATGCAAGATGGGAAGCTAGCGAAGAAAGTGAAACCCTGTTTTTGGAGGAAAATGAAGAATGGGGTTTTGGTCATTTCTCACAACTACTAGGGAACAGAATGAAAGGAAATTCGAATTTCTTACACTTTAGGAAAGTTTAGAGAATACTAATCAGCATACCGAGTCAAAACTAGAAATGAAGTGGGAAAATCGGTTTTGGGAGAAAGAAAATGTAAGAGGGAAAAATACAGTGGCAAATGGAAATTCGTTTACACCGAGTTTCAATGACAGGCAGCTCAGGGTAGGGGTTTAGCTTAAAATAGAAAAAAAAAATCGGTTTTCAATGACAAGGAGGTGTACATAACAGGTAGACTTCTAGGCAAATGGGATTGCTCACAATGGAACAATGGTTTGGGTTTAATGAGACAGATGGGAATAGGAATCCGTTTGGTAATTCACACAATACAATACAAGGAGACTAATTCTTTTGAGGCAACACCTTAATGACTATAATTATTAAATACAACAACAGAAAAGGTACTAAGGGTTTACACAGACAGATTTTTTTTTTTTTTTTTTTTAGGAGATCTACAAACATACACAGGCAAATAATAGATTCTTCTATGGAAAGAAGACTGGATTACGCTGGCAATTTGGGTGTTTCAATGGGGGAAATATTGGATGCAATGCTACCAAATGAATGGCTTATGCAATTTAGGGCTGGGGTATATGCTACTTACAAAGGGATCCTTGGTTTGGGATTCAGGGAAGCCATCTTGATCTCAGGACACTCTGGACAGCTAGGGCAAAGGGTCTGGTCACTGCACTCTCAAAGATGGTAAGGTTCAGCCGCCTTCTCTCCGTCCTCCTTCTCCTGCCTCTCCAGATTTTGTGTGGGTCTGTCCTAGTACATTCCCCTTATATAGCAGAAATGTCATCACTAACTTTACAAACTAGGGTTGTACCCTGTAATTATCCCTGCTGCTCTGATAGGACAGTTTACCATTTCTCTCTCCACCCCCTGACAGGATTGGTTCAAGGGAAGAGAGTGCCATCTGTCTGTTTGCTTTTATTACAATTCTTTGTTCTCATTACCACTTTTTGGCCAAAACTAGTTATGTCTCATAACTTCATATTTATACTAGCCCCTGCCATATGAACTAGATATGCAGTTTTAGTTGGTCATAGGGAATTCGGTAAGCCGACCGCCAACTCCGTGCGATGTAGCATGGCCCTTGGCACATTTTTCTCATTTGCATAAAATGTACGATAGTTATGACTCGGCAAATGATCAAACATGTTCCTATTTTCATTTTCCATCTTTTCACCCACTGTCCCATTCGTCACACATTCAGATCAGCCAGAAACAATTCTTAACTGGCCATTTCAGACTCCAAAGTCCTAGGTAATGCAATGCATCTCTTTAAAACCGCCTTAGGAATTACATGAACAAATTTCATAAAACTAAATGAATTCTCATTCTGATTGTTGCAAAAAATGCCTAAAATGAAATCAGTCTTTTAATGTTGATTGGGAGTGTCGGTCATCCCTGTGGGAGGGCTGCTTCATCCCCCACAGCCATTTGTCTTCCTCTGGGCTCAGCCGGTGACCAGAGATTTTTATTAGTCCCTTTTAACTTTGCAGTTTGCTCTTTGAGGTGGATGCAGGAAGGGCTCACACTTCCTGGCCAAGCTTTAGCCACACTTTGCCTTCTTTGAAATCTCTGGGCTCTTGCCTTCATGTCTGGCAGAGCAGGGCATTATGATGCCCTCAGCAGCATCACATTTTATTGCAGGGTTGTTCACTGGTAGGTAAGATTTACAGCTGGAAGTGGGGCTTTTACTTGTGAAGATTCCTGACTCAGCCCGAAATGGTTTTTCCTGTAATAAGTGTCTTTTCAAAGGTGACTGGAGTTTTGTGGGTTGGAACCTAGTATGCATTTGCTTTGGTAAACCCCTCACATCATATTTCCTTGACATGTGCTGTGTGAGCAGTGCTATCTTTTCCCACTGTGGCTGTTTAAAGCTGTTTTTCTTTTCACACGTGTGCAGACTATTTTTTGCTTTTAATGTTTAAAACCCTGTCTTGCAGGTCACAGGATTCTTTGATTTCTCCTTTTTGAGCAAGTATGCATTTGCTGCTGGTCCATTGATAATGAGGGGTAGGCCCCCTTCCACATGGTTTTTTTAATTTGACGTGAACAAAAGAAAAAGCCAGGCTGTTTTTCGTTTAGTGTTTAAAGGGCTGCTGTTCAAGTGAAAGCAAAAAGCCATTTCTGGTTGTAGTGTTGAAATTCTTGCTCCTCGTGTGAATTAAAAGTAAATCCAGGCCATTTTTGGATGTAGTGTATAATTTCTTGTCATTCAGGTGAAATAAAAGCAAAGCAGAACCGTTTTTGCTTATAGTGTTCCCATGCTTGCCACTCATGTGACAGGGAAAGCAAAGCCGTTTTTGGTGGCAGTGTTTAAATGCGGCTTTTCAGGTGAAAGGGATTTCTGTTTGGGGCCTTTAAATAAACCCCACAAGGGAAGACGTAGGGTGCAGGGGACCCAATAGGGAGAATCTCTGGTTTGCTGGCATTAAGGCAAAAATCATCTGCAGTGCACCATGCCTGGATGGCAGAGAGGCAGTCAGGGATGAAGGAGGGTGCAAGGGTGTCAGTAGGAAGTTTGAAGAAGAGTTGTGTGTAGTCAGCGTAGCACTGGAAGTTGGGGAAGGAGGAGGAAATAAGGCACGCCACATGTGGAGAAGGAAGTGGGGGAGGAAAAAGGACCCAAAATGATTTTGGAGGAATGGTCAGTTGGGAAGGAGGTAAGCCAGTCCAGAAGCCCGCTCCGAGATACCAACGGTATCATATAGCCTTTTTTATGAGAATGGAATGGTTCACTGTGTCAAATGCAGAAGAGGTATCAATAAGGACAGCAGGGGAGTTGGAATCAAGGGATTCAAGCAGTTATTCACAGGTGTTCAGAAGAGCAGTTTCCGTGCCCCTGGATGCTCGGAATCCAGACTGGTGGTCATGTAGGCTGCCAACAAGTTCGGTATGACAGTTAAGTTGGGGGAGGGCCAACCTCGAGCAGTTTCAACAGGAAGGGGGTCATGGAAATGGAATGGTAGTTGGCTGGACAGCAAGAGGCTGCAGAGTGTTTTTCAAGGAGGGGGCGCACAAGGGAGTGTTTGAGGGAGGATGGAAAAGAACCAGTAGCAAAGGAAGGGTTGCAGAGATCAGCAAGAGCAGGGGCGAGAGAGGAGATGTTGTTCTTCATGGTTCAGGAGGAGCATGGGGCAACCTGTCTGGAAGAGACATTGATGGAGTTGACAACTCTGGTGGCTTCTTCAGGTGAGACAGGAGCAAATAAGGAGAAGGAGGAAGGAGGAGGGTGAGTGGTGGGAGGCACAAGGGGGAGGGTTGGGTTGGAGGGGTGTGTGACAAGGCTGTTCAGTATGTCCTGGGTTTGGAAGTGAAGTGTGAAGCAAGTACATTGCAAAGGGCCTGGGAAGGAGTAGGGGCAGAAGATACTGCAGACGGGTTGGCAAGTTCCCAGCAGATTGTGAAGAGTCAGCTATGTTGTTGGAAGCATTGCACACTCGTGCCTGAATGCAGGCTTTTTTTGGCACGGATGTGGATTCTGTAGTGTCTATGGATCAGGCGGCAGGGTAGTTTGTCAGAGGGTGATCCTGAAGTGTGCCACTTCCGTTCAGCTGCCCTGCACTTAGGTTTTTGGTCTACAAATTCGAAATCATACCAGGTGTTATGCTTGGAGGTAGGTTTCAGGTGGATCCTCATGACTGGGGCAAGAAGTCAAGTGTGTTGGTAATGGATAGATAGAGGATGCCGAGGACAGAATCAGTGGAAGCTTCTGTGTTGAGTGGGCATGGGGGAATGAAGGTGGAAGAGAGGGCAGCAACTGACACTCGATTCATCGGACAGATGTTTGTGAAGGAGGTTGGCAGATCATTATGAGGTGACACACGGCCATAGGAATCCAGATGAGTGGTGAGGAGAGAGTGGTCAGACCAGGAGAGAGAGAGGTGACCAAGGGCATAGAGAGAGAGTGAGGTTGGAGTGGATGACGGCATCTAGTGTGTGTCCAGCAGAATAGGTAGGGAAAGAGGGAAGAATGAGAGGGAAAGGGAGGAGCAGAGGTCAGTTAAGAGGGTGGTTGCAGTGAAAGGAGAGTCTAGGTGGGAGTTGAAGTCACCTAGTAGTAGCAGGTGGAGGTGAAAGAGTAGGGCAGAACAGAAGTCCGCCCACTCAGAGAGGAACCGAGAAGAGGTGCCTCGGGACCGGTAGATGGTAGCAATGGTCAAGGTGGTGGAAGGAGAGATGGCCAATTTGCATGCTAGGCTCTCAAAGGATGAACAGGGCTAAGTGGGAAGGATGGAAGAAAGCTTTGAGGTGAACTTACAGCTGTCAGGAAAGAGTGAGTCAAATGAGGTAACTGAGTTGGCATTGAACCAGGTTTTGGTGAGTGCAAGTATGTCCAGGTCAGTGTCTTCATGGAGAAGGCAGATGTCAGCAGAGTGTTTGATGGCTGACCGTGAGTTGAGGGTCACCAAGTGGAGACAATTGCTACCTTTGAAGGATGTTTGAGGTGGAGTGTCGGGGGTGGGGCTTCCATCAGAGATGGTGAAGCAGAGGGGGCAGAAGGGGGAGAGGCAGAGGAAGGAAGGCAAATGAGGAGAGAAGGCAGGACCCGGTCAGAGAAGTTGGTTGGCCTGGGGGCCTTGAACCAGGACTGTGCCAGTGATGTAGCAGCGGTAAGAGAAGAAGCCCGCAAGGAGGACTTCCCACTTGGTGCCGCCATTAATGGATGTAGAAGAGTAAGGTGGGAGAGTGGGAGTGAGGTGAGGCTTACATAAATCAGGAGATGACACAGAGAAAAAGTCCGTGAAGATTTCTCTTGAAGATGCACTGACACAGGTGTCTGCAATTGGGAGGCCAGGGTTTTCCCGTCCATATTTTGTGAGACGGAGGATAGGTGATGCAGTTGAAGGAGATTGGGGAAATGGAGAGTGCCATCTCAGAGCGAGAGGGGGAAGTGGGAGGTAGGGAGAGGCGAGAGGGGGGTGATGGGGGTCTGTGTGCTGCAATGCACAGTTCCGAACCAGACACACAGCTGGCCAAGTGGGTGTTGAGTACAACAAAGAGGCACACTTAAATGCATTTTTTTTAAACTGACAGACAGATTGCCTGGGCACAGCACACATGGAACTTGCATCTGGGAAACATGCTCTTTCCCTATGGATCCTCATTATCAACAACCCGTAGTCAACACTTGGACCGAATCATGATTCCATCGTCTTTACCCAGTCTGCGTTATTACAGAAGGGGAATAATCATATGCCAATCAGTAGTTGTCCTGCCTGGAAAACGCATTCCTGCCCAAAGGACTTCACACTGGGCAAGATGTGATGTATGCAAATTGAGGGTAGCGTATGCATGTCAAGAAAATGTTTTTTTTGTGCATGGTTGAAATGTTCTATACGTTGCAGGCACATTTTTTTTCAATTGTGTGAATTGCATTGCACGGCTATTAATCTTAAGAGCTAGGATTGCTTTTGAATTTTCAATGCTCCATGACCAAGTTCGTACACACTGTCCAAAGTCAGTATACAGATCATTTTACATTTTCTACTGTGTTCTTAGTGCACTGTGTTGCCTAGAAAGTTGCCCCTGAGGGGAGAACCCAGACTGGCAGAAGCCACAAAGTCAAAGACGTACCCATCAACGCCCTAACAAAAGAACCCCACGACTGGCATCATCAAAGGTGGACCTTTCCATAATGATACAAAGTTAACAACAAGAGGTCTCTACACCATTTTGACTGATGAGACAACATATGCTCTCAGTCGATGGGCGAACGCTGCCCAAGTGCCTCAGAAAGCATCACAAACGAGATCAAGGTCTCATCTCAATTTGCTTCAAGGCGTCTTTCTGCGTGCATTGATCGGATGCATGGCATAATCAGGAAAGACTTCAAAACAAAAAGAAAACTCTCAAGGGGGAAAAGATCGTGAGATCTGACAAGGAGCAGGAGACGAGGCAGTATTTCCAGGAATTCTACAAGCACTGCAGGCAGAGCGAGAGCAGTAGCCTGCGGTTTGGACGTTTAATTGAACTGAAAGATTTCCATTGTGCTACGCCAAATTCAATTTCCAAGTGTGAACAATGAGATGAATACACCGAACTGCTTTCCACACTCAAAAAGGGCTTTAAGAAATTTGTTTTTGTAAATAGAAGTCATGGGCTCCCAATTATAAATCACTAAGCAAACAGGTATACATGTTTTGGACAGTAAATTCACTGGCGGCATTAAATCAGGTTTCACAATCCATTTGTTTTAACATTTGCCCATTTTATTGAGCAATACAGAAGCTCATTGCACCAACATCATCAATATTAGGAACACAAACATAGCTGGGGTAAAAATAAATATACTGCACATCTTGCCACATTTCAATACTATTTATTTACTTTATTTCTATAGCACTAGAGACAAAAAAAACACCCTGAGGCATTGATGCGCTAGGATAATAGAGACAAACATGTAAAGCAGTACCCTTAACAGGATGTTAAGTTTCCAGGAATATCAAACCCATTCAAATATGAACGTTTTTTGTTTGCTTTTAAAGTGTGAGAGGCTAGAGCATAACCTCAGGTCAGGAGGAAGGGTGTTCTATAGACGAGGGGTTGAGGATAGAAAACAACCCTCCTTGATTTATGACAATTTTGACTTGGGTGTCAGGAGCAAGTCAGAGTTGTTGGATCTCAGGCTGCATCTGACCGGCAGCCATTTGAGCTGTGCCACCAGGTACGATTGACTGTTACCATACAAGAAGGAATGTGCGATGTTCCAAGTGTGAAACAAAACTCTCTTTGCTATAGGCAACCAGTGCAGCAATCTCAGTGCTGTCGACACGTAATCAGATTTATGTACAACCCTCACTGCATGGTTTTAGACACCCTGGAGGCAGTTTATTTCTGTTTTTCCCACCCCAAGAATGATACTGGCACAATAATCCAGGTGACTTCCAATTGTCCTGGCTAGCGTGGAACATTTGGAAGCATCAAGAAGGGGTGTATTCTGAGCCATAAGTTTTACGTAGTACGAGGAGTGTGCTACCAGAGTGCTGATATGAGCCTCCATTGAGATATCTTGATCAAAAGTGACTCCCAAGGCTTTCACTTCTTAAGAGTTGGAAGAGGACAGTCAGAAATTTGGAAGGACGAATAGGATTTGTCCAGATGGCGCAGCTTGGGGCCCGTGCCCAGGATAATGATCTTGGTTTTCGATTTATTTAGCGCTAGACCATTTTGTTACATCCAAAGATGTATTTGACTGTACGTGGCGTTAATGAGCTCAGTGTCTTTGGCGTGATCGCATGAGAATGAAAATAGGCGCTGAGTATCATCACCATAATTTGCATAGCAGGTTTCTTCAGCAACCAGTAGGTCAAAAAGAGTGAGCATGAACATATTAAAAAGGATGTGGGAAAAGACAGGATTCCTGGGGTACTCAAAGTTCAGGGCAACACCTTCTAACATTGCACCCTTGTGGAAGACATTGGCTGTTCGAACCGACAGGAATGAGAGCACCCAACTGACTGCTTCCTTGGAAAAAGAGGCCCTTTCTAACAGTATTAGCCAGGATGGAATGATACACTAGGTCGAATGCCGCCGTAAGATCAAGGAGCATCAGCAATGAGGTCTTACCCTTATCCATAAATTGTAGCATGTTGGTCTTGACATCAAGCAAAGTAGACTTAGTACTATGCACATTTCGGAAACCTGACTGTTTAAGGCCCAAAATACTTTGGATAACCAAGAATGCCTGGATCTGCTCATGTGCAATGTTGTCTAAAGGTTTCAGGAGAAAAGGGGAGTACGTGATTGGTTGATAATTTCCGGCCAAGCATTGGTCCAATGAGGGCTTCTTTAAAAGAGGGGTAATCCAAGCTTGCTTAACTTCTAGGGGAACTGACATTTCTTGACATTCTCTGAACGGTGCATTTTATAAACTTAGTGATCAGCGGAACAAGTGATTGAGCACAGGAACAAGTGATTGAGCACAGGTTTTGACTATTTTGACAAGGCAGATGTCAACTCTACAGCTAATAGGTTTGATCTTAATTAGTAAGCCATGTACCTCGGCTTCGGTCACCTCTGATGAGAAGGGCCTAGATGTCACTGACAGATGCTGGGCCTGGACAGTAGTGAGAGACGGTGTCATTTTAGCTAGCATAGATGCAATGTGTTCCTTGATCAAGGAGATCTTACTATCCATGGTTCTTTCAATTGAGCTGCACCAGTCAGCGTCTTTCACGACTGATGTTGATGGGACAAGGGTCTTCGACCTCATTCACGATTTTAAAAATTACTTTGTATATGATGCCGCCATCTTAATCCTATAGGAGCATTTTTTAGCTGCACAAATAGCCTCCCTGTGCTCTTTGGCTGCCTGACTATAGTTACTTATTAGTGGACAGTGTATTAGTTTTAGCTTTTGTATTTCACGAGGAGAACCAGCTTTTAGAAGGCGTGATCCTCTCCGAACTAAGCTTCGGGGGTAGGCTGTTCACCGCCGTAGTCATAATCTCACTGGAAGCAGCTGATAAGTCAGCTGCTGACTTATATTGTCTAGGTTGTTGAGGTATGGGACGAAAAAAGGGGCTAGCGCCTCATGGGTGAGCTAACGAAGATTGCGACAGTGAACCTTTCCCTGTGATCTTTTGACTTTCTTAAAGGTGGAAGACAACAGGATTTCAAAGTAAATGAAGTCGTGATCTGACCATGGACATGGTTTCACTACCATCTTCTATAGTGGATGACGCTCTTAACCAAATATCACATCACACAACTCCACTTGACTGAACCAGATTTGAGTTGTCCAAGTACCACTTTCACCTCCAATCTCATCATAGAGTCCATCAACAGCCTTTCCATTTCAAACTGCATGAACGAGAACATGGTCGGGGAGTCTTCCAGCTCATCATGTGGAATCAGAAAAAATACAATATTACGGCTGTTACACCGAGCAAAGGAAAATACACTGACACAGGCTTATAAAGATTCCCAGAATCTTTATTACAAAACTGAACAGTATTCAACAAAGTACACAAATAGCTATTTGGCCGTCAATACATCACAGAGACCACCAGCAGGGTTCAATGTGAGCAGCGACAGAATTTCCTAGCTGGACATCGACGCATTTATACAATTTGTAAAATGATGTCCAGCCCTCTTACAGGTTAATCATACACTGGGCTAGGGTCGCGCCAGGTTCACTTTCCTAATTTACATATCTCGTGCATGCGGTTTACTTTTCAATACATTTACTAACACACTCCATTATTCTTCAATTTAACATTTACACTCTTTACATATTGTTTTAATACAGACCAAACAAATGTTTCGCATAATATATTCGGATAGCTTTACTGTTCTTGTATACTTGTAGTTTAACATTGCTGATTCAAGTAATCCCCTGCTCCCAAGGTCAACAAAGGACAAGGTCTACATGACCCTAACATATAGCCTGAGGGCAGGTTGGACACAGATTACAGGGTGACTTTGTATAAAACCGCAAAATGGCGGTTTCTAACCTAAAATGGAGGCTCGATTCAAGATGGCGGCTTACATCAATTTCTAAGGTCAAGACGTTGCCGTAGAGAGTTATTCGCGTACAATTGTAAGCAACTTGGCTTAGGCCAATATACATACAAATCGTTTGTAATAAGAGGCATAATTTAATATCCGATTTGACAAACCCTCCTTTTGGCCTATGCCAAGTGCTAACACTACTTCTGATTTGCTTGCAAGTAACTCCATACGTCATCGTCCATACACCCCGAATCATTGTCGGACATATCTATTGCCATTACGTCTGTTTCTTTCAACACATACTCTTTGGAGAGCTCCTTTGGGGCGTATATTTTATTTCCTAATACACTTGTTGCTCGCGCGCAACATCCCCCTAATACTGAGCATATAACAGGGAGACACTGTATACAACAACAAAGAAACAAACAACTTCCCAAGATAATCAGTAGGGCCGAGAACAACTTCAATCCCCATGACCGTAGGAGGTCCCAAAACCAAGTTCCCAATTTCCCTCAGGAACATGTACTTCTGAACTAAGAACATGTAGATTTTGGATCGCCCTAAAGATCGTCGGAGAGGAGTCTAGAACGTAAACGCAGCAAGCGGACCCCACTAATTTACATACTCCTCCTCCCTCTGCCAGGATGACATCTAATGCCATCCGGTTCTGAAGAGCCACTAATCTTATTGCTCTCTGCTCTAACGTCATATTATAGAGTATGTCAGTGGTCCGATTGATGGTTCTCTCCAATACTCTCGCTAGTCCCCTAATATCTTCTGAATTCGTAATTTGCCCAAAAAATGGCACAACAGATTTCATAATATCTCCTAGAGTTTGCGCTGGAGTATACCCCTTTACACCTCGTCGTGGACGAGTCTTTGAAATTTCTGTAGTACTGGCAATAAATACTCCAGGTAATAGAATCCCTAAATAACAGGTTCCTTGCCAATCCCTGGGCAACCACGGAAATGCCACATTACCGCAAACAAAATAGACAGGTTCGCCTACGTACAGAGGTCTGTTTTCACTAGTCAAATTCGCCACGTTGGCGCACTTTCTGAAATTACCCATTGACCGTGTTCCATTCCTCTGTATGCAGAAGAATACTGAATCGGGGCTATGATTAACAGAATAAGATGGAGGCGTGGCATCCTTATTGCCTATAGGAACCATTTTGAAAGAGAAGACTGAAAAGGACGAGACAATCTATCAGAGGGCCTAACAGAAGCAACGTTTGGCTTACTTCTATTTGCAAAAAGCAAGCATCACAGGGGCATCAAAACATTCTTTTCAAAACTATTTAGATTTGTACCATCAAAGTTCCCTGAGATGCTGTCATTCCATCGACCAAAGAATAGTGCTCTAAGAGAACCATAACAGGCAGTTGTCAGAGGCAAAGGATAAATATACCAACCTAGCCCCTTATCCCCATGTTGCGGTAGATGTGTACAGATCCAGCAATTGGTCTTATTAAAAATTGCATGAGTGGCATTCATTATTAAAAAAAGGGTATTATTCTGATAATTCCGTCTATGCAAAGAATCTCTAGGCGACAAAGTATGCAGTTGCACAGAAGGAGTGGGAATCACAGATATATTTTCAATAGGTAAAAAGTCCTCTAACGGATATGCTTCTTCCAGATACCATAACCCAAAATCAAAAGTCATTACAAATCCAGTAATTAGTACGAGAAGGCAACAATACACTTTGGGGGTCCCCTTACATACTTGATCATTGTCTCTGCTAGTCACATTTTTATCTAAAAGTTCAGTACGAGCGGTAGCGGGTGCAGGCATTGTAGTCTTCAATCGAAAAAACACCAATTGTTCGTTTGCTGGCGACTCCAGTCGCGCGTCTTCTTAATGTCTTTCCCACAACCCTTAGCCAACAGAATCTTTCCGTACAATCGGGCCAAAAAGACAAGCCCTCAAATGATTTTCTCAGTCGCACAGTCAGACCATGCTGTACATTTACTTCCTGGGGCGCAAATTATATTTTGCAGTTTCTGGTGGGAACAAAGTTTCGTCACTTCCTCCTGGAAGTGGCGAACGGACGGAAATGGGATCAAGAAAGGATTGATCCGGAAGTTCCACTATTGGGGAGTGTGGAGACAAGATGGCCGTTTCGTCCGGCCCTTCGGATTCTGAAACGGTCTCCGATTCTCCCTTCTTGGTTGTTGCTGTATCAGGCACGCTAGTTACAGTAGTGGGAAGGGATTCTGTGTTTTCTTTATCGTAAGGCACGGGCTGTGGGATCCGTTTGGTGTGCGTCGCATGGATCCAGTGTTTACGACCCGCTACCAGCACGGCAGTCTGAGTGACCAGCAGGACTTGGTAGGGACCCCTCCACCGAGGTGCAAGGCAAGACAACCTCTCAAAAACCTTCATGAGGATCCAGTCCCCCGGTCGTAGACTGTGACCGGGACCCTCGTAGTGCACAGGTAATGCCTCTCGCACCTGGTGATAAATTGAAAACAGATTTTTGGTCAACTGGTTACAGTAGTCTGAAAGAAGCCCATTTTCTATATCCCGTAGTGAGCGACTTTTTGGCATACCGCAAATATTAGCAGGTCTCCCCATTACCACCTCAAGGGGAGAGAGCCCAGTCTTAGTTTGAGGGGTCGTTCTCATCGATAGTAACATGATCGGTAAGGCGTCCGGCCATTTTAGCTTGGTGCCAGCACACGTCTTAGCGAGTTTGTTCTTTATAATGCCGTTGTGCCTTTCCACTAATGCGGCACTCTGGGCATGTCTAGCTGAATGGAACGGCTTGTCAATCTGTAATCCTTTGCAAATTTGCAGGATTACAGTGGCAATAAAGTGTGGCCCATTATCAGACCAGATGACTCTCGGCAGCCCGAACCTAGGAAAAAACTCTTTCAACATAGTTTTTGCCGTGGTTATGGCCGTTGCATCTCTAACCGGGAAGGCCTCAACCCACTTACTAAAGGCGCAAATAACAACCAATACATATTTAAGATTGTTACACCGTTCCATTTCAATAAAATCAAAGTGAATAACCTCAAACGGGACAGAAGGTGGAGCGAAACCTCCTCTAGGAGTCGAGGTACCTTTTCCTTCATTGTGCTGTAAGCAAACCATGCAGTTCTGGACAAAACGCTGCGCAGTTTTGAAAATCTCATCATTGGCCCATACACTGTGTTTTTGTTAGTTTCCGCGCACACACATGTGTCGGACCATGAGCCATAATAACCATCATTGTAATGTAGGCGTCAGGGAGTAACCATTTCCCTTCAACATTGTCTACCCAACACCCATCATCATCCAATCTCCCTGCACCCTCGATCCATCTCTTAGTTTCCTCTATGGTAGCATCTGCTTGAATATCTTTTACGGCATCAATACTTTCTACCAAAGTGCAAACATTTACAATTTCTTTTACAGCGTACATTTCTGAACTGAAATCAGTGGCAGTCTGTTTAGCTATCTGATCGGCGAAGGCATTCACTTTTCCTACATCATCTGTAACATTTTGATGTGCTGAACATTTTATGATAGCTAACTGAACAGGGAGTGCAAGTGCTGAAAGCAATCGCACTATTAAAGTGCTGTGCTGGATTTTTGTTCCGTGCGAGGTCAAGAAACCTCGCTCTTTTCAAAGTCTACCGAAATTGTGGGCCACCCCAAAGGCATACTGACTGTCAGTATATATATTCACTGTACGCCCTTCAGAAAGCTCACAAGCTCGAGTTAACGCTATAATTTCTGCGGCCTGCGCAGAGTTACGCATAATTCTTTTAGTTTCCACAACCGTGCTTAAAGTAGTGACAGCATAAGCAGCCGTGGATGTACCGTCTTGGAAGTTTAAAACAAGAGCCATCACAAAATAGCTCTCCTTGATGGCTATTCAAAGGTGTGTCTTTCAAATCGATTCTGCCTTTAGTCTCTTGTTCCGTCATATAAAGGCAATTGTGTGATGTATCATCATCATCAACAACAGTATTTTGTGAGACAGGTAAAAGTTCAGCCGGATTTAATACGCAGCACCTCTGAATTTGAATGTGGGGGGCAAACAAGATCAGTTCATATCTTGTCAATCGTGCAGAAGTGAGGTGTTGCGTTTGAGTTCTATTCAATAGAATATCTACAGAGTGAGGTACCATGAGGGTTAACGCATGACCCAGGACCATTCCCTCACTCTGTTTTACAGATGCAGCAGCAACAGCACGCAAACATCTTGGCAAAGCGCATGCTACAGGATCAAGGGCGGAGGAATAGTAGCCGCACGGCCTATTCTTCCCTCCATGTTCCTGCATTAACACGGCCAAAGCACATCCATCACGTTCATGCACAAACAGTACAAAGGCCTTATCATAATTCAGAGTTCCTAAAACCGACGCTGAGCACACCGCGGATTTGAGCAAATCGAATGCTGTCTGGTGTTCCAAGGTCCATGGCAATGGCAAAGAAATGCCCTTCTTTGTCAAAGCCAGCATTGGTTTAATCGTTAACGAAAAATTCGGGATCCACAATCTACAATAAGAAGCCATACCTATCAAAGCTCTAACTTCCTTTTGCGTATTTGGGACAGGCATACCAGAAATGGTCTTTATTTGTTCAGGTGTCAACCGTCTTCCCTCCTTTGACAGGAGATAGCCTAAATAGGCGACCTCCTGGCAACAATATTGGAATTTCTTAAGTGAAGCTTTGTGGCCATGTTTTGCTAGATGACAAAGCAACAACACGGTGCCTTCTTTACAGGCACTCTCAGAATCAGCAGCCAAGAGGAGGTCATCTACGTACTGCAGCAACGTGCAAGTAGTAGGCAACTCGAGGGTATCAAGCTGCTCTTTCAATGCCCTACTATAAATACTTGGACTCAGTGTACCCTTGTGGTGCATGAGTGAATGTACACGAGCATCCACCTAGGCTAAACGCAAACAAATACCTGCTATCCTTGTGTATGGGAAAACTGAAAAACGCGTTTTTAAGATCACCAACGCTAAAATGAGTGGCAGAAGCCAGACTCATGGTTAATATCGTTGTAACATCAGGTACAATAGGAAATTGAGGAACCACAATTTTGTTAATAGCGCGTAAATCAATTATAAAACGAAAGGGAATCGCATTATCACCTTTTTTGTATACTGGCAAAATGGGGCTTTTACATATGCTACCCGTAATCTCCTCAATTACTCCACGATGTACAAAATCAGAAACTATACATTTCAAATCCTGTTCGCCTTCAACTGAGATCTTATATTGCGGGATGCGAGGCAATTTTACTCCATGTTTCAAAATAATTTTAACAGGTTCAATTTGGAGAATGCCCACATCATTATCATCAATTGCCCATAAGCATTCTGGAACATTACTAAATTCTGGCGGAAAAGGTCGAGTCAAAAACTGAGAGGCGAGTGATTGCTGAGGTGAGATTGTTAGCCGAATTCCATCCGGAGAACAATGAATTACTGCGTTTAATGCCTTCAACATATTTAGCCCCAGCAAGTTCTCCCCACAGTTTGTGGTAAGTAGAAATGGACACTGTTCTGTGAAGGGACCCAGTGTTATCAGTACCGGCAAAGAGACCGGATAAACTACAAGTGTGCTCCCGTATCTACTAAAAATAGATGCTTCCTATTTCCCACTGCCATCTCAACGTAGGAGCCTTTCTGATGAATGGGAATAGGCGTAGGTTCCAAATCCTGCTTCGGGCAATCCTAGCGGAACAGAATATTATCAAAGGAAGCTCTTAGGAGAGGTACGCGGCAGAAGGGTGATCAAAAATGTTCCTATTATCCACATTCGAAACTTGCTTATCTTGTGAAGGAGGTTGCTGTAATTCTGGTGTAAACTGACCTCTGCCAGGGCCCCCTGCACCTGGGCGACCTCTGGATCGTCTACTCATGTTTCCAAATGACCTTTGCTGTAAGGTTGGACATTGTGCGCGCCAGTGGCCTTCCTGCCGGCAATAGGCACACTGGTTAATGGTTACCGGAGCCAAGGGCGCACTTCCCTGTGGAATGTACTGACCTCTAAATTTATTACCCCTCTAGGGTTTCTAACAATCTGCTGTAATAAAGCTTTAGTTTTCAAGTCACCCTTTTTTTCTCAAGTTTCTCTTTTTCAGTATTTACACGATTTTCATAATACTGAGCCATATGCAATACTTCCGATTGGGACTTCGCCTGCCAAGCGCTTTCAGAGGACATAATCTGTAACTGGATGTCAGGCATCAATCCACGTACAAATTTGTCGACAAACAACCTTTTCCCTGACTCTGTGCCCAAGTCTTGTCCACTGAAATCCGAGAATACATGCTCGAACCGATTGAAAAAAATCAGTAGCACCCTCAAACTTTCCGTGGACACAGGCCGTAAGCTTGTCCAAAATGATTCTTTTTTCTGGAACCATAGTTTTCAATTTGACAATAATTCTATCAGGCAAGGTTAATATCACTTGAGGTGGTCATTCGCCAGCTGGTCTTTCTCTGTCCAGCCTAGTCATGTTATCCCATGTATCTCCCAACCCAGGTATGTCATCTATAGTCCTAATCTGCTTCCACAAATCAACTGACAGGAGTACGGGAAACAATAGGTCAATATCACTTAAAGTGAATACTGACGACTGTAAGACCAACTCTATTTCTTTATAGAATCCGGTCGGAATTTTTTCTTATATCAGGAATAGATTGCTTTATGGTGTTCACTTCCTGTCTTGAAAACAGGACGTGAACAAACTGTGAAACGTAATGTGCAGGAATTTCTCTGGCTAATATACCTCATGCAGCATCAGCCGCAATCTCAACTTTCGGGACAAATGTCGGAGGGACCTCTCTCATAGGAAACTGAGAAGTAGGCAGCTCCGAACGCTTACTAAGCAACAGAGCCAAGTCAAGCGCTAAGGCAGTCGAAGAAATATCAATCTAAAAAGCTCTCTTATAAACACTCAACAATTCTGTGGGACAACAAATCTTTCTTCTTACACACTCATTCTGCAGGTGCTCTACCATCACCTGTATCACTTTCTTTTGCATTTCTAACGTATACTGACTATATGTGTCATATATCTGGAGTTATCGACATATCCGAAATCCATCTTATCGCGTCCTTTGTACAAATTCGTGCTTCCTCACCTTTTAATTCTTGACGAGGAGAAAACCGTTTCTGTAAGTACATAATACCTAAACTATCACCATCTACTTCCTTGTTCTGTAACTCTTCCAACTCCTTCCTATACTCAAAAATCCTCTCAACGTGCTCATATACCTTCTCCGCAGTATCTCTGGACAACGCTAAGGCGTTCAAATCCCGTAACCCTTGTGGGAAATCTACATCATTTAGTCTATTCCACATTATACTTCAATGAGTCCCTAATCCTTCGATAAAAACATTTTTCTCAGGAATATTCGAGTGTGGAAAAAACATGAGCTTGTTCACCCTTCTCCATACAATGTTTAGCCCAAGCAGTCAATTCACTCCTCTTGTCTGGGGACACAGTATTACGAGTCACAACCCTTGGTCTTGTTCCCTGGTCTACTACAAGCGATGCAGGATCACTTGGAAGAGGAAGAGTAGGCACATTCTGAATAACAGGTGAAGGCAAGTGGGCAGGCAAAGGGGCGACGGCTGGAAAAACAACAGGAAGAACAACAGGGAGGACCGGAGGAACTATAGGAGGGGGAACTACAACAGGAAGGGGCAAAGCGCCAGGAGGAGGGACATATGGAGGTGGCGCGGAGGCATCAGGCCTTCGTTCATGCAAACGTTTATTAATCAATTCGTCTGACGTATGAAAATCTTTTGAAGGGTATATTTTCTGAATGCCTAATTGAAATGCCCAGTCCATGTTCCTAACTGACTCCAATTGTTTATTTTGATCATATAACCATGCCTTTTCCACACTCGTCATATGTCGACGCATATGTTTCTCTCTACTCTTTTGTTGCTGCAAAGCTTCTGTTTTCCAACTGTGCAACGTGTCAAATGCTGCAGGTCTAGCCTTTTTCTTTACTAATACAGACTCTAAATATTCTATACGAGGGATTTCAAAACTACCATTGATTGGCCACCGGAGATTAGAATTATGTCTGGTTTGTCTGTGCCAAATGTCATTAAATGCTATACTACCAACGCCTTTCTTACAGTACATAGTACATGCCGGCGACCCCTCCTGTGGTGTGGGACGGCTATCTTCCAAAGATTGTCTGTCGCTGCGGAAATTTGCCATAAAGCAGGCAGACAATTTCCCAGGCATATCAAAGTTCTGGTGTTACCTGGTTAAATAATTGTGCTCGCGAGTACAATGCTCCAAATTCAAATTTGTCAGGGTTAAATTAAGAATCGGGACACGATTCACCTGACCAAAGAACTGGGAGGCCCGATCGGGTTACTAAGGACAATGCAAAGGACCCACGTGTCTGGTGATTTTCGGCAAATTTACCCACCTCAAATATATGGACCCTCGTCAAGACGTCGTCTCGGGCTACAGCTCACCGTCCAGGGATCGGATCGTGCAGTTTCGTCGAGGAATTCACTTCTCATCTTAGAGTGGCCGGTTCTGTTGGCACCATCCGATCCCGGTCCGATAGCCGAACCAACCTTCAACGAGACTAAGTCAATCTTGAGGGTCCCTATTCGGGCGCCATCTGTGGAATCAGAAAAAATACAATATTACGGCTGTTACACCGAGCAAAGGAAAATACACCGACACAGGCTTATAAAGATTCCCAGAATCTTTATTACAAAACTGAACAGTATTCAACAAAGTACACAAATAGCTATTTGGCCGTCAATACATCACAGAGACCACCAGCAGGGTTCAATGTGAGCAATGACAGAATTTCCTAGCTGGACATCGACGCATTTATACAATTTGTAAAATGATGTCCAGCCCTCTTACAGGTTAATCATACACTGGGCTAGGTTTGCGCCAGGTTCACTTTCCTAATTTACATATCTCGTGCATGCGGTTTACTTTTCAATACATTTACTAACACACTCCATTATTCTTCAATTTAACATTTACACTCTTTACATATTGTTTTAATACAGACCAAACAAATGTTTTGCATATTATATTCGGATAGCATTACTGTTCTTGTATAGTTGTAGTTTAACATTGCTGATTCAAGTAATCCCCTGCTCCCGAGGTCAACAAAGGACAAGGTCTACATGACCCTAACATATAGCCTGAGGGCAGGTTGGACACTAACTCCCCTACAGAGGTTGGAGAGGTTAAGGCAAGAACAAGGACACACGAGACGGCCATTTTAGATTACAGGGCGACTTTGTATAAAACCCCAAAATGGCGGTTTCTAACCTAAAATGGAGGCTTGATTCAAGATGGCGGCTTACATCAATTTCTAAGGTCAAGACCTTGCCGTAGAGAGTTATTCGCGTACAATTTTAAGCAACTTGGCATAGGCCAATATACATACAAATCGTTTGTAATAAGAGGCATAATTTAATATCCGATTTGACAATCAGGTGACTGGTTTTCTGTGGCTGGATTTCTTCAGCTCGCTGATCTTTTAGAAAAAAATAAGAAGCTCAGCTTAGGGTGTACACTAAGTCTGTCACACCATGAACATGCACCAAATTTGCGCCCGATCACAATCTCAATGTTGATCGTGTCCAGCATCATGTTTATAGCATCACTATTAGGTGAACAGCAGAAACATCCATTGGCTGATGGATGAGATTAATTCAAACATGCTTGAATGACAACAGTGTATGCAGAAATGCAGATAGCGGCTTAATGAGGAAAAAAACTGCTCGTATGATGGTGCACAAACACCACAAGCAGAGTAAACAACGTCAAAAACGCAAGCTGGGAATGTCGACCTAATGTACACAATGGTGTATGGGAACTGTGGCTTTGGCCATCCTCCCCTAGCCTCACATCAAGTGACAGAAATGTCCAAAAAGTAGACCACTCCACAGGATTCACTTGGTAAAATGTATGAATGTTCCAAAGCCTAAGGAAGTCGACAACAATGGAACCGCAGCTGTCCAACGTCTGATAACATGGTTTATTAAATGCCTTCCAATAGAGCTAGAAGTTAAAGAAAGCCTGAACATATTTAATGACACTGGTAAAGTGTATATTTCTTAGCCAGGTGTTGTGTTTTACATTTTGCTTCCCTCACCTGTCTGTATGTGACTGAGTGTAAATCTGCATATGGAATGTTATGATGTAAGGGTCTGGGAGATTCCATCTGGTATCAGTTGGGACCTGGATCTTGAGGAAGTGAGGGACCGGTGGATGTCTCTCTAAGGAAGAACTTAACCTAACTGTGATGTAATGATTTCCTTATGTACTTTCCTGCTGTCTGTGAACCCATAAAGTTGTGCCTGTCACTTTGGTCTCAGAGTGATCTGTCGCACATAAAAGCACATCTCAACATTGGCGACGAGGATCTGGAAGCTCAAGGGACTGACAGCCAAAGTAAGAACTCTAGAGATAACGCAAAGCTGCCAAAGGAGGACTGGCATAATGACATCCGCCGGAAAAGAGGCATCCACCGGGTCCCCCACTCCCAGCCACAAGGTGAGCGTGCCCCGTGCCCTGGCTGTGATAGATGTGAACTGTTAAGCAGGGACACAAGATATTTGGGGGTCAGCGCAGCGCACCTTAAGTGAAGCTGTCATATGGACAGGAATGCCTTTCTGCATAGCAAGCCACAATTAAAGTGTGTGACTGTGGCACATTGGAGGAAGAACGCATTTAATAGCTGAGCGTTTGGCGGTGCTGATGTTAGCGATAGCATTAATTTGAGGCCTGGGGAACTTGTGGTCCGGTGACGTTTGGTCCAGCGCATAACATAAGGTCCGGACTCTGGTTAAACCATCTTGAACTACAGTAAAGACAATAAAAGTCGTCAGCAGACTTACGGTTGTGTAGGTGCTGTGTGGTTTGCGGATGGCAATTAGTGACTTCAAGGGATCACACCTCGTTTGACTGGGATGACGGTTTGAGCTGGGATATCTGCGCATGAGGTGGCCTCACTCTATAATGGTGACATCACTCAGGTTGCGTAGGGAGATGGCAGAAGAGTGAGTGAATGTTCCGAAGCAGTTGGAACACCCTTATGTTCAGGAAATGCCAAGTATTTTTACAACTTTAGAGCAAAGAACCTTGGGGCGTCCTAACATCAAAACATTTTGTATTGGTGCTGAGCAACTGATTAATGGTGTATTCAGCGTTCAGTAACATCAAGGAGGAGTGTGTCAGTCACGTGAAAGACAGTTCCTCCATTGATAGTGTTACGGGGGATGAGGATGTCGCGCAGCGCGACAGAGGTTTGTGTATGTCACGTACAAGACAGTTGCTCTGCTGAGAGTGATGCGTGGATCAGAGGGTGTGATCAAGTGCCGAGAATTCCAACGGAGAACAAAGGAAATGTAATCAGAAGTGAAAGATTCCTAGAATCGGTCAAGATTTTGCCGCGAGAAATTAAAGCTCTTAAAGTGAAAACTGCTGAAGAAGAGGCTCAGACATGATATACAGCAGTGAAACGTGGAGGTACTTTTTCCAGTTATGTCTGGTCGGATGACATTTTTTGAGGCTTTCATGATACTGTGCAGAAGGTTGTCAAAAGGACGCTGTCCTGGTCATTGGTGAAGAAGCCAACCGAGGGTGCTGAGGAGTTTGCATACTTGGATGAGGTGCTAGGGAAGTTTCAGGACCACACGGAATTTTAAGTACAACAAGTTGCATTATGAGGTCTGGCCTCTGTGAAAAGTTGTTTTCCAATTTTTTTTTTTTTTGCACTGTTGTGAATGGATGTTTTGTTTCCATATCACATTAGAGGACTTTGCAGCTGGGATTGTTGGACTCAATTGAAGGGTTTATCCCTTTTGTTTTCCAAAATTGTAATGCTCAATTTGCCTGGGGCGATGAGATGTGTGGAAATGACTGGTGCATTTGGTGGTGGGTGGAGATTCCCGGCATTCGTGGTGCCAAAGGGGTTTAGGGGATGTAGGTTCCCGGCATGTGTGGTGCCAAAACATTGGTTGATGTGGTGTTCTGGCATGGGTCGAGGAGATTGTGATAAATGTGAAGATGTGAACTGGGATGTTTTAAATGTAGAGTTGTGATTTAGTTTTGCTCTGTTTACTTTAAACTATTATTTTTCCACAGGGAAATGGCCACAAAGGACTTTGTAAGCTTAACATATTGGACTCAATGATGTTTAACTCTTGTTTATCAAATACACAAATTGGCTAGTGGTGGGGTTGAGATGTGTGGAAATGGTTGGTGCATATTATGGGGGGGTGGAGTTTCCTGGCATTTGTGGTGCTAAATATGGTGGGGGATGGAGATTCCCGGAGGCCTTCATGGTGCCAAATATGGTGGGGATGGAGATTCCCGGCATTCGCAGTGCCAAAATGTGTAGGGGAGGTATATTCCTGGCATGTGGGTGGCAATTTTGGGGGATGTGGTATTCTGGATTTAGACCACTGCTGGGGTTAGGAACCCTGAAAGGTGCTTTTGCACATTTCGTCGATGGTGGACGGAGGAGGATGGTGTGTGCGTGTTTTGTTGGTTGGTTTCGGGTTGCGTCGGATGGTGGGCTGGTTCCCAGGAGTTGAGTTCTATAGTAGGCCAGCTATAGAATAGTTGTACGTTTTGGTGGTGGTGTAGCTCTGTTAGCTCGTCTAAGGTTCAGTGGGGAGAGCTACTTCCCTCGGAACACTTTTGCTTGGTAGTGGGGGTTTTAGAAGGTTGATTAACGGTTTTAGTTTTACAACTTACATATGGGTTTATTGCCCTCTTTCTCACTTTGTATTTTGTTTATTAAAGTGAAGTGGGATGTTTACACTTTGCTTCCCTCACCTGTCTGTGTATGACTGAGTGTAATTCTGCATATGGAATGTTATGATGTAAGGGTCTGGGAGATTCCACCTGGTGTCAGTTGGGACCTGGAACTTGAGGAAGTGAGGGACTGGTGGATGTCTCTCTAAAGAAGTACTTAACCTAACTGTGATGTACTGATTTCCTTATGTACTTTCCTGCTGTCTGTGAATCCAGTAAAGATGTGTCTGTCACTTTGGTCTCGGAGTGATCTGTCACACACTAAAGGCACATCTAAACACCAGGTTTGAGTAAGGAGGATGTTTTAGAGAAGTGTCACAAGAATGGTCAAGCTTGCGAGGGCCTGCCTTAACAGTTTACTTCAAGGCTGATGCAGACTCATTACATCACTATAGGAGATGGATGGGTGTGTGGACATCTGGACAGCCAGTTTTTGCGGTTACGCACCAGTGAATGTTGGCACCTTGGGAATTTGGTTTGACTGCAGAGCTGTGTTTCAGTGATGAGGCATGCAAGCATCAGCTTCACTCACTAATGAGTCTCAGTTGCAGAAGCCATCTAGGTAGAGAGCCAAGTTATTATTCATGTTCACATTAAACTAGAAGAGCATAGTACTGGCAGTCAATGAGCCTGGCCTTACGAGGACCATTAGACAGAGGTTTAATTCTTTAATCAGTTTCTTTCCATTAATCCACCTTTATTTGTGTCACTGTAGATTTCTCAGTGCCCACTTTCATGCCTATGGTTCCATATTCAGAGCACAAACTGTAATTTGGACTGTAAAACTGTCCGCAACCAACTTAGTGCTCCACCAGGTTAAAGCTGGGACGTGGTACTGTCTGAGGGGTAGCTGTGCAATGTTAAACTCGTGTGACAATAGCAGTCAGGTTCCCGTTAAGGCACAAGGAAGACCACGCATGAGGGGAATACATCAGGTGCTATGCTCTTGTTTGCCGCCGAGTATTGGGGTTCTGCAGATGGTGTGTCACTGTATTTTTTAATATGGTTTATTTCGGACTCATCTATGTAAAACTGGAATACAAGTATTTCAAATAAAAAAAACAAAAAAATAGAATGGCGGTCAGGTTGAGGACAGGAAGACAGTGTTTTAAATGTGCAGCGTTAAACGTGTATTACACATTAATTGGACATATGCTTACATATGTTTATAAAAAAATACCCTATAATGAATCATTCCTAAACTGTTACATGTTCCACTTCTCCACCTTTAGTAGGGGGATTATGTACACCTCCAGTGGACAAGACATTGGGCCTCATTATGAGTCGGGCGGTAGCTGTGCCGGTAAAAACAGCACGGCTGCTGCCAGAGTCATCTTTTTTTCTGGTCCCCGTCAACGGGGATTTACCGGGGCATTACGGCCCCGGCGATCCCGGTAATTCCTCATTGCCGGGCGGCAAAATATTTGTCTACCCCATTCCCTTTCGACTCAATGGGAATGGGGAGGACGGATGCGCTGGCACCATTCATGAACCATCCATTCATCCGTCAAGGTCTGTGAGCGGGTGCCGTTCTGCCCGCCAGGTCAGACCTGGTGGGCTGAAAGGCACCCACTCGCAGAACTCTGTTTGCTGGTCCGGAAACAACTGTACCAGCAAGCTTACCGGTATCGTTGTTTCCGGACCGGCAACCTCGTAATGAGGCCCATTGTTTTTTTTTTCTTTTTACCGACAGTCAGGAAAAAAGGGATGTTTGGTTCCAGTCAGACTCATCTCATCCTCTTCAGGCCCTTAATTAAGCAAGCAACCCGGTCCAGGCTCCTGGCTTCTTGATTTCAGTCTCAGCTGAAATCAGCCAACCTGGCTATTTGATTTCAGTCTCAGCTGTGTCTGCATAGACAGCTCATCACAGATGATGCCAGGGTGGACTGACCTATGGAGAATTCTAGACGTTTTCCGATATGCCTCTGCTCCACGGGCCTCTTGTGTGGTAACCTATTTTATTTCCTCATTTTCTCACAGGAAAAGGGTTGGGATTTCTGAAAATGTGTAATATGGGGCCACTTTGAAAAAATTATTTCCAGGGCCTCTTTTGGTTCTCAGTCCATCCCTGGATGCTGCACCTTCCAAGACCCAGTCTCTGATGAGCATGGTCCATATCGTGCCTGCCTGCCTTTAGCTGGAGTTTGTGTGGGCCCAGTGCAGTATCCTGCTTTCGAGGTATATTCAACGTGATTGATGCACCCATGCAGCTGCAGAGACTTTTGGGCATTTTGCTGGCAGAATCTGAATATTTTTTTAAATGTATTTCTCGATTGTATTTTTTGGGCATATGGCCCGAAATTACAGCACTTTTAGTACTGCGCATGTGGGTAGCAATCTGCTTTTATTTTAGCTGCCATCACGTTGAACTATCCAAATATATGCCTTCCATGTATTCAATGTCTTGCACCACGAGGTGCTTTCAACATGGACGCCCAGGCCCCTCCATCATCTAAGGCAGTGCTGTTTTCAATGTGTGTTCCTCCATCCTGACCACTGATTGGTCTCTGAGCTGCTCTTCTGCACCAACGAGGGACCGGCAGAATTTAGCCGGTCCCCTCATCAAATGTTCACTTCTAAGGTCCCTGTCAGCTCACCTGTCTGCTTTACATGCTGCAACATGTGATTTCTGCAACAGCCAAACCCTCACTGAGGCTGCTACCCCTGGACTATTGGACTGCCATGACTCTCCTACCATATTCTGTTTGGGTTAGTTCCCTCCTTCTTGATTTACCTGTACTGCCTTCTCGGAGGGTACTCTAAACTCTCCCTGTCATGTACTCATTTGAAGCTTTATCTATACTAGCCTCTACCATCTGACTACCACTCCAAATTCCTTAACTACTGGTCTCCCATTTAACTTGAAAGTCAAACTTGAGTGTATTTTTGCATTTACTTGTAACCTGCTAGCCCAGTGACTGTTCAATACTGCTTTACTTGCTTACGCCTCCCTCAGCCTCCTCCTTTTCCACTCATGGCGCTGTTTCTCCCATATATTCCAACTGCTTCTCTTTTAACTATCCTTCCCTTCTCACCAAGTCTGGAAAAAAGAAATTTAAAAAGGATATCTTGGCCTCCAGCCCTGGTCTCTCTATCGCTAATACCTATGCCAGCGCCTCTTCCAGAAAGACCCTCACTGACATCCTCTTTGTTGTTCCTTCGCCGGATCTATGGACCCCCCCATATGATCTCTGTGCTTTGTCCTGTCTCCTCCTCTCCCATTAATGGTGGCACTCGCTGGGATGTCCTCATGGCTTCTTTTGACTCCCCCATCCTTAATTTCTACCTAAATGGCACTGTCATGGTCCAAGGACCTCAGGCCAATCTCCTTCGATAGGCGTTTTACCCCCACCTCATCAACTTCCTCTCATCTCCAGCTGTCCCCTCCTCTCACTCCTTGGCTACCTTGCCCACTTTTTCCTCCTCCTCTGCCACTCTTCAGGCTACCTCCACAAATCTGCAGGGTGCACCTCCGATTTGTACCCCTCCCCGGAAGGTCTTTAAGGCCGGCAACCTTCTTCATCTTGCATCTCTCAACTCTTGATCTGCTATCGAACACTCCTCTGACATCTGCCACCTCCTTGAAGAACTGGACCTTGATGTCCTCGGTGTTACCGAGACATGGTTCAAGGCCAGCTCTGTCACGTGTTTTGACACTACTCCCTGAGGGCTACAAGATCCTCTCTGCACCCAGATCCACTCGACCTGGAGGGAGTGTAGCCCTGATCTTTCCCGAGTGGATTCCTGCCACTATCATTCCCATTAAAATGTACTCCTCTTTTGAATGCCTTGTCTACAGACTCTCAATCTCTCCTAGCCACTCTCTTACTGTTGCTACCCTCTACCGCCCCCCCGGGCAAATCCCCTCTTTTCTATTTGAGTGAGCTGACCTCTCCTCCACCCTCCTGGCCTCAACCACTCAACTCCTCCTCCTTGGTGATCTCAACATCCACCTCGATTCTCCCTGTCCCTCATCTCTGCTCTTTCACAAGCTCTGCGATTCCCTCTCCCTCTCTATCCTCCCCTCTGGCCCGATGCACTCTGCAGGACACACACCATGGCCCTCATTAGGACCCAGGCGGTAAGGGGTTTACGCCGGCGTAAACCATGGCGCCCCTTACCGCCTGAGTACGAGTTCCCTTAGCGCCATGGTGATTTTAACGCCTGCTTTTAGCAGGCGTTAAAATCCATGGCGCTAAGGGACCTTGTTGTTAATTACGCCACCGTAATTTACGGTGGTGTAATTAACGCCTTCCCCACTCCCATTATACCCTATGGGGCAAAAATGGGAATGGGGAAGGGTAAATGGGGATTGGGGACTTACCGCCCCGCCAAGGTCGGAATGGGGCGGTAAGTCCGCCAACCCCCATGGCGGAGTTGGCAGCTTAGCGCCATGGACCATGGTGCTAATAGCGCCATGGTCCTCCGCCAAGGTCCTAATAAGGGCCCATGTCTTTATCTCCCCTGCCCTACCCCTCTCTAACTCTCTGACCACTCCCCTCTCCTGGAGTGACCACTGCCTTCTCTCCCATCTCTCACTCTCTTCCCCCCAAGCCAACCCCACCCCAACACTGCCACTTACTTTCTCGGACATCCGACCTATGAAGTGGGTGTCAGCTGAGCCTTTTACTGCCACCTTCTCTCCCCCTCGGCTGTCTCGCACCCTGACACAACCATGTCCCTTCTCTACTCTTCTATCTCTGCCCCTGTCATCAGGATCCGCTTAAGTGTAGGGCGGCTGAGAGGAAATGCAGGGTTTCTTGCTCATCCTCTGACAAACTGGCTACAAAGGCCATACAGACTCTCTGCCCGCACTAAGAAGAGAGCCTACATTCAAGCCCGTGTCTCTGCGGCACCTAATAACTCGGCCAAACTCCCTAAAATCTGCGAGGAGCTTGCCAACCCTGCAGTAGTCTCCACCCCTCCTCTTGCCACCCAGGCTCTCTGCAATACCCTTGCCTCACACTATCTCAAAAACCCAAGACATCCTGTCCACCCTCTCGTCCCCTGCTATTCCCTCTGGGTCTGTGCCTGCAGACCCCCCTATAAGCACCCCCCACCATCCTTCTCTTCCTTTCCCATTTTCTCCCCCGACGAGGTCACTAGACAAGTCCGATCTATGAAAGCCTCATCAAAACAGGTTCATCCCTTTTCCTCTAAAACCATCAAGGACCACATTGACACCCTCGCTCCGGCCCTTGCTGATTTTTGAAACCACTGCTTTGCCTCTGGACCCTTCCCCTCCCCTCTGAAGCACTCCATTGTGTATCCTCTTCTCAAGAAACCCACAGCTGATCCTTCCTGTCTGGCTAACTATTGCCCAATTTCCATTACCCCCTTTCTGGGCAAACTCCTGGAAAAGTTGGCCATCTCTCAGTTTAACCTTCATTCAGATTCTATTGGCTGTCTCCATGACCACCAGTCTGGCTTCAGAGCGGCCAGAATCACGGAAACTGCTCTCCTGAACATCTGTGAAGATCTGCTCTCAAACCTGGACTCTAACATTCCCGCTGTCCTCATCCTTCTTGATCTCTCTTCTGCCTTCGACATGGTCAACCACATCATCCTGCTCAACCGCCTGTGATAACCTGGGTATCACTGATCAGGTTCTGGCCTGGATGACCTCTTTCCTCTCGGATTGTCCCTCACAGGTCCAACTGGGGTCCTTCCAATCATCTATCTTCCTCTCTACCTGTAGGGTTCCCCAGAGGTCTAACCTCTCACCCTGGCACTTCAACCAATACCTGGCAACTCTGGCCCACTGCATTGCCATTTTCTGCTCAAATTTCCAGTGCTACGCTGAGGACAACTTATTTCCCAGCTGCCCGCGGCCACCTCCTCTCCCTCTCTGACTACCTGCCATTCAAGATTGGTGTGCCGTCAATGATCTTTGTCTGAATGCCAGCAAGACCGCGATCCTCCTCATCGGCACACCATCTCCATCCTTTTCCCTCACTCTCTGGCCGGCCACCCTTGGCCCTCCTCCTACCCCTACCTGCGATGCTAAGAACCTCAGGGTCATCTTTGACTCCACACTTTCCTTCTCTGCCCATATCTCTGAGGTCCCTAAAAAGTCAAACTTCCTACTGCACCTCCTCAGAGGTACTCTGCCTTTCCTCTCCTTCCCTCAGAAGCTCACTGTCTCCCAAGCTCTGGTTCTCTCTAGGTTGGACTATTGTAACAACCTCTTTCTAAATCTACCTGCCTCTACTCTCCGCCCTCTGCAACTTATCCAGAACAGGCCTCAAGCCCTGGGATCATATCTCTCCAGCTCTGAAATCTCTCCATTGGCTCCCAGTGGATGCAATGATTAAATTCAAAACCCTCTGCATTGTCACAAGGCTTTCTGGGGCCTGGGTCCAAAATACCTTCAGCTATCCCTCCGCAAATACCTCCCCTCTCAAGCTCTTCATTCCTCTATCTCCAACTCCCTCCAGGTCAATCGTTTTTCAAAGAAACGAGCTAGGGGTAGATCTCCATCTTCAGCTGGGGCCTCCCTCTGGAAAAGCCTACCTGCCACTCTAAAACTTGAGGAGAACCATCTCCGGTTCCGGAAGCACCTCAAGACCTTCCCCTTTGCTTCTGCCTTCGCTCCCCCTCTCGCCTGCTGATCTGCTCTCTTGGCACTGTGCACCTGGCCACCCTCTGTCCCCTGGGCCCAGGTACCTGCTCACCCTGCCACCCTCCTGCACTGTCTCCTGGCCACCTCTTGCACTGGGGACTGCATCTGTACCCATACAGCACCCCCCCCTTTCTTCTTTTTCTGCACTTATCAGACTTACCCAGTCTGCTGCCTTAAACACAGCACTTTGCCACTTGCTGGCTGCACTACCACTGTTTATTGCCTAAATGTTCTATTTATTTTTATTTATTATTATTTATCTGCTCTCCTCTGCTCCGCACTTTCCACTCTCCCCCTTCCATGCACTTTTTCCCTTTTCCATTCCCATGCACTTGCGCGTTCTCAATGTCTCTGGGCCTAGTAAGATCGTCGTTGTTTTGTGTTCTCCCCTGTTCCTCTCTATTGCCTAGTTGCGCTCTAAAACACTTGTGTACGCGCGCGATATAAATGAAATATATCATATCATGCTGCAGCAGACATTCACGATTGAGTCAACTCACTGTCCATCGAAATCGATGGTGCAAGAGCCTCAGTACATAGGGAGACAGAAACCCTCCAAACACTCCACTGCTTCCCAGGGGTTGCGCGTGCACCCCCTGCTGGTGTACTGTGCTTTTGATAATCATTTGAAAAAAACAGGCACTATTCCTCCAACTATACATCTGCCGTTGAGAGATCAGAGTGACACACCACAGACCCACCTTTTGACCCGAGCCCTTTACTGTACTTTCTACTCAGGGCTGGCTGTAGTTGACATCAGTCAAGAAAACGACGCACAGCAACAAAAAAGACTGGTAAGCCAGACAACAATTTTCAATTATTTTTGGCAGACTGCAGTCACTCCTTCTGAACTTTTACACTAGAGTCTGGAGTGGATGTGGTTCTAAGTGAATTGGTGGACTATTTTGAGGGGGCAGGGGCGATGAAATAAATTATGTGAAAATCATGGTGCATGCGGTTTAAGATCTGTTTCTAGTTAAAATTACTTTGGTCCCATGTTTTATTACAGGGATCTGCAACCTTTCTCTCTTGATGTTTGGGACTTCAACGTCCATTATCCAGAGCCAGAATAGTTAATGGTTAGGGATCATGGAATCTGTAGTACAAAAACTGGAGAGCCGCAGGTTACAGTCCCCTGTTTCAAAGTAACACCTCTTAAGAAAACCTGCATCTTTGTCCCGGTATTTATTGAAGCTATACTATTACGGTTTGCCAACGATAGTATAACATATCAGGGGTATTGCTAAGTCTGGAAAAGATCTGGGGCTACGCTAATACCTGAACTGTCAGGACTCGGGGCTAGCAAGCCTTTTGGTTGCAGCCCCTGAGTTTTTATCAGGCGCTACAACCAAAAGACCCGGGCTATAGCCCCCTCAGCCCTGCCCCAAGCAACGCCTCTGACTGTTATGTTATGCTAGGGGGTTTATATAGCGCAACATCCACCCAGAGGCATCTTGGCACTAAACAGCAAGTAGGTGAAAGGCAGAGAGATGGGCACATTTAAACAAATGACAAAGGAAGGGCATTTCAATGTTCCGCTGCTGCAAGGGACAAAGCCCTGCCCCCAATACAAGAGAACTTATCCCGATTAAACTATCAAGCAACCATTGGCAGAGCAGAGGGGACTGGTAGGAAAATACAGCCATAATTTTGCCTGAATATACTCTGCCCCAGTGCCATGCAAAGCTCGGTACACCAGACAGCGATTTAAATTGAACACGCTTGGCCACCAGGAGCCAGTGCAAATGGCGCAGAACAGGAGTAATCTGAGTATACCTACACGTCCCTGTGGCAACTCAATTCCGCAAGACCTGCAGGTGCTGAATCAGGTACCCAGGTTGAGCCAGATGCAGTTGCAGTCATCCAGTCATGCAGTCATCTAGTGAAGATAACACGAGGGAGGGCGCCACCGGGGCTCTAAACTCGACTGGCATGAAGGAAAGAACTTTAGATCTTCAGCTGGAGATGGCCCTTCTGGCAAACAACCCAGATAGGTTTTCATCTGAGAGAGGGGCTGAGATTTTAACCCCTAGGTCTTTAACAGCCGTCACCAGGATAGAAAAGGTGCAAGGGAAGGAGGCCAGAAAAGAGGAGCCCAAAGAGCCATACCAGAAGGGGGGCCCACCACCAACAACTTGGGCCTGTCGCCATTCAGCTTGAGACAGTTGTTGCTGATCTACTCCCCACACGGCGCACAAGCAGGTTCTAATCCTGAGTGCAGTGTCAGCCTGGGAAAGATCAAGGTGCACAATCATTTGTGTATCATATGCATAAGGGTAAACAGGAAGTTGTGAGAGGGGATGAGCTTGGTCAGGGGCTGAATGTAGAAGTTAAACAAGACCGGGGAGATGGAAGACCCTCAAGGAACACTGCAAAGAAGAGAAATAGGGGCAGAACGAAAAGGCAGAAGAGAAACTAGTTGAGTCCGGTCCAAAAGAGTTAAACCAGGCCATGACGGCACCCGAGAGGCAAGAGCTCGCAAGATGCTCCAGCAGGATGACATTATCAATAGTGTCTAAGTGTCAAACTGGTCATTTCTTAACAGGCTAACATTAGTTTACCTACTGCAGGGATTTCGGAGTATGCTCCATCATCTCAGTTGGAGTTACATTAATATATTCCAAGATGGGTCAGATCGATGGCCCCTGTCGTTTGGAAATTAAAACCCCCTGTTGACTGGCTTCAGTCTGTTGTCTTTTGGAGGGACCAAAAAGCATCCCGGAGTGTGCATCGAGTGCTGTTGCGCTGTGGATCACTGGAGGAGAGCCGTCAGCAACTTTTAGTCATTTGCAAATAATATTTATTTACTTTGGACACATTTGGATATATTCATTTTATAAACTGTGACTTGGCCATGCCGACTTCTGCCAAAACTTTAAAAATCAACGGCGTACGCATCTGCGTGCATCCCAGAGTGCACCGTGAGTGCTGTTACGATGTTGGACCACTGTGGGCGATGTTGGTAAGGTAATCTGGTTGCAGGTGTTTATATCTCGATTTCAATGAGAATTGTTTTTTTCTGTAATTTATCTTTTTGTATTATTTGCATTTCTCCCTGTGCTGTTATGTCCTTTGCCTATACCTTGAAACCAACTATGCCTAGAAAGGTCTCACTACCAAAAAGAGGGGAACAGGGGAGTTATGCATCGCCAATTAGTATTAAAAAGAGAAATCAGCCGGGCTTATTGCGCCTGGTATTAGATAGCCTGCAGCAACGTCCAAAATTCACCATTGCAGATAATAGGAGTTATTATAAATAGACCAAAACAAGGGTCAGAAGGCTCTCGGAAAGAAGGTGCAGTAATTGAGTGACCAACGAATACAGAGGTTGTTGTAGCGGAGATAATCACTCAGAGGGCAGCGTTATTAGTTGACTTTGCCGAAACCCCGGATCTGCAATACTAGCAGAAGTCCCCCATATAGAACAGTGTGGGGGGGATCAATAAGGGAAAATTGATAAAGATCAAACCAAGGGTTTTTTTTGCTAAGGAGGGGGAAGGTGGGGTAAAGGGATGATCCTGGGAACATTAAACTCCCCTCCCCCCCCTTGACGATAACCAAGCAGAGCCATGTGGTTGAGCCCAGGTGTTCTACCACTGTAAGTGGTGGCAAACACATGGTTGCACCAGGGCAGCAAGAATTGCCTAGTAGGGGAAAATATCAACATTAGACTTTAAATTCTTCTGATTTATCCTCAATGTTCTTTGTGAACCCAACACCACGTAGGCCTTTTGGTTTAAATGCTGGGGCCACTCCTTTAGTAGATGTCATTCTTTCAGCAATGAACATGGCTTTGCTGGCTCTGGCCAAGATGTTCAAAGATAGGAAAGTGGCGGTTTAAACCACTCTATTGACCAATATGTTCGAATGTTATAGCCCTGGGGGCGCTGTTGTGCGCCGAACAAGATGGCCGCCTGAAACGTGAGCTCCGTGGCAGGCAGATCACTCGATCCTGATCTTGTACCTCTACGATCTACAACTTGTACCAGGCTGCTGCGATTCGCGAGCTGCTGGAGCAGGGACCATCTGGTCCAAATCCTGAATGCAAACGGCGCCGGGAACCCTGTGATCGGGAACTGACGCAACCATCCCCCATCGTCTGTGCATCTGCGTGCCAAAATCCGGCACTCGAGGAGATTCAGACAGTCCAGGCCCCCGGAACTGAGACACCTCGCCACCCCTGCGGAGGCCCGTGGAGCGGTGGAACACCTCTGCGACGACGACCAGGAGCGAACCACGAAGTTGCTTAGGCTGTACAACGCCGGCGCAGAGCACCGCAGATATTAGAACTGTAACCGCTGTGACCCTCGTGTGCTGAACCGGCATCGGCCTTCATCCTGCTGTCCCCCTCGCTGGGCCCCCCCCCACCCGTCAACGAGAATCCAGCGCCCGGGGTAGAGCTGTGGCACACCAACGGACGCCGGGTGCCGCGCTCCCCTGGCGGCGTGGACTGGGTTGCCAGACTCTTGGCGGCCACAAGGTACGTGGGGGATGGGGATCCTCTAACACCCCCACTGAGGGCTGCTAACCCCTGGCCGTCTCGAAGCGGAGATTAGGACAATTTGCTGCACTGCTCCGTGGGGGTCACCAACTGCCCGCACCCAATAGAGGACGCCCTGAGACTAGCTTGCTCCCGCCGAGTGACTTGCTGTGGCCCGGCTCTTGCCCCGGCTCAGCTCATCCACCACGCAGGGTGCCCCCTGCAACCCCCTACGGAGTGACCGCACTAGATTCTTGTCTGCACTTGGAGGGGCCCGGGCCCCTGGTGGCCTGGCCGCGGCCTGCTAGTTACCCTGGCTGGTGCCCCTTACACTGGCTGAGATCCTCTATAGTCCACATCATCCGGTCCCACTGCCCCCTGCCGGTTACTCTACGACACTCAAAGCTCTGCCCTGGCCCCGCTCCTCCTCCTTTCAGGGCGCCTGACTTCGGGTTCCCCAGCGCTGCTTGGTTTGTATCCTGCCAACCTTTGCCATTGAGGCCGCCTGCCTCGATACCCTGGGGGCTGTGCCTTGTTGGTCCGGTCCATGGCGGCGAGGGGTACCATCGGCTCTCCCTCATCTCTCCTGCGTCTCATCACTGTCACAATGACTAAAGGGACTGGGAAAAAACAGAGCTCCATGAACATGTTCACGAAGACTCTGGTCAGTTCTGCTGAGGAGGTCTCCAAGCAGACCCCTGCCACTACTTCATCCCTTGGTACCTCAGAATCTCAGAACATGATGGACTTTATCCGCGAGGGTTTTACCACGCTCCACTCGAAGTTAGACGACATGAACGGCACTATCTCCTCTATCAAGGCTCACATTGAGAGGACCGACAGTCGAGTGTTGGAGGTTGAAACCAGGGTGAGCTCCGCTGAAGACGGTCTGAGGGCGCTGCGTTCGGAGGTCACAGCTCTGTCCAACCGTGTCCTAGAGGTGGAGAAGAAAAATGAGGACTTAGAATCTCGCTCGAGGCGTAACAACCTCTGTATCATCGGGGTCCCCGAGAGTGGCATCGGAGAGCCGATGGAAGACTTTGTGGAACACACATTACTGTCGCTTCTAGATTCACCGAAGCTCTCTCCGCAGTTTGCTATAGAGCGGGTTCACCGGGCCCTGACGCCTAAACCCAAGCCGGGTGCACCTCCACGACCCATTATAGCTCGTGTCCTGAACTTTCGAGACCGTGATGCCCTCCTCAGGCCCGCAAGACTCAAAGGTGAACTTCTGCTGGACGGAGCAAGGATACACCTATACCCTGACTTCTCGGTGGCAGTTCAGGCGGGAGCGCAAGACTTTCTTGGCCGTAAAAAGAAGACTTAGAGATCACGGAGTCAAATACTCCATGTTATACCCCGCTAAGCTGCGAATCGAGCACAACAATCGGGTGTCATTCTTCACGATTCCAGATGAGGCCTCCAGGTTTATCGACAAACATTTCCCAGGCTGACCTTCCTCCACAGCTATTCCTCTACAGCTATTCAGCTTACCCCCGACGCCAAGAATATACCACACCTGTACTCCTCAACAAATGTTAGTTGGATTACTCTGCATGACTGTGCCAAGTTAAACTGTGCCAAAAATCTTTGTCAAGTTACGTTCGAAGCTGCATTGTAGGCACCATGTTCTTGCTGGATCTGCCACAGGCCCAGAGCGACGTCATCAGTCCGGCCCACAGGCCTCCAGGCGTTGATGCCACTGGTTGGATTTGGTTAAGGGGTTTTGGGGTTGTCATTCCTCTAGTTGGGGGAGGGATGTGAGTGGGGGCGGGTTGTGATGGGTGTTTAGTTATAAAAAAGTTTGGCGCTGGCAGCAAGGGCGGACCGCAGGGTAATGCAGTGTTAACGGGGCTACACGGCTGCTACATCGGCCCACTTGACATCATCATCCTGGCGATATGAACGCTACCGCTCCTTTGATGGAGAACAATCTAACTTTCATGAGCTGGAATGTGAGGGGGCTGGGCAATTTAAAAAAATGAGACAGATACAGCTGCAAAGGGAACGGCATGGATCCAAGATCCTTTTCTTACAGGAGACGCATGCGTGTTCTGAACATTGTATGAGATTTGCCAGAACCTGGAGCCCCCAGCGTTACTTCACCACTTCTCCACTCAAAGTCGTGGTGTTATGACTATTATTCATAAGAGTCTTAAATTTACACTTATTTCTTCACAAATAGACCCCCAGGGTAGATATGTTCTACTGCATGCTACACTCCAGAATAGGGAGGTGATCTTACTGAACATAGATGACCCAGAGTTTTTCACACACCTCGCATCCCTTCTGGATGGTTTCCCTTTGGTTTCAATCCTCTAGGGTGGGGCCTTCAACACCATTTTTGATATAGACCTTGACAGATCTGGGTCCAGGTCCCGCCAACTCATCAGGGCAGCCTATGCTACACTGTCGTCCCTTCCCCACCTTGCGGTTGTGGATGCATGGAGACTACTCTACCCCGATTCCTGTGTCTATTCCTTTTACTCTTCAGTCCATGATTCCTATTCCTGAATTGATAGGTGGGTAATCTCTGATGTACTGATTAAAAATGTGGTACAATTAAAGATCCTCCCTAGGACACTATCTGACCACTCCCCAGTGACCATCGCCATGGGCTGGGGGCTGGACTGTGACCGTACCAGACGCTGGAGGATGAAACCTCATTCTCTCCTTGACCCTCTGTTTAGATCGGAACTCGAGGTAGCCATTGAGGAGTTTTTTTAAATAAATAAGGACTTGGTGTCCTCGCAGGCTACCCTGTGGCAGGCCTTCAAGGCATATATTAGGGGCATAGCACTGTCCAAAGAGAGTGGCATACTTAGAACAATTCGAAGGGATATCGCTGTTAGCGAAACCAAGCTATCGACCCTGGAGGCCCAGTGTTCGCTGTCTTCAACCCCTGCGACCCTTGCAGCTATAGGAGTTTTTCGTTCTTTGGCAGAACACGAACAAAAATTCCTAGATAGTCCAGGCCTAGCGAGGAGATACGGAGAGGGCGAGCGCCCCGGCCGCTTCCTTGCTAGACTCGTTCGTCATGAGCTGGGTGCTCCACATATACCTGGGATTGTTAGACCGGATGGCTCCTTAGCTATCACATCACAGGCCATCAATTCGGAGTTCTTATACTCCAATTTGGACGAGGCCACGGAGGCGGACTCAGACTCCTATCTTGCTGCTCTCCCCCCAACGGTCCTCTCTCCTGAGACCGCTGGTTCCCTCGATTCTCCACTCACCCCGGAGGAGTTTTCGGAGGCTATAGACTCTCCCCTCGGGGAAGGCTCCCGGCTCCGATGGCATCCCAGTTGAATTCTATAAATGCTATAAGACTCTCCTACTCCCTCATTTAATAGCTCTCTGGGAGCAATCGGTGGAGGCAGGCATACTCCCCCCCCCCATCACTCCGCGAAGCCACAATTACGGTATTGCTCAAACCTGGTAAACCTGCCACCCAGTGCGGCTCATATCGCCAACTTTCCCTCAAACTGTGATACCAAAATATATTGCTCTGAACCTGAGACGGCTCTTTAATATAATTAGCAGGATTAGCCCCAATGTGCAGGCGGTTGCCGCAACCCTCGACATGCAGAAAGCGTTCGATTCAGTCTCTTGGAGATACCTCTGGCGGGTGCTCGGGGTACTCTACACAGGCCCTGTGGCCAGTGTCCGCACGAAGTACAGATGCTCCGCATTCTTTATTATTGCTAGGGGAACGAGACAGGGCTGTCCGTTCTCGCCCCTGATTTTCGCTATAGCGATAGAACCTTTCACCGACATGCTTCGACAACTCCACTCACATAGAGGGCATCGCTCGGCGGGTCAAGCCGATATAATATCCCTTTATGCTGATGATGCACTCCTTGTGCGGTCCCCCTCCACTAATTTCACCCCCGATATTGAAAGATGTTATCCACCTCGGGCACATCACAGGCCTCAAGATGAACTGCGCAAAATCTACGCTTTTTCCGCTCACGGAATGCACCCTCCCCCCCTCCCCCCGACACTATGGGGTTCACGTGGGCGCAATCAAAGTTCACTTACCTGGGGATTGAAATAACACGTCAGTTCGAGTCGACCCTCGAGGAGAACTATCAAAACTACCTTGCGCACCTGGCGGCTAAGACTCTGGCATGGAGCAAATTGCCGATCTCCCTGGCAAGTAGAATAGGGATATTGAAAATGATAGTATTGCCCCAATTACTATACAGGTTCACCAACGTCCCCCTGTGGCCGGGCGAGGGTTTCTTCCAAGCATTGACACGCAGTATCAACTCTTTTTTGTGGCATTCGGGTGCAGTCAGGCTCAAGCTCGGTACCTTATCTACCCCGATGGCTGACGGCGGCTTTGGGGATCCCGATTTCCTTAAACACTGGTTGGTTTCTCAAATCCAATTCACATCCTACTGGTTTAACACAGCAGACCCTCCTCCACATGTTAGACTCGAAAAACTGGCGGTCAGCGACCAAGACATCCACTCCCTGGTGATACAACCCATTCCTTCGGCACGGGATACACTGAATCCGGTGGCTTGCACTTCCCTGGCGCTAACGAAAACGTAGAAATAGCTGGATACTCCACATCCATTTCATGGCAATCTCCCACTGTGGAACTTTCTCCCTCGGGATCCCACGAGTACCGCCATCGACTGTGCGCAGATGGGCTGAGGCGGGATACGAGTTGCTCCGTGACGTATTTGAGCAGGGTAGCTTTGTTGAGTGGCCCGACCTGCCGCTGCCCTTGAGGGGTGGCCCGAGTGCATGGCTTCAGTATTCATCTCTACGTAAAACCCTCAAATGAAACTACCCCATGTTTCCAGCAATGCCACCGGACGATCCCACTATTGAAGAACTGACTTCCCCCACACCTACCAGAGGGAAAATATCTAGGCTATACACAATGATACAATCCAGACCCACTCCGAAATTCACCGGGCTAAGGCGGGCGTGGGAGGAAGACTTCGGGGTGGAGGTGACGGACGAACGCTGGGCTCACATGTGTGCCCGTATACACCAGGTGTCTCTCAATTCCTGCTTCAAATTGATTCAACTAAAGGTGTTACATAGGTTTCATTATACCCCGAGCAGGTTGCATTGCATGCTTAGTGATCATTCCCCAAGATGCCCCAGGTGTGGGCAGGATGGCGCTGACTATATGCACATAATCTGGGCTTGTCCTCGCCTCTCCCAATTTTGGGGGATTGTGTTCACAACCGCATCTGCTATACTTGATCAACCTTTCGACCCCTCCCAATGAAGTGCCTATTCCATGACTTCCCCGGGCTACCCCGAAACTCCAAGAAACTGGCCGGCCTTTGCATGCTCCTTGCGGTATGAGCCATTCTGCTCTGTTGGCTCCGCCCCGCACCTCTCACGCATGCGCAATGGCTCAGGGCTCTCACATGGCCCTCAGACACTGAGGAAACGTGGTCCTGCCTACAACCAGCCCACTCGAGGCCTAGGGATGTTTGGCTCAAGTTCCGCTCCTACATGTCAGATTTAAATGCGACACCGGATACAACTTCCCCAACTAATAAACCCACTCATGCAGGTTGTCTATCCTGAGCTAAGGGTTCCCCTTACACTGCGACCGCACTGTATGCGTTTTTGATGGAAAATGTTCATACTAGATGCACTGACTGTATGCCTGTACTGTTTTAACTGTACCTACCTTGTGCTTGCCTTGTGTCTTGTCCGCCTGCGTTTTGCTGCCAAGCGGTTTAATAAAAAAAGGTTGTAAAAAAAAAAAATGAATGCTATAGTCCTCAATCGTAGTTACCTTTTTAAAGTGAACTTACACGGAGGGAGGAGTAGGGGGGGGTCGATTTTCCCACCTATAGTGGCCCCGGACTTTAACATTGGAAGTCTGCCTAGGGATGAGATAAATTCTGTTATTCATTTGACTCCCCTGGATATGAACCTCCTTCAGGATGCTCTATAGAGTCTTAAGAAAATTGTAGAAGATACCATAAAGAATAATGATCCAGTATTTAACATTTTTACTAAACTAAAAAGACTGGAAAAGCCTGGCAAACTCGAAAAAAAAAAAATCCTTAACCCGACCAACGAGGTTTGGTTCTAGGAAATGTCTGTGGAGGCTTTCCAACTCTTTGCATGATTGCCAGTATATACAGGTTACAAAGAACACACCTAAGAAGGTCACTGAGAAGATCTTGAAATCAGTGGAAGAAATGGAGGTTGTGCCTATTGCTGCTACACAGAGAATTCAGGGTGATGAAGTATCAGAAGTAGAAACCTCCATATAAGAGATATACCAAATGTACTTGACCACTCATTTTGTTAAGGAAAGTTCAGGTATTGAGGATAGGTCTAGGGAATCTTATTTGAGCCCGGATAGGGTGCATAGATATAGACCACTAACCCAAATAAGTCAAACGGAACAGCAAAAAAGCCAGTCCCCAGCGGTGACGTTTCATACACTAGAATAAAAGAGGAACTGGGTTGTAAATTCATTATGGAAGGGAATCGAGATAGAAGGGATGATAGAATCCCTCTCAAAGAGAAGACTTACCAGAAGAGGGAAGGCCCCCAAAAGAGTGTTGCTCTTCATCATCTTATCCCGATTAAGCAAAGGGGATATAAACAGAGAAGGGACGAATCCGGCTCTCCAGTAAGCCAAAGACCACAAGCAGTCTCTTGCATGGAAGTCTATCAAAGGTAAGTTATACATTATACCTGGAGTCCTGTGTTAGATTCGAGGACGAATGGGTACTTAACAGAGCAAATGTCCTATGACTGATAACAAGTATTACATCTCTGCAGGCTATTAAATCCATGGACATTGGAAAGGTGGCCTTTGTTAACGATTTTGATCTTGACAGAGGAAGACAAGTGAATCCATCAAAATAGGTCAGAGAATACCTCTTGGGTTCGGCTAACCAGTTCTATCAACAGGGCTTTATACGAAGGGAAGACACTAAAATAACTTCAGTTAGTAAGGCTATGAGAAGGTCGTCCCCTGAGGCACAGTGTCGGAAGAAAACGCTTTATCCGTCTTTACGGATTTCTTACTTGCATGGTAAAGGGCCTCGCAATGTTGATCTGCTAAAACGGAGCTAAAATGCCATTGAAATAGATTGGTCATGCCTGCCTGGTTCCTTGTGAGGTCTCAGACTAATGGGCGGCCAAAAAACACCCTGATTGAGGATAGCTTCCTAGCACACTAGGAGGTTTAAGCACCTTTTGCTTCAGGAGGTAAAGATTTTATTATTGTCATGTTGCAAGAGACTTGGCTCCTTGATGCCGCCAACATGGCATGGTTATTTGGTTAGCCTGGTAAAGGCATATAAAGCTAAGAAGGGCAGCCCTTAGCGGGTCTCTTGCCAGCCTGCAATAGGGAATCTGGTTGACCTTACTCCCGTGGGCCTCCCCAAACCGGTTTACACAACTAACTAAACTCCTCACCTCGGAAGGAAATTTTGCACTTCTGAATTTATATTGGAACCCTTTAGCATTCTCAGATGACTTGTTCCTGGAAGGCATTGAGTTAATGATGGATTTGAACATGCAAGACCCTAATATTAATGTGGTTCTAATAGTTGGGGACTTGAATATACAATGTTGTCAGACTATGGGGAAAACACTAACGGTTAGAGCAAAGAGATGGCTGACATTGATGTAAAACCGGGATTTTGTTATGCTTAATGGAGCAGTGAAGGGTGATACCCCACCCCCTCGACCAACATGGAGGAGGGAGGACCAGGTGTCAATTATTGATTATGTTTTTGTGGGGAGGGGCAACTTCGTGAAGGTCAGAGTTTTTCAAAATTACCACAATGCAAAAGTGACTATGAAATTCTAGTGACCATATGGGAACTCCCACAGATGATTCCAGAGGGGTTTTATAACCCTTCTCTACTGCTCACAGGGGTGAGAAACAGATTCAGATGGTCAGAGGCAAACCTTGGAATCTCTGTATTTTGAATGAAGCTGCTCCCTAGAATTCTCATATTGTAGCGAAGGAAGACCACTATGTGTCAGCTCTGAATAGATTTGTAGAGCCTTCTCTTAAGGGCAGGAGACTGCTATTTAACCATAAGCATGTTTTTGACATTGCTGTTAGAAATAAGAAAACCTTTCTAAACAAAAACTTGAGAGATCGGTCTAGCTTAGAAGTGATGTATAGACTTCTGAATGAAAAAACCCTGAAACTGGCATATAAGAAACGGTCGGGGGGCTACATAGCTCTGATGTATCAACATGATGGGGAAACTATGCTACATACGATATAAGAATAGTGCGCAGATTTGGGCTCTTTTGAAATCAGAAATGAATAACCCCAAGTTAGCTCTTCAATCTAATCCCCTACCAAAAGCAAGATTGGGTGCAATATTTTTCAAAATTATACAGCCCCTGCCTTGGTATAACTGAGGAAGGTTTACAAGACGATAATGGTACGCAAGTCCTGAAATCTAACCAAAAGGATATCTTATACCAGATTCGAAACGTGAGCACCTTGAGGGCGCCAGGACCGGATGGTCTCACAAACCTACTGTTAAAAAATCATCCAGAAGAATGTTCTAAGATCTTACTATCAATTTGAAGCAGGATCTAGCGAAAAAAAAAAGATCCTGTGTTCATGGAAGCAATGAGTGATTATACCAGTTTTCAAGAAGGGAGTCATAAAGTTCCCACCTAACTACTGCCCGATAGCTCACTTAGATGTTTCGGGGAACATTTTTGCACGCTTGCCGAGGGACCTATTGAATTGGGTTGACGTGCCTCACATTTTGACATACATCAGTCAGGATTTGTCCCAGGTTTAGGGACCTCCATAAATCTCTTATTGCTCACTTTGATCACAAAAAGAGTGATACTAGTTCAGACGATCTTCATGGCCTTTATTGAATTCAAACTAGCTTTTGACTTGGTACCCAGAAAGGTGCTATTTCAAAAGATGAAAGAAGCAGACGTTCCAAAATATTTGCATTCGCTAATTTTTCAGCTCTATACAGGAACATCGAGCCAAGTTGGGCTGAACAAACAGGGGATTCCATCTAAATCAATTCCTACCTCAAGGGGTTTAAAGCAAGGTTGCATTTTGGCTCTGGCTCTATTTAATTTGTTTATAGCTGATATGATATGGGGAATTATTTGGTAAAGATAAATTCATACCCTTCAAAATAGGATATTGCCCCATATCTTGGTTGCTCTATGCTGATGATCTTGTCATATTTGACAAAACTCCCATAGGGTTACAAAGATCATTTGGAGCACTGGAGCTGTACGCGAATACAAACCATCTGATACTCAATGTAGAGAAAATAAATATTGATGCTCTGGAATTAATACCAATAACAGTCTGCAAGAGACTCCTTGCAGAGCAGGGTTAGGCCAAAGTTGAAGACCGCAGCGGCCCAGGCTTTGATACTGCACAGGAAATATGGGAATTTCTCATGTTGCCCTTTAATCACCTTTTTTTAAACAAAAGGTTGTTCGGATATAAACCTATGGTGCCAAAACAAAGATGGTGGAAATCGCTCTGGACTGGAGAAAAACCGATGCTCTCTCTCCCCTTCAGCCTTCCTGGCCAACTGATACGATACAAATCAGGGTTATTATCCCTAAATATCATGGTTAAATGGAGGGCTTTAGCTATGCTAAGGAAATGTATTTAAGCCCAGAAGGATCTGAATTCAATAATTTCAATGTTTGCAAAGCTGTTGGAAGACCAGAGTGATCGTCTTTGTAATCTTGGAACAAAGAATGCTTAAGACAGCATTTGATCAGGCTGGCATAACTCTGGACAGAAACCAGATAGAGCAAAATTAAAAATGTGGTACTATGATTGGAGGGTGACATGGCAAGAATGCAACAGAGAAAATGCATTTAAGAATGGTAGATTTGAAATTAAGCCTTTATATCAAAAACATCGAGCACATTTTCTAAGGTTTCGGCTAAATCTATGGCCACCTAAAGATATCCTGGGCATTACGTTAAATTAGACGAACGAGCAAAAACAATGTCAAAATGTGGTGGAGACCCTCAGGCACACTGTAGTGGCTTAGCCTTTATTGCTGTCATAAAGGAAGTTGTTTTTATATAATATTTGTAAAGATTAGGAGTGTGTTACGGAAAGGATTTTATGGGAAAGAGATTTTACTGCTAACCAAGTTCCTCTGATTTTAGCATTGTTACATTTTTACTGTTGTTGGACATTCTACTGCCTAACAGAGGAAGTTACATAGTCTGTTTTTAACACTGATAAACTCTGGTCTAAATAATGTAAATTATTGTGCGTTTTTATTTCCTCTTTCTTCTTTTCTGTAACTGTTGTTTCTAAATGAAAGGTTGAATTATTTTCAGATATAACAAATGAAAAAATAAATAAAAGCAAAAGTTTTCTTCGTACCCTGTCAGAGGGGTCTCTTTTTTAGACTGGTCTCCCAAATGAGCCTCATGATGCCCACCCTGTATCAAAACTAATACGATCATAAGTAGCTCAGGCTGGTGGCAGGGCTAACTCTAAAGATAAGCTATACCTAGGTTAGGGCATGGTGCATGGCCAAACACATGATCATGTCACCCACATTTGATTTGATATCACACATGTGTTCAACTCCTGTTAAGAGTGAGCTCAGCTGTGGAAGGTAATGTGTATTCTGGCCAGACAGGATGAAACTGCCAACTGTCAAGAAAGAAACCTGAATGGCCAAGCCTCTTTGATCCATTTGTGAGGGTAGATAACACCCTCCTACAGAGACGGACGTACCACAAGAAGCTACCTTGGGCCCAGGCATCACAGAAGTACACCCATTCAAAGTAGTAACCTCATAGCAGGGTGCTGCATTTCTGAAAGCCTTTTGAGCCTAGTGAGAAGGGAAGGGGCGGTGTTGTAGACAGAGGGCTCTGTACAGTGGAGAAATACTTCCACCATCTTGTTTCTCTTTGCCTCTCTCTCGGCCTCCCTCCTGCCCCCGCTTCCACTAGACCAAAGCACTTTGGGTGGGATGTCAAAAGGTTAACATCCACTTTTTTCAAGACCAGGGATTAGCACACCAAGACGGGCTAACTTTAGTCCAATCACCTACACATTTTTTACCTTTAAATTGCCTGGTCTCCTACCACATCTTTGTATCATTTTTTGGACTCCAACCTTTCAATACGATTTCATTGCACTTCTGTTGGAAGAGTTTATCTTTCCAAAGTCCTACGCCAGTGAGGTGAAGACCTGAGTGTCCAAGGAAGAGGGAAACTCCATCCCCTAATCATTCCCAGGGAATAATGGGACTGAACTGCTGCTGGAACAAGACCGGTCTCTCTGCCAACCACAGCATGCCCAGGACTTCACTGGGGTGAAGGACCCCTGCAGTTGTGTGCCAGCCTCTCGTGTTTGGGAGCATGAGAACAATGACCCATCTTGTCTCAGAGTCCCTGGAGTAGGTCTCACAGCAACTTGAGAAGTATTCATTGGACTGCTTTTGGGAGATTTGCACTTTCCAATTCTCTCAACCACTGAAGTGTAGAAAGAGCAGTCCAAGGCAGAGTAGAGTTCTGCCCCCTACACACTCCCATGGCACATGGAGGGTGACACTTGCTGTGGACCAGGATCTGCCATTCTGCAGCAGAATCTTCCAGGGCTGGGAGAGCATAACCTGTAAGGACTCACCCTACCCTTGGGCCCCTAAATTGGATCTCTCAGATCTGTTAAAGTTCACTGGTCCATCGTCTTGAAACCAGTTGGACAGCCATCAATCGAAGCCGAAGTAGATGCCACAGACATTGAGAGATACCACTGGTGCTTCTTTCTGGCACCCCTCCGAACAATGACTTTCACAGTGTTTGATTAATGCTGTATTGCGCCCTTGCTAAGACCATCACCTACTAGTCTTAAATTGACTGCTTGATACTGGGACCAGACTTGAACCTCTGGAGCAGCTTGCCGACTCAACCCCCAGGGGGTTTACCATGACGTGAGCCTCGAAACTGCCACTTTGGCAAATTGAACATAGGAGAAACAGGTTCTCCAAGCACCAGCCACCGACGCGACCCGCTGGAGTATCACACATCCACCCTTCCCGGTGGTTAGAACCCAACCAGACCTCAGAGATCCTGGAGGGATCCCGAATGGTGCTTGGCCCCACACAATCCACCATACATAAATTGAGCTTGATCCAATTGCAGCACTGCTTGAAGCCAGGTTTGACATCAACCCACCAAATAACCGAAACAAGGTCATATCGACCCATAAGTGCCCCATTGGTCCATTTTGAGCCCAATAGACTGGTTAAGCCACTAAATCCCTTTTTGCACCCCAGAAACCTTTTAAAAAGAAAACAGCGTTTCTTACAACCCCGATTAATTATACAAAAGCTGCATTGAGCCATTTTTGCTTATTCTCTGTTTTTTCCTCAGCGGTAGGTTTCATGTAATGTTTTTCAATTTAGTTATTTTTCAGATTATGTGTTTTTTAAAGTATATATCTTTTTGTAGAACCTTGATTGGACATTGCTTTTGTTCTGCACTTGTAGCTACAAATCCCTTGTTACTGGCAACGGCTACTAACAAACCAGAGGACGGAGGGCCTTTGCCATTAGACTTGGCTGAAGAAGAATCACGTCATAGCCATTCCACAAGGGCTGCTCAAGCAGCAAAGTTTCTTGTAGCGCTATTATGTTATAGCAAGATAGAGTTGTTGCACTTGAATAAAACAAGTGGAATGAGCCGCACGTGTTTCAGTTCACAAGAGGTTGTAACTAAATTACATGTATGATTTAGTTATAACCTTGCATTAGTTGTCTTAGAGCCCTGATGGTAAATCCTAACTCAAAAACGGCTTGTCTAGATTGCCAGATTAGGTTTAGAATTACACCAAATTGTATTCAAATTCTGGCACAAGACAAGTCAAGATCATCCACAAATTCAACTTGGTCTAGATCTATAGTCGTCAGGTCCTCTAGGCTCGGAATATCTGCAAAGATGTTAAGAATTGAAGTGCGATTTAGATCATAAGAGTTTTGAGCATCCCATCTGCATTTAATAATTAGAGTATGGTAATTACGATCCTGTCGCGCGCTAATAGGTTGATTGCTTTTGTTTGAGACAGTATATTGATGCGAGTCCTTATTCTCTGATAGAATGTGTGGAGGTTGAGTTTAATTACTAGCAAAGTCTTTTAAATTCCTAACAACCATTTGAGACGGCTTGTGAGTTAAGGTGCTTAGTGGCTGTACGTGCGTAGATTTTTCTAGGTGTGCCAATCATTGTTCAAATCAATGAAAATCAACTTCACTTATTATATTGGCCTGATCTGATGGTTGCCCTACATATGTGGCCGAGCAAGTGTTTCATGGATCCCTTCAGTTAGTTTTGTTTGCATGTTTATTGCATCTAGAAGATGATCTAGAGGCTCTTGCGATCCAATTCTCTTGGTTGCGCCTATTGAAGTTTGGGTTGACATCAGCATATTTTTATTTATCTTCGCATATTTTTTAGAAATGGCTGCACTAGCAACTGCTAGTTCTTTCTTCTGTATTACAGCACTAGCAGTAGGAGCACTTTTCTTAGGTTTAGTTAAAACATTTCTTAATTATTTTGTGGCTGTGTAATCATTGATTTTGCTAGAAGTGATGTTCTTGGATTTTTTCGGGTGGTCCAAAGATTTGCCTTTTGGTTCATCTTTCTCAATTGGTTTGCAAAAACTGTAATATCTTGATTACTGTTTTTGCTCGTCGAGAATTTTATTTTTTGTTCGATGCAGGCTTAATAAGAGGAGTATCTGGGGTTGAAACTGGCCGTGTAAGATCTATGGGTACAGTTTCTGGCATAGGTCCAGATGTAATGGATTCCCAAGGCGCTAGGGTAGCCCCCCTCTTCGTGGGTGCCCTACTGCTCTGTTAGTTTGCGGCACAACTTAGTGTCGTAGGATGCCATGGTATTGTAGTTGACAGAAATTAAGTTTGTACTAATTTCAAGGGAGCATAAATGGGTTAACGCATGCTCCTTGTCATTATTTACGACCATGTGAGATTTAACAATAGGCAACGCCTGAAGAGGTTGGGGTAAAGACGCCAAAGCTTGAGGGGATAGCATTTTTGCGCTAGCAACTTTTCAATTAACATAGATTGTGAGATGAGTCTCTCATCAAGAGTTTCATACAGTTTTAGCAATAAAGTTACGGCAGTGTTCATAGAAGACAAAGTCGATTGTAAAAACATGTGTTCAGATGGCACCTTCAAAGGTGATAGATTGGAGATAACTTGTTCGGTATTAGGTTAGAAGGCCTGGGAGAGCTTGTGGCATCTGTCAACAAATTATGTGGTTTGTTAGAAAAAAGAATTGGTGACTGGGACAAATTTAAATGAGTGATTGGATTAATCATCGTGTTCGGATCTAACACTGAGTTTTGCGGGCAAATGTGTAATGATTTACCAGTTTGCATAGAAATATTTGCAAAATGTGCGTTTGGTGCAAGAGCATCACATATATTGGCCTTGATGGGTGAAGCAATGTCAATCATATCACAGGTAATGGAAGGTGCCAAATCTAAATTGCATGCGGGGGCCGAATCCAAAATCAAGAGTGAATGTTTCAGCGATCTCAATGTTTCTTTTGACAAGTTCAAATCTGGGCATGCTGTTTGTTGTATTGCCGTACTGGAGACATTTTCCATAGTTAAATCACTTACGTGACCATTGGTTATTGGTATAGAAAGAGGAGTTTCACGCAATTCTTCTACAGGAGGAGCGTCTAGCCGGCAGGTTTTAAACTGCTGGGGTAGAATTCACGAATGTCGGCAGACAGACTGCGCTCTTGGTCGAGAGGCAGGAGAGAAGTCCTTGATTGCACAGAACGCTGGTCTATCTTTGAGCGGCGTATGTTTCAAACGTTGAACAAGCTTTAAAGTGTTCAACTTGGACGGCATATCTGATTTTGAAGGATACAGGGTGGGGCAACAAATGCTTGCATACGCGCGCTTATGAAAACAGACCTAAATCGAGTATGAGGCCATACATCAGTTGGTACTATTATCTAGGTAGCAATGGTCCAGTTACATCAAGGTTCTTTATAGGAAAAGACAGAACACTTACCCCAGGCAAGGGGACAACAAGACACTGAGCAGAGTCTCGGCCACGGGCCCTAAGCAGCCACAACAGCTCTTGTACAATGCTTTTTCATGAAAGCACGCCTTTCGATTCTATTCCTCCTTCCCTCCCTCCCACCCCCACCCCTACTAATGTCCCAATCAGCCTATTGACTGGCTACCTGGTCCCTTCAGATTCCTACAGGGCACCAGGTCCTCCTGTTCCAGTCTCCCTTGATCCCCCCACCACCCCAACGTGCACTTGCCTTCGTGCCCCCTCCCCATGCACTAGCCTGACTGGGCCTGCACCCCTTGAGCACAACTCAGCCCCTCACCTAGCACTTAACTCATGGACCTTCCTTTCCATGCACGCTTTGCTTTCCCTTGGCACCATCTTCCTGACCTCCCCTGGCATTCGCTTCTCACAGGCCCTTCCACCCTGACCTGTACCCCCTTCCCCTCTCCTCCTCTCTCACCTCTCGTTTTTGTTTATTCTAGCCCCCCTGGTCTTGTTGCGGTCTTGAAACACATTGTGTATAGGTGCATTATAAATGCTCAATAAAATCAAATATCGTGCTGGAATGTTTTAAACACAGTATGAACACATTTATATTCTGGCCTAGGTTCTTGTAAATTTGGATTGTATATCCTAGTAGACTAAATATCATGACATATACCCCTATCTTTTAAGTAAAGCATTAACTACCAAATGCTAGAAATGCTCTCAATCACAGTTTGATCATTCAACTTGTTTTCTTGTAGAATCTTGTTATGAACTATGGGATGTTGCCACCTTGTCTATTTTAATATTTCTTTAATTGTTACATTCTTTTTTCTTAAATTCAGATTTCAACCTAACCATTTTAGACAAATTAACATTCAATGAGACAATCCCAGTCCATTTATAGTCTACGAAACACCCAAATTCACCAGCACCGATCGATTGGTCACTGGACTCACAAATGTGACTTGCCGTGTTGCTTACGGTTTCCCACTAGAGGCTCAATCAAGGGCAAAGCTTTCACAATGTTCAGCATCCTTAACTGGCCTTCTCAAATGATAGACCAGAGGCTGCTCGCCAACCAGCAACCACTGTAGCGTAGCGCTGCTTTGCAATAGTGATAGGAAATTGTGGAATCTGGCCTTCCTTCCCTGGCTGCTTGCCGGTTGTGTGTGGTGATATTGTGTAGCGTGCAATGTCATGCTGGAGTGTTCCACACTTGTGTCCCACCAAAGGCCAGTTGGTGCCTTGCATACCTGTGTGGTGGCTGCCAGTGGGCCCATCTAATGAAGTGTTTACTTAAATATGTGTAAATCGCAGAGAATAAAGAAGCAGCTGATATGAAGACTGACCTGATGGTGCCAGTGAGATACTTATGAAGGCGGTCCTATCTCACAGTGATGTGCTGGCCATGATGGAAACAGGAGTGAGGGAAAGGGAACGCAACATCGCATCTGCGAGCTAATCCTGGGTTCACAAACGGAATGGAGCCACATGTGAGAAAATATTCCTGCATTTCCCGGTGCCTCTTAACAGAGGCACCGGGAAATGCAGAGAAAAGTCAGTCCATGTCCGTGTGCAATGCTATACCTGGCAACCATATAATACACCATAGACTGGTGGAGAAACATTGGCCATATCAGGATGGTCCTCTATTCCAACCCCACTAGCCATACATTACAAATAGATGGAAAAGCATAATATACTTACATGAATACACAGCTGACGAAACTGCATTAATGCACAACCCCCAACATCCAATCTCCACTCCTCTTTCATAAGTAAGATACGATGTAGAATCATGGGATGCATAGGGGTTTCCTTGATAAACTATCTAAAGAAGGAAAAGGTTTCCATTAATATGAAATGCAGAAGACACCGTTGATGTGAGGAAAGAACTATATCACTACACATGATGCCAGACAGCAGGTAAGCATGCACCAATATGTGTTTACTCCCGCTGTCCCCACAGGCCATCCGCCACCCCCTCTGGTATCCCTGTGATGTTCCCATGTGCACCCCCTCCCTTCACACACACACAGGTGTTGCCTATTTTGCTTGATTCTTCTACCCTGCTCCCCCTAACTCCCTCCAGCCTACTTCTGCAGGAGTCTGTCCCGATATATTCTGGTTTCACCATCACCGCCTTGTGGCCAATGCTGGATTTGAATTTGATGGACTACCTTGATTCACGGTGCGTCACCCTTTTGAACTCTCATGCTGGACTTCCTTTGCATCTTGTACTCATGGTGGCCCTGAATCATTCTGTTCCCATCTTCATCTTGTATCCTGGCCTGCAACATTATGTGTTACTACTGACTTCTGCAATTGTATTTGCTCTCCCCTCTTGCTTCTCCACTCCTTTACTCCTTTTGACTGCTTACTCTCTCTTTTTGACAGCTTACTCTGTTCTCTCCTCCTCTCCATTTTCCTATCTCCTCCTCTCATACCATTACTTCTTCTATGCACTTACTCTATCGGAATTGTCCCTGGACCTAGTATGATAGCAACCTCATCTGTCTCTTCCCCCACCCTTTATTTGTTCCCCCCCTCCAGCACGATCTGAAATGTTGTCAGGCCTAGTACGATAGTCGCTTGTTTTGGTCCTGCCCTCCCTTTCTGCGCCCCTCTCCCTCACCTGTTGTTTTTCCCCGGCTCTAACAAAAATGTCGTCAGGCCTAGTATGGTAGTCGCCTGTCTATTTCCATTTCCTTCCCACTATCCCCCTCCCTTCCTTATCTATGTCTTAGCTCTTGCAGGATCTGAAATGTCATCAGGCCGAGTGCAATAGTTTATTTCCCATCCTTACAATGGCCTGTAAGAATGCCATTGTATTTCCCCTTGTTCCCTCCCTTGCATTGAAGCGCTTTGAAACACATTGTGTATAGGTGCTATTTAAATAGAATATCATGTATCATGCGGATATCTTAAGCTAGATTCAAAGAAAGCATGGTGCATGCTGTGGAGGATTTTGGTAGTCAAGAGAGTTCAGTAACTTGCAACTTCACATTTCCTCCATTGAAGAATCAGTTTGGTCACCCGATTCTTTGGTGTTTGATGTATGATTCTTTACTTAGGGGCGCGGGGGAAGAGGGTCGGTGTTCATAGGGAATTCAAATGTACAATGACCAGGGCCTCTAGTCAGTTCCTCATGGTAGTTGGTGGGATTTGTAGGAGAGGGCGAGGTTATTGTGGATCCTCAACTCATTTATGAATCTGTAGCCTTCGTAGAGAGCAGGTACCTTTTGGCCATTGATAATTCTTTACATACCTTTTAAATAATAAACGTTATTTGTACTACATCGTTTTTAATAAACTAGCCATACCCAAGGTATCATATGCCGAGCTAGCTCTATCTCTATGGGGGTAGGTCTACAGGGGTCAGGGCATAAAAGCAAGGTGTAAAATTACCCACTGGAGCCTTACTTTACTGACATTTACTTTACTGCATTTCATACAGGCATAACATAAGTGGATTGCTATGCCAAAAGTAAGTGCATTCCATAGGCAGTTATATGTTTTACTACATGGAGCACAAAAACAAAGACTGTACTCTAAACCTTTGCAAAATGAAGTGCAAAAGTACAAAATGGCACACAGTGCTAAGGATGTAGGTTTCCTGCATGCAATGAACACTTTGGGTGAGTGATGTGATGTGGCACTACCCCATTGACCAATTTCAAGGGTTTACGAGCTGGCATGGCTCAGAAAATTAGTATAGCCCAGAAATTGGCCAATGGTGTAGTGCCTCTCTGTTCCCCAGGTTCACTGAGCTGGTGGCAAGACTCGGCTCTGTGCTCCTGCTCATCACAGAAGGTCCAAGCCGAGAGCCATGCTGGCAGCGCCGCATTGCAGTTGTGCTCCCATGACAAGAGAGCACCGCGCCGATATCAATTTAAAAGTAGAACAGAAAGAAATTTGTAAAGTCAGGAATCTCCCTGTTAAAGGAAAGGAAAATAAGTTGATTACAAGGTTGTTGAATCACCAAAGTTTGGATAGTAGGCCTGTCACACCTACTAATCAAGGGAATGTGGAAATTGATAATGAGGATGATAATTTAGAGACTAACTCTAATGTCTTGGAAGAGTCAGAGGAGGGAGAGGAGTCCCAGGATAGGAGCCCCTCTTTGCTGAGCAGGCCCTTCTGCCTCAAACTATGTCCACTGGGACCCCACAAGGTCCATCACAGAGTCCAAAATGTGTGTCTCTTGAAAAAATGAGACTTGCATTGGAATTTAAAAGGTTGCAAGCTCAAACTGTAGCCAAACATAAAGACGCCAAACTTGAAACTGTTTCTCTCCCAGAGTCCTCTAGGTCCTTCCAGTCCCAAGAGGCCTCGCCTGCCTAAAGAAGCAGGGAGTATGAATGATGTGAAACTTGATATTTTGGATTGGCTGGGTGCCTTTGAATACAATCATGGGATTCAAGTTCTCAGAGGGAATCAGTCGATTCCTTGGCTTTTGTCTAGGTTCCCCCAGGTTGCAAGTGATGCTGCAAGTGATGCTGAAATGGAGGTGGGTAAACTTGAAATGCAGGAGTATGAAAATGTGAAGCTGGCTTTGGTAGTGAGATAAGGGAAAACACAGTACCTTAAGTTTAGGACCCTCAAAAAGACTGCTGGTACCCCTTGGGCTACCTGGGTGTGTGAATGTGAACAACTTAGATGGTTGGGTTAAGGGTTACAGAGTGAACTCCTTTGAAGGAATGAGAAATCTATTTTTGTAAGAGTATTGTTGATGCCTGCTCTCCTGAGCTGAGACAGCACTTGGCTGACTCAAAAGAGATTGATCCCAAGATGTTAGCAAAGGCTACTGACTTGTGGGTTGCCAACAAAGCCACTCACAAGGATTCTGGGTCCACTCACAAAAAGGATGAGGGGAAGAAGCACAATAAAGATGGAAAAGAATTCAAATTCCAACCACTCAAAAGACGGACACAAACAGAAAAGGGTGAACACCATGGGAAACCAGTTCAGTCTAGCGAAACCTCTGGTGCTAAATCAGAGGGCGCTCAGCAGAAGCCCCCATTCCAGAAAACATTTGGCAAATGTTATGCGTGTGTTTCAACTGAGCATGTGAAAGGGGATCCCAGATACAAGGGTGAACCTTCACGGGTCCACACTGCCTCCTTAGCCTTCATCCCTGAGGAAGAAGTTCATATGGCATTGGCTGAAGACCCCATTGGAGTCTCATCCAGTATTTCTTTAGTGTCCCCTGGGTCTGTGGGAACAGCAGAATGTAGATGTGTATAACGTTACTCCAGACAACACCAAAGAATATTACAAGGACAGTGTACTTGTGAATGGACAGGAGGCCTCTGCCATTAGAGACACTGGAGCTAGCATTACTGTAGTGGACGAAACATTTTACAAACCGGAGGATGTTGCCAAGGCAGCCAAAGGTCCCACTAAGCTTGCTGGAGTCCCACTCCAGATGGTTACTATACTACCAGCTCTCATCAAGTGCAACAATAGGACTGTGTAACGCTCACCTGGTATCCACGGGGACGTCACTCAGCCTGTTCTGACCTCTTAAGACCTCAAACCCTTCCCTGGAGTCTACTCGACTGGAGACTGGGCCTGAAGGGCCATGTAGGTGATCGTGGCTTGGCTCCAACCTGACATCTTGGAGGGCTGGGGGACATGAGGGGCAGGAATCATGACAGCACTCTTCCCCCCTCCCACCTCCCAAGGCCCCTCTCAAGGTGGCTCTTCTGTCTGGTCCTGGTTTGTTTGGATGGTTTTGATGAAATCGTCTAAGCAAGCAAAGTGCATGGATGTACTCACAAGGCTCCCATGTCCTGTCTTGTGGACCATACCCCTTCCAGTCTACTAAGTAGTATAATTTGGATCTGACGTACTTTGAATCCAGGATGTCGTTGACTTCGAATTCTGGCTCCCCGGCGACTACTACTGGCTGCGGTGGCGTCGCTACCCGGGGTCCCAGGTTGAACAGGTTTAAGGAGAGACACGTGGAACACAGGATGAATCTGCATGTTTGACGGCAGAGCTAGTCTGACCGCCATAGGATTTATCACAGAGGGGACGGTGAATGGACCCAGGTATATTGGGCAGAAAGTTTGGGTTCCTTTAATGGACAGGTGTTTAGATGCCAGCCAGACTGTCTCCCACTTGTAGTTGGGGGCCTTTGCTCGGTGTTGATCAGCAAACTTCTTTTGGCAATTCTTAGCTTGAAGTAGGTGTTCAGCCGCCCGTTTAAAGGTTTGAGAAATGGTCGTGTGCAAGGTTTTGACTGCTGGCATTTCCAGGGTTGTAGGAACGTCCAACTCATAAGTACGTTGGTGCCTGCCATCCATGGTACAAAAGGGTGTCTGGCCAGTGCTGGTGTGTAGGGAATTATTATAAGCATGTTCAGCTATGCATAATAGGTCGAACTAGCTTCCGTCATCATGGTGTAACATGCAACACAGATACTGCTCGAGCATCTGATTTTTCCTCTCAGTTTTACCATCCGTTTGGGGATGGTGACTGCTGGATAGCCGGATGTCAATCTGGGCCATAGAGCAGCATTTTCTCCAGAAGTTAGATACGAATTGAGTACCTCAGTCTGAGACCAAAACTGAAGGAAACCCATGGAGCCGTACAATGCCTTCAAGAAATACCTTTGCCAGAGTGGAAGCATTTGGGAGCCCCTTAAGAGGAATGAAATGTGCCATTTTTGAAAATAGGTCCATGACCACAAGAATAGTGTTAAACCCTTGACTGGGTGGTAAGTCAGTAATAAAAATCGAGGGACAACGTGTGCCAGGGTGCTGGTGGGATTTCCAATGGTTGTAAAAGCCCAGCCGGTTTCTGCTAGGATGACTTGTTTTGAGCACACACTCCACAAGATAGGATGAATTGGATAATGTCTTTACGCCACGTGGGCCACCAATAATTTTGTTTTACCTTGGCTAGGGTTGTAGCGATTCCGGGGTGGCCCTCGATCAAGGACTCATGATAACCGGACATGACTTGTTCTTGGTTTGGTAAGAATAAACGATTCCTGAAGTAGGGCAACTGATCTTTTATCATGTAATGTTCTCCTTGTGCACTCCACACTTGTAATTGCTCCGGACTCATCAGGTTTTGGATTTCTTCATGTAATTCTTTCTGAGTTATGGTTGCTGTGATTCCTAGGAGCTTGTCACTCGGGATGATTGCTATTGGGTCAGGGGTCTGATACCCTTGCTCTTCCACCCCCATACGGGAAAGGGCATCGGCCTTCCCGTTTTTCACCCCTGGTCGAAATGTAATCACGTAGTCATATTCAGCAAAAAATAAATAAATGAGCCCAACGTAGTTGACGTGAGGATTGGGCCTTTGCCGTTTTTAGGTACTGGAGGTTCCGGTGGTCAATTATTACCGTGATTGTGTGTCTGGTGCCCAAGAGGTAGTGCCGCCATGCCTTAAAGTCTGACTTAATGGCCAGGAGTTCTTTGTCTGCGATAGCGTAATGGAGTTCAGGGGGTGTGAATTTACGCGACCAGAAGGCAACAGCGTGTAACTGGCCTGTTTCGGGGTCCTTTTGTGAGAGGACGGCTCCCATAGCCATGCTTGAGGCGTCCGTTTCCACCATCTATGGGAGATCAGGACGAGGGTGGCGTAAGATTGGGGCAGATGTGAATCTTGCTTTGAGTTCCTGGAAAGCTTCCTCGGCTTCTGTTGACAACTGAAACTTTTTGTTGCTTTTCCTTAGCAATGCGTGATGGGATGCACAATTTGCGAAAATCCTGGGATGAACCGACGGTAGAAGTTTGCAAAACCCAGCATACTTTGAACCCCCTTGAATGAATTTGGGGATGGCCAGTTCAGGATAACATCTACCCTGTGTACATCCATTCGGATTCCATTCGGGCTGAGAATAAAGCCCAGGAATTCCACCTCGGAGACGTGGAATGAGCACTTTGAGCTTGGCATAGAGCTGGTGTTGACGGGGTTTCTTCAATACGGATCGGACGTGTTTAACGTGCTCCTGCTTTGATGCGGAATATACTAGAATATCGTCAATGTACACTAGAGCACAGACAATCAATTCCCGTAGGACATCGTTCATGAAGTATTGAAATGCTGCAGGCGTGTTGCAAAGGCCAACGTGCATTACTTGATATCCGTACAAGCCGTATTTGGTGCGAAAAGCAGTTTTCCATTTGTCCCCCTGTTTTATGCAAACAAGGTGATATGCCCCCCTCAGGTCTAGTTTTGTGTAGATTTGGGCATCTTTGACTTGATCAAGCAATTCAGGGATCAGTGGCAGGGGGGGTAGCGTTTTTTTTTTACGGTAATCTGGTTCAGTGCATGATAGTCGATGCACGTTCTCAAGTCCTCCTCCTTTTTCGGTACGAAGAATAGAGGACTGGCTGCTGGAGACTTCGAGGGACGGATGAACCCGTTGGCCAGGTATTGGTCAAGATAGGCCTTCAGGTGCTGGTTTTCTGGTTCCGAGAGTGCGTAAATTCGCCCACAAGGGATTTGTGCACCGGGTATCAGGTCGATTTGGCAATCGTATGGTCTATGCGGTGGCAGGGTATTAGCCTGTTCTTTCTGAAAGACATCTTGAAAGTCCTGTTATTCACTTGGTAGGGTGCCGATTGCCACAGTTGCAAGCGTGGAGGTTCTGGTGTCTATTGGTGGTTTCTCTTGGCGATAACATGTGTAGGTGCAAGTCTCGGGAAAGGCCAATTCTTTTGCTCGCCAATCGATTTGAGGATTGTGAGCTACCAACCATGGCATTCCCAAAATCAACTGGAACTGTGGTGCCTTAATGAGGTCGAAAACTATAGATTCTTGGTGTCCATCCTGGCACAGAAGGGTTAAAGCTGCAGTGCATTGGGATACTGGACCAGAAGCTATTTCCGTGCCGTTGACAGTGGTAACAGTGTCAGTGGTTGATTTAGGGCGTAACAGAAGCCCCATCTTTGCCGCAAGATCCTGGTCGATGTAATTCCCAACGGCTCCACTGTCAATGTACGCTCTTACTGCGTGCATCCGAGATGGTTTTGGTGATTGATCAAGACCACAGATAGTGCAAAATGGGAGGTCTGTAGATCACCTTCTTTGCTCGACAAGTGGACCCCTACACTTGCCGGGATGGGGAGTTTTCCGATTCCTTGATGGTATCTTCCTTGTCTGTGGCCCCTACGGTCCTCCTCGGTGGCTTCACAGGGCACTCTTTAAGGAAATGTCATGACCTTCCACAGTACAGACATAACTTCTGCTGTCTCCTTTTATCCCTTTCCGCTTTAGTCAAGGGGGATCTGACCCCCCCCCCCCCCGATTGGCATTGGTTTTCCTGAACCTTCCATTGTGCGGGCAATATTGTCCTTTGAACGCACATACATAGGGCGAGGGTCCGGTCTGGTTTGATCTGCTCTTCGGTCCTGCAACCTATGATCCAGTTGAACAACAAGGTCAATGAATTCTGAGCAGTCTTTCGGGGGGGGTTCATTACTTGTGCGAGAACATCCTTGAGCTCCCCCCGCAACCCCTGATGAAATAACGTGGTTCTCTTCTCCACTGGCCATTCTGCTTCAACTACGAGTCTATTGAACGTGGCTATGTATGTTAATAGGTCTGGATTCCCTTGGCGTAGGGACAGAAGTTTGTTGTCTAAACCCTGCCCATGAGTACGACGGGCGAACAGCTTTTCCATCTCCTGCTGAAAGCCCCTGAAGTCATGCAGCAAAGGATCGTCTTGGGTCACAAAAGGTACAGACCAGTCCGCGGCGCTACCACTCATGTAGGATAGCACAAAAGCGACCCGTGATTGGTCATAGGGAAAGGCCCCTGGTCTACAAAGGAAGTGCAGGCGGCACTGGTGCATGAACATTGCAAACCTCTTGGAATCCCCCGTAAATCGCTCGGGCGGGGCCAAGGGAACTGCCCCAGGAAGAGTCATCTGAACGGGATTGGCTGATGGTGCTGGCATCGAGGGCATGCTTCCCGGGAATGGTGCATGCCCTGCTTGTGACTGACGTTGTCGGCTTAAATCAGTGCGTTCTTTGGCTACTATCAGCTCTCTCCTCAGGGCTCAGTTGGTCTCCTGCCTGGCTGCATGTACTTTGGAACGAAGCTGCCCCAACATGTGGGCTAACTGGTCGGTTTCTGACGTTTCCATGACGCCCAGGTGGATTTTGATGTGAGGCTTTTTGTTCTGTAACACTCACCTGGTATCCACGGGGACGTCACTCAGCCTTTTCTAACCTCTTACGACCTCGAACCCTTCCCTGGATGGCCTCAAAACTGTAGTCTCTTATCAGGAAAAGTTATGGCATCCTCGGGTCCTGGATGACAATCAGGCGATGGTACTTCTTCGCGCCTGGCTGGTCATGTGTTAGTTCACCATGAATCTGCTTCAGTTTCCAGCTTTTAGTGCATTTAATTCTGTGTCGGCCTAGCCACCTGCATGGGCCCCCCTTATGTGGACCTTCATGAGGCAGGCTGGTATGCTCTTAAATTGTAACGCTCACCTGGTATCCACGGGACGTCCCTCAGCCTGTTCTGACCTCTTACGACCTCGAACCCTTCCCTGGAGTCTACTCTACTGGAGACTGGGCCTGAAACACAGGATTGGTAGAGTTTTACTCCCTATTGTCTGTGTGCTTGAACCCCTTCTTCCCCGGGGTCCAACCCTTCCCTTTGATCCACAGCTCACCTTGTTTTCTTGGAAAATGTGCTCTCTGTCCTGCTTTCAGCGCAGGGGCGCGTTGATTGATGCGGGCTTGTTACTGCCTAGTTACTTCACTGGCAACAGTCCGACAGGTAAGTATAATGAGTCTTTTGAACAGTTCTCTAACTTCGTTCCTTTCCTTCCTTAGATGATGGCCGGTGTCTGGGGATGGCGACGTGCTGCTGAGATGAGTAGCGCTGAAGGTGAGTGAGAGCGTGATGAGACCCTTTCGTATTTGTATTGAACAGAGTTCTTTTTCTGTGTCTTAGATGCCGCGACGTTTTCAGCGTGGATGCCAGTTATGAAGAAGAAATGCGGTGAGTAAGCGCGGATGCGGAGCCTCGAGATGTTTCCACACTAGAGTCTTTTCCCTCTTGCAGATGGATGAGGAATTCCGGAGACAGAGTTCCCCCAGAGCGGCTGGGATTCAGGTAAGCGTTTGAAGCTCGTACAGTCTTTAAAAATAAGCAAAGATTTGCTGAATGCTTAATAATGCGTGTTTTCTGTTCTTTTCCCTTTTCCTTAGGAAGCGGCGTGCCGGGATGGGAATGATGCCGAAGATGCCCGCAGAACAGAAGGAGCGATGAATGATGGGCAGAAGCGCCGCAAGGTAACGGTGTTCTTGTTCTTGCAGGAGCTGAGCGCAGAAGAAAGATGCAGGCCTACTGGAGACTGATCCGAACACGGCGAGTGTCACGCTGCAGGTGCAGAAAACACAAAGCATGTTTCCCAGCCTGGACGTGGCTTAAATAGTCTCTGGGTATCCCAGGTGTCTCTGGGCTGAACCACACCCAAAGGACTAGAATGCACATGCAGTTCTGGGATCCGAAATATGTCGGGCATCCATCTTGTCCCCATCAATGCACTACAAGTCCAATCCCCAATGTTATCCTATGGGAGTGAGTGAGTCTGGTGCCACAAGTGCCAAGTCTGACTCCAAGTGGGTCTTTGGAGGGATGGAGAGGCCCTTGAGGGCCATGTAGGTGATCGTGGCCTCGCTCCAGCCTGACCTCTTGGAGGGCTGGGGACATGAGGGGCAGGAATCATGACAGACTGTAAGAATACCGGTCAGTGTACAAAGTGAAGTGCTTAGGAGAGTCCTGTTGGGGGAACGACTTAAAGACTCTTGGAGTTGTATCAAGCACCCCCAGGCCTCCCAGCAAGAGGAAGCAAGAGCAAACTAGATTGGCTAGAGAGAACTTTAGAGGACTCTCCGTGGCAAGTTACAGAGGAACCAATAACTTCCAGTCCACAGGAAAGCCACCCTTTCTACTTCTCAAAGACGGAGACAAAGGGGAAACCCAAAGTCTCAGGAAAAAAAGGTGCCACCCCTGTGCACCAAACCAGGACATCCCCGAGAGTACAGTCCAAGGTCACACCTGTGATCCCTCCACTAGCTCAGGCGGAGTGTGAGGAATAACCAGAGAATGGTGAATCAGTTGCTGGTGAACCCGAACTGGAAGAAGCCATTCCCTATTGGTGTTCCTAAAGACCATCCTGAGCTGCAGACTTTGCTTGCAGAAGGTTGAACCTGTAGGGCAGACTTCAGCAGAGGTCAAAGATAGTGTCCTACTCTTGAAGGACAACGGCACTAGGCAGCTTTCCAGATGGATGGGTTAAGAGCCAGGGAAGCACAGGCTGTACTGGGAGGATGGCCCCTTTACAGTGAGCCTATTGAGTCTACCCCCACGGAACTACAGAAGACTTGTAGTGCCTGCGGTGGTGAGACCCCAATTTCTACAGTTAGCCCATGAGATTCCTTTAGCTGGTCACAAACTTTAAGATGACCAAGGAAAGGATATCTCTGTATTTCTACTGGCCCAAGATGGGTTCTGATGTAGATACATTCTTTAGAAGCTGTCACACTTGTCAGACTTCTGGCAAGAGTGGAGCCAAGAACGTGGCACCCTTGGTGCCCCTGCCAGCGGTGGGAGGTTCCTTTCGAGAGGGTAGGGATCGACATTGTTGGTCCCCTAGACCCTCCCACATCTTAAGGCAACTGATTTATATTGGTTGTGGTAGACCATGCCACCAGGTATCCTGAAGCCATACCTATGAGGACTGTTACTGCTCAGGCAGTGGCTAAGGCCCTCCTTGGTATCTTTACCAGGGTAAGTTTTCCTAAGGAGGTTATCTCAGACAGGGGGACCAATTTTATGTCCCACTACATGCAAGTCATGTGGAAAAACTGTGGAGTAACCTGCACGTTCTCAACAGCCTACCATCCCCAAACCAATGGATTGATAGAGAGGTTTAATAGAACTATGAAGAGCATGATATGTGCTTTAGAAGAACCCCTTAGAAGAAAGTGGGACCTTCTACTGCCATGCCTTCTCTTTGCTTAGAGAGGAGTCCCTCAGGAAGGGGTTGGTTTCAGCCCCTTTGAGCTCCTCTATGGTCATCCGGTTAGAGGTCCATTGGCCCTAATCAAGGAAGGGTTTGAGAGTGCTCCTTCCCTCAAGCCAGTGAGAGTCATTGACTATGTGTTAGATGTCCGAAGGAGAATGACACAAACGAGGACAGAAACATCTGAGTTTACTCAAGACCAGCTAGTTCTAGTTATGGTACCTATAAGGCAGAATGCCTTACAGGACAAATGGATTGGAGTCCTCAAGCTTGTGACCAAACTTGGAGGTCCATTATTTAGTGGACTTGGGCAATCCCAAGGAGGCCCCTGGGATCTTTCACACTAACCGCCTAAAGGCATATGTATCCAGAACTGGGAGCTCTGCTCTTAGCCTCTGATCAAGAGGAGAAGGAGAATGAACCTCTACCTGACCGTCTCAGGGGACAGCATTTAGATGGAAAAATAGAAGGAGTTAATCTCTCTTCTGATCGGACTCTGCAACAACAGGAAGAGTGCAAAGTTCTGTTAAATCAGTTTGCCTCCCTGTTTTCACAAATACCAGGCTTGACCCCTTGGGGCCAGCATGATATCCTCACTGGCGACTGTCTCCCTGTCGAATGCAGGGATTACAGAATGTCAGACAATGTAAGAACCCACATAAAGGAAGAGGTCAAAAATATTCTTGATCTTTGGTTAACAGCGCCATCTACAAGTCCATGGGCTAGTCCAGTTCTGCTAGTACCAAAAGCAGGATCCAAGGAGTTGAGATTCTGTGTAGACTATAGAGCTCTTAATGCAAACACCACGACTGATGCCCATCTTTTACCTAGACAGATGAGCTGGTGGACAAACTTGGTTCAGCCAAGTTCCTCAGTACATTTGACCTAACATTAGGCTATTGGCAAATGGCTGTGACAGACCATGCCAAGGAGAAAACTGCATTTTCCACCCCAGACACCAGGAGGCCTCTACCAGTTTAAGGGGAGGGTATGCCTTTTGGACTAACAAATGCGCCTGCTACATTCCAAAGGATAGTAAATCATGTTCTGAAACGGGATGGAGGACTTCTGCATGGCATACTTGGATGAAATTGCAGTGCTCAGTCCCACTTGGGGAGAGCATCTTAACCAAATGGGTTATGTATTGCAGGCTCTCGAGCAGGGCCATCTGACCATGAAGGCAAGCAGATGTCAAATTTGTCAGAGCAAAGTGGTCTAACTTGGACATGAGGTAGAAGGAGGTGAAATGAGGCCATTGCCTGGAAAAGTATAAGCTGTACAAGACTGGGCCACCCCTACTACTCAAACTCAAATGAGAGCCTTTCTAGGTCTCACAGGTTACTATAGGAACTTCATTGAGAACTATGGGACCATAGCCTCTCCCTTAAATGTGATCTCCTCACCCAAATTCCACAAGGTCAGGTGGAATGAGGTGTGCACTAAGGCATTTGAAGGACTTAAGAAAGCCCTTTGTCAAGCGCCAGTCTTGAGAGCTCCTGACTACAACCAATCCTTTATTGTACATACGGATGCTTCAAATACAGGAATATGTGCAGTTCTGAGTCAGCTGGATAGGAAAGGCAGGGAACACCTTATCTGCTTTATCGGTAGGAAACTGAAGGACCTTGAAACAAGGTGGGCAACAATTGAACGTGAATGTTTTCTATGTTGTGTGGTCTTTGTAGAAGTTTAGACCATACTTGTATGGATCTACTTTTGTAATTCAAACAGACCACCAACCTTTGAGATGGTTAATGCAGATGAAGGGTGAGAATCCTAATTATTAAGATGGTCAATCAGCCTTCAGGGGTTTGATTTCACTATAGAACACAAGTCAGGGTGTAAACACCAAAATGCTGATGGTCTCTCCAGAAAGTACGACCGACTGGAGTAAGGAGATTCATCTGGGAGTGGATTAAATCTTCCTGTCCCTTAGTCTGAGGCGACGAGTGTTGGGGAGAATTCTCAGAAATGTGCTAATTCCCTTCTACCTTAGAGACCCCCAGCAGTTTTGCTGGACTTTAGGACTTTTTATTTCTAACCTGGAGAGAGTGAGACCTTTTCACCACTCTCTCATGTATATTATTATTGATTTGAACACTGTTTCTATTGACATTGGAGCCTGACAAACTCTGTAGGCATTGTCATTCTACATTGTGTCACACAGCACCTTCAGTGCAGTGACACAGGGAAGTGTTCCAGATTTCCCACAGGTTTAAATACCTTATCTTGGTAAAACTACAATTTCCAAGAGCAGTGCAGTGAAACTGACTTTACCTACATTGCAATTTTCTGGACAATAGGGTGTGGGAGTGGTTACTTAGTATCCCCTTTGTCTAGTTTCTCATGTAACATTTTTACGTTACCCTTTCTACAATTAATGACTGGTGGCAGTGGTTTACTTTTTCCTTCCATTGTGTGTTTCTACCGCAGGCTGCAATTGCAGCTGCAATAAAAGCACCCATGGGTGCCCATTTTGTCAAAATGGGCCTGGTCTTTTTTGCCATTTCTTGTTGGAAAGGTCCTTCGTGAGATTTACTCTGCGTGACAAACCACGTTTGGTCCCTTTGCTTATTTTGTCTTTGATGGGTTTCACTGCTGAAGTGTGTGTGTGTCTGGCAGGGCAGGAAGTGAGGGAGGTGCCCGAAACTCCATGTGCTTAGTCCCCTTGCTTACAGGAATGCACCCAAAGGTGATTGGCCGGCTGGCTGTCCTTAGAGGACAGCCACCCTGCTGTGTGAGTGACAGCTAGGCTAAGGATGAATGCGAGAAACCTACATAAAAGGTGAGGCTTTTGGCTTGGAAGGCAGAGTCGACCACTGGACAAAGGAATCCGAAGAAAAATTGGAAGAGGTGCTTGCTGAAACTCCTGGAGCGTTGGTTTGCCCGGTGAAGTCCTGTTTCATTGCCTAAGCTCCGAATTCACCTCGACTAGAAAAGCCCTGCATTGGATGACTTCTCCCCTTGGGTTGGTGGGACCAATCAACCCCAACGCCAACTCATCTGGACATACTCTCTGAGCTGACTGTACTTCCCTTGCTGCTGCAGGAACTGATTGCCAGGGAGAGGAACACCAGATCGAGTGCATCATTTTTAAGTCGGACCTGAATTCCAGGAAGATCCTCCGGACTACCATGAAACAGGACTGACCAAGCCTGAGCCACCTCAACAGAGTGCTGGACCCCACATGCAAGGAAAGTCCATAAAGGTATCAGAGAACCACGGTGGTGCTGTTTGCGAGAGCCATGAGAAGCTGAAACCGCAAAGTGCTGCTTATCTGAAGTTTTCCCATTGGTGCAGCTGACCATCAATTCATAGTGCAGGAGTCCCCAGACGTCCTCCCTCTTGTCCCCATGACGGAGGCTCAGGAACACAGGATCTGCAGACCTAAAACTAGAACAGAAGCCAGCCAGAACCAATTTCTTCAAACCAAAGGTACTGTCAAACTAAGGTGTTGCTTACCTTGTGTAGCCTTGCTAGCTCTCAGTTGAGACTTGTCTTGGTTACTTTTGCAAATTTGCTTGCAGCTTTGCCCCTCACAAATCTCCCAGCTTCTGGCACTACAGTGATTTCATTTTCTACAAAGATTTCTACAACATTGTGAAATACTTTTTTACCTACCTGCAAGAAGTGTTTCAGCTCACCTAGACTTTTGCTCAACTAAAATTGGCTTTCCAGGCTCCTTGAAAGACTCTTCTCATCTCTGACTATATGTTTTAATTATTCCTCAACAAAATTCACATATTAGGTAACTTGTGTAGATGGGAAAGGGTTCATTTACTTTGCATTTGAGGGTTCAAAAAGTACTTGGCTGCTGAAGAATATTTGTTAACCATTGTTTTGTTCCCTCATCTTTTCCCTTTGACACTAATCTCATTATTGCACTAAATGTGCCAGTGATATATCAATGTCCACAGTGTCCTCGTTATTTAAGTCACCTCAGGGTGTAGGAGGTGTCTGTGTGCCAACCCAAAAAGGTATCTACTGATTTATTGAAACTGTAGTTTTGAAGTATATTATTGTGTTATATATTTTGCTCCCTTCCAAAGAAGGCTTATTCAACTGACTGTTTAATAAATAATCGTTTAATCAAGAAACCTTGAGATTAAGTGCTTATTTGGATACTTGGCACTGTGAATTTCTGTGTAATATCCCTACAGCTCACATTGACCCCTCTCGAGATAAGCCTAGCTGCTCAGTCACTGTACCAACCTGTGTAGTACATGCTTATACCAAGGGTTGGGTTAACTATTGCCAAGAGGACAAGGCTGGTGCAGTCTCCAACAGGGTAATGCATACAATCTTGCCTAACACCCTGCCCGTCCTTCCCCATCACGTTTGCACAGGTTTGCTGGGAATTATCCCTTTCCAGGCTTGAACTCTGTCTTCATGGTCTATAACTCCTTGCACTGCCATTGGGCTAGGTCTATAAATCTTAAATAAAAGGACTCCCTATGTCTGTCACTTTCTATGTGGGTGAGCATCATATTGTCAGGGGTGCATTTACCAGAGCCAACCAAACCACTGTTGACAGCTGTTTGACCAGAGGTGTTGGTGGTAGAAATATCACAAAAACGATTAAAAACATGTTCATTATTTAAAAGTGTCACAAACATCGCGAACTGGCTCATAACATTTTACAATGCTAATTTACTGGGGTCCTAAGGCTAGGATGGCATGGCTCAGTTACCAATGCAAACATCCTGAGAGAATTATATATACAGAATATAGCATAGAATAAAACTATCTTTAAAAGAAAAGTGGAAAAGTGACAGCAAGAGAAGCGGATACATTTGGTCCAGGCACATCCATTTTTTATTGCCTCTTAAAATACCTCGATTTTGTCTATTAATTTAATAAAATGACAAACAAAATGGGGTGGGAATGGATACGTTGTATAGGACCCCCCCCCCCTCTTCTATAGAAACAGGCTCTTTTAATCAGAACATTTTGTGTCATTTATTATAATTACATGAAGCCAATGCAGGTGGCTGTCCTAAGCTCACAATACCTTAAACAATACAAGTAACTGCGGACTACAATGAAAATGAACACACTGCGTGCTGCTGTTAGGGGCGGAGGGCCCTAAATAACGGACAGGAGCCAGCAGAGTGGAGTATGACTTCTTTATTCTTCTCCTAGCCGGCCAAGCCTTCCCCGCACACCCCCGCCCCTCACCACGTCACATCCGCCTGTGAGGTGTCTTAAAGGGCACTCACTCGTGACAACACCCCCGGACAAAATGTCCTTTCAAGTCACCTTTGCAAAACTCGCTTCACATAACATAACTTGGCCAAGTGGCAACGCTATCAACACTCCTCCACTAACCTGGGAGGCCTCCTCACATTTCTCTGGGGTCTGCCTCGCGGCTCAGGGTCAGAGCCGCCGCCAGTGTCTTCATCAGGGTACACCTGGCGCTGGACCTGTGGTCCGAGGGGGACCCAAGTTTCATCTTGACTGTCTCTTTCAGCTGGGTCGTCTTCTTCTTGTGGTGATCTTTCTTCTGTCTCTTGCATAACATGCTTAAACCTTGAGCTGTTGCGGGTCACTTCCTGCTCTCCATTAGTGGCAGTGATCATTGTTCCTTTGACAGCCACTACTTGGAGCGGTTCTGGTGCAAACTGCGAGTCAGTTTTTTTCATCGTGGCCCTTTGAACCCACACTTCATCACCAATTTGGAATTCCTTGGGACGTGCTCTCCTTCTATCAGTCTGTTCGCGAGCTTTCTCCTTCACGGCTTCATCCCTTCTGATGATTTCCTGATCTACTCTGGGCTTCCTCGCTGGGTTGGTGACGACCCTAGTTCTCACTTGATATTTCATCATGAGCTCTGCTGGAGTCCTATTAGTGGCTTCCTGAGGCGTGTTGCGGTAATCACGCAACATTCTGCACAGCGCTTGATGAGGGTCAGTTCCTTCCAGGCGTGCTCTTTGCATGGTCTTCTTAATGGACGCCATGAACCTTTCCGCCATTCCATTGGCTTGCGGCCATCTCGGGGTTACTCTTTGGTGACGGAATCCCATGTGCTTTGCGAACACCCCAAATTCATGACCACTGAACGGGGCCCCATTGTCTGACTTGAGAGTCTCTGGTATTCCCCACTCACTGAAGACTTCATCAAATGTTGCTGCAACATGAGCAAATGCTGTCGACTTGACACGTTTTACTATAGGGAATCTTGAATGTTCATCGATGAATGGCCCTCCCGTGGCCCATAGAAGTCGACCGCCACTCTCTCCCAGGGATGTTCAGGGATTGGCATGACTTTGAGTGGGACTGGCGGTTCAGGTTTTGCTGTGCATCTGCATGCTGTGCAGTTCTTTACCCACCGGTCAACCATATCGTCCATGAAGGGGAACCACACGCTGCACCTCAGCTGGCGTTTGGTGTTCTCCGCACCTCGATGTCCCTCATGCGCCGTTTTGATGACTGCTGCTCGCAGTGAGGTAGGAACGACTATCTTACATCCTCGCAGCAAAATGGAGTTGTCTTGGACTGCCAGTTCTACGTGTATTCTCGCCAGACGCTCCATCTCATCTCGAGATGCTCCTGGGTGGCTCTGGACTGCCCTGCGAAAGTCCTTCCATTTGTTGTTCTCCGTCAAGCTGATCGCTAGTGCCATCGTCGGGTCAGCAGCAGACGCGGTCGCAATGGTGTCAATGGATACGGCGGGCGGTAGTGCATTGGCAGTGACATAGCTTATGTATTCCGCATCGCCCTGTCTTGGAGTGTGGTTGCCCGCTGGGTGTCTGGAGAGGTAATCAGCAGGGTTGTGCTCGCCCCAAGGCCGATGAACGATGTCAAAATCATATTCTTGTAGGCGGATGCCCCATCTTTCAATCCTGGGGGGCATTTTCGTGCGAGGATTGCCAAACAGCGATAACAAGGCCTGATGGTCAGTAATTCGTGTGAATTTTTTTCCGATGATGAAATTATGGAAATGTTCGCACGCCCAGACGGCTGCCAGGCTTTCCTTTTCTGCCTGGGAATACGCAGATTCAGGCGGAGCTAGAGCTCTGCTGGCGTATGCCACAATGTGTCTCGGGTGAGTGTCTTGTCCACTGGTTTGTGCTAAGATTGCACCTAGCCCCACCGGACTCGCGTCCACCACTATCTCAGTATGCCATTCGGGATCAAAATATGCTAGCCTCCTTGCCTCTGTCAGAGAGTGTTTGATGGTATCAAATGCTACCTGACATTCCTCAGACCATACAAAGGGAGTGTCTTTTTGGAGCAGACGCCTGAGGGGTTCAGTGATGGAAGCAAAATGTTGTATATACCGGGCACAATATCCCGCCATCCCCAGAAAGGACCTGACGTCGGCAATCTGGGAAGGCTTATCGAGGTGGAAGATGGTCGCCACTTTGTCTGGGTCCGGAGTCATGCCATCTGCTGAGAAGATGTGGCCAAAAAACTTCAGCTTCGCCTTGCTGAACCGACACTTTTCTATATTGAGGTTCAAACCCGCATCCTGTACTGCCTGGCATGCTGCACGGAGTGCTTCATCGTGTTCACTGCGAGACTTGCCAAAGACCAAAATGTCATCGCTATAGTTGAGAGCTCCTTTAATGGGACGTATGACTTGCCGAATGGTTTCATGAAAAATTTCAGCCGCCGAGGAGATGCCGAAATTTAGTCTCTTGTAGCAGAATAGTCCGTCATGCGATGCGAACGTGGTGATTGGCCGTGACTCGGGGTGAAGTACTAGCTGATGGTACCCCTGATTTAAGTCTAGTTTGGAGAAAAGGACAGATTTGTTCAGTTGGACTATCATGTCCTCAATCTTGGGTCCAGGGTGTCTCTCCCGCTGTATGGCGGTGTTGGCTACACGCATGTCTACACATATTCTCAGACGACCGCCTTCCTTTGTGACAATCACAAGGGGGGACACCCACGGAGTCGGCCCCGTGGCAGGCTCAATGATATCATCTCTAAGTAGTTGGTTCAGTTCTTTGGACACCGCCTCCTGCAGGTGGAATCCTACCCTTTGTGGGTGTTGTGGGACTGGTTTAACTGCCGCGTCTATGTGTAACTTTATAGGTGGGCCCTTCAATTTACCTAGGCCTTGACACAGTTGCGGAAATTCCCGGACAATGTCATCCTTGGTTATGGCAGTGTTGTCGCGGGATATCAGAGCGCAGATCTGCCCTTGCTGTATAGCTGGACCCTCCGACGACTTGACTACGTCCCCCTCTCGCACTAGAATGTTGATTAGTCCGAGACAGGACGCTATCTTGTAACTTAGCAGGCAGCGACCTTTGTTGGGGCTCCTGGTGACGTGGATCACAGTATCGGTGGATTTGTCAGCGAACATCAATCTTCGTTTGAAGGACCCGACGCTTTGCAGCGGGGTGTCTGCCCCCCATTGGTAGATTTTGGACATGGACAGGTTTAGCGTCGGTTTCTGGCAGAGCGTTAGGAATTCTTTTTCACCCATGACATTCACCGTAGCTCCAGAGTCAATCAGAAAGCAGAATTGTTTGTCGCAGATGTCAATGGCTATCCTGGGTGCTTCTCGGGCTTCCTGTTCGTCCATTATGAGATTGACAAATTCGTCGCTTGTATGCGGGTCATACGTAGCGTCATAATCATGTTCACTTTGCACTTCAGCTATGAACTCGCGGCGCGTTGCTGGCGGTCCATCATATTCATCAGTAATACGCGCAATTTGTCCTTGTGACCCATAGCCTTGGCCGTCATCTTCCGGGTACACTTCTTCAACCACCCGCACATATCTCCTCGGGCTCTGTTGGTAGAACCGGGGCTGTTGAGCCGGGCTAGTGTAGAATCTTTCAATGGGTCTGACTTGCGCTCTCGTCGTGTCACGTGCGGTGGGAAACGGCTTACCTTCCCTGCATACAGATTGGAAGTGGCCCTCCCTACCGCAGTTGCCGCACTTTTGAGAGAGCGCTGGGCAGGAACCTGCATGCAGAAACGCCATCCCACACCTATAGCATTGTCTCTGCAAACGCGGGGTCGACATGTTGCTTGGAGAAACGCTCTTGTTCCCAGCGTGGATCGCAGCTATCACGTCACTTTTGTCAAGTTGTCCAGCGGCATTGCTGGCTATGTGAGTGGCTTGTTTTTCAACTCTTTCGAGTATACGTGCCATTGCACTTACTTCTTCGATGGTGACAGTTTTTTTCAGGAGTTGCTTCTGTAGCGTCGCCGATACACACCCTTCAATCACTCTGAGTCGAAGCGCTTCATCAAGTGAAAACGCGTCAAATTGACAATGCGCACCTTTGACGCGGAGCCTCGTGAGAAATTCATCCACAGTCTCGTCAGTGCGCTGACGGCATTGGTTAAAGACATATCGTTCATAGTCTCTGTTGGGAGCAATGACAAGACGTTTGTTCAGGGCTGCGATGAGGGCATCAAAATCAGCCATTTCCCCTGGCGGAATGGTTTTGATAAGTGATTTTATCTCTCCCCCTGCCGTGTTTATGAACATGCTGCGCAGTCGAGGGGAGTTTTCTTCTCCAGCGGCCTCAATGAAATTATTGAAGTCCTCCAACCATTCCACCCATCGAGGTCCTTTATCTGCCTGAGGTGTCATGGAAAACGGGGGCGGCATGCGCCATGCTGTGGCGGTGGATCTGGTGACAGCTGGCGCAGGTGGGGGTTGAGAGCTGGAAGATGCCTGGGCAGCAGTGGTGCTCATGGTGGCGTGTAGGATGTGGCCTCAGCGGTGGGTTGGAGCTGAGTCGTTCTGCAGGCAGGTCGGCACAAAGTCACAGAGGTACTGGGACGAGGAAGAAGGCCCCAGCAAATGAGGAGTGGTGATGTAGAAAATATATATTTTTTTTTGTTTTTTCTTTTTAAGCTCTGTGGGCCCCTGGTAGTCTGTGGTTGCTTTGTGGTGGTGCTCAGGCTGGCGGAAAGCACCAGGCGCCGTGTGCAGAGAAGTCTTCTACTGCACGGCAGCTGCGTGCGTGGCTTCCAGGGATTCGGATCGCGTGTGAAGGAGGAGGAGGTGGGAAAGGGAGGCGCATCCACGGTCGCGCCCCCTCCGTTTCAGCGGGGATCCGCTCGTCGGTGGGATCACCAATGTAAAGGACGCACACGGGGGGGGATGATCCCCAACGTGGCGGGAAGGAGGACCGCTGGCACCAGGGAGAATCCTCGTCGCCAAATGTTAGGGGCGGAGGGCCCCAAATAACGGACAAGAGCCAGCAGAGTGGAGTATGACTTCTTTATTCTTCTCCTAACAGGCCAAGCCTTCCCCGCACACCCCCGCCCCTCACCACATCACATCCGCCTGTGACGTCCACCTCACGAGTGAGGTGTCTTAAAGGGCACTCACTCGTGACAGCTGCCAATCTTTACTAATTAACATTTTATTTAGATTCACACAAACCTACAATATATTCCTTCGGGCTGTGAAAAAGAAATCTTCATCGTGGAGAATGGAAGTCATACCTATTCAGAATACACGGACAAATACATTTCACTAGGTTGGGATTTTTAAAAGAACATGACACATTTCAAAATGGTTTAAAAGAAGAAAAGGTAGTCGACAAGAAATGAAACGCGTAACACCAGGTTTCTAAAAACTGAATTTCCTATCAATCCACCTCCCAATTTCTATTTTTTATGGTTTGGGGATTATTCTACTTTGATGACAAACTGGAGACTTCATGCAGGTGTGTTTCAATCCCATGTCAAATCAGAAAGTCGGAAGTCTTGTGAAACAACCCAAGAAATTAAGAGAGCAATGCCATCCCCTTTTCAGACACGTCTAAAGGAATTAGGTTTGAATCTAGTGGGTATTTTTGGCTGTACTATTTTATACCATAGACAGGAATGACATGTCTGTTTGGTGCTGTCCACTGATTGAAATCTAGGCAATCAGGTGGTCTCCTCAACTTCCTGAGATCCAGAAAGACGGTACTCTCTCCCCACCCCACCGTGGCCCACTTCAGCACTTAGAAAATTCACAATGGGCCAACTTCTTTTGCCTTCTTCAGATTTTGGTGCAAGTCCCTTCAGCCAAATTGGATGTGTGTCAGCAGGCAGTGAGATAACGACCCAGGTTCCTTTATTCCCCTCTATGGAAACATCAGGTGTTGTACTCCAGTAACCCCAACGCATGCCGCATCATTGGAGTCCAAATTCTGGAATAAAAAGACCCTCCCACCAGAGCACTTCCCTTCTTGCTCCTATTTGCACATTGAATTTGATGTGTTATGAGTGAAAGCTGAATTAACTGATATATTCCTTTTAAATATTACAATTGTTTGCATGAAAATATTATGTTGGTGATAACATTCACAAGGATATTCTGAATCTGAAGATATAAAATGTAGGTTTCTCGCACAAGATGAACGAGTTATTAAAAATAAAAAAAACATACATTTCAAAAATAAACCACAGAATTTGTGTTCCTCTGATGAATCCAGGTAAGTATATAGTTTCATTGAGGAGGAACAGTGAAAAGAGTGGAGGATCAGTAATAAATCATCTATTTTGAATTGGTTATGAATTCTGTGCACCATTTGAAGTTAGCTTTTGACTACACTTGGCGGACTTCCATCTGCAGGTCTCATCATAGTTGTGGACCAGACTTCCATTAATAAATCAATGTCAGGGTGATCTTTCAGATTACGCGGTGTGATCCTGGAAGTCTGCCATGCATAGGTTGAACAGCATTGGTGCCAGCACACACCCCTGTTTAAGTCCTTTATCCGTGGGGATATTCAGAGTACAAGCCCCCATACTGCTCAACCTCACCTGAATGCATGTACCCTCGTGCAATTGCACCGGTATACTGAGCAGGTTTCTTGGTATATTCCATTTCGCTAACTTTAATCACAAGGTGCCTTGCCACTGAGTTGAAAGCTGCCTTCAAATCCACATATAAGGCACAGCAGAGGATTAATGTGTTTTTGGGCCGCATGCATCAATGTTATTTAGGTCAGTATGATATCTGACATGGCAGAGCCAGCACGAAAGCCTGCCTGAAATGTCTAACAACTTGTCAGACTCTGCCCAACTCTGTAGTTCCTTCAGCATAAAGGTTGCAAACACCTTACTGGAAACCACAAGCAGGGCCTATAGTTTGAGAGATCCATTCGGGAGGAGTTTTAAAAAAAAATATATACTTGAATAAGCACTGCTCATCTCCACGACTGTGGTATTATCGCTTCTTCAAAAAACCGGTTGATGGTAACCACTAATATAGAAGCCCAAATCTCAGGATCTCTCAGCAGCATTGCACTTAGCAACGTCAAAAGACAACAAGGGCACAATTACAAATCTCCAACCACACAAAAAAAGGTTTCCTACCAAACGCAGACACACTAGCATGAAAGGCTCAGGCCTCACTGGCAAGTGTGAACCCTTTCCATGCACCTAGCCGCCATACCAGCATATGCAATGTTCTCATATGGCTCACCAGCATGCAAATACCAGGAGTCTCGCTAGCACCCACAACCATGCACCTCACAACATGCTCTCCAAACTCAGCTGTGTACATGAGCCTGAACTGCTCCTATTTTTCCTAAAGATCAACAAAGCGAAAAGTAATCAACATTGTAATACATAGAGTTAAATTTCCTTTGATCACAGGACCACCACCCTCAAGTGGAGCCACCTAGCATCCTAAAATGCAAAGGAAAAATGCCATTCTAAGAATACTGGAACACCACGCTTCGACTTCTGGGGGAACCCGAAAGCTTCAGACACTACAATCCTTATTGAATAACCATTCCAACCAACTGTCCAATAGCAGAACCACATGCCCAGCATGTTAAAACGTACTTAAACGTAACGCTTGAACAGTAAATTACACGTAGTAAACCAAATGTAATACTGTGGTAAAGTCCTTTAGGTTAATAGCCTGCAACATGGGAATAACAGTACACCCTTGTACTCTTCGGCCACATGTAGAACATCCCAATGCCACACAATGATAAACTAACATGGAGCTTGCATTTGTAAACATGACTAATCATAACTTATCCCAAATAAAATACTACAGAAACAATTCACAATGCCCAGATTAATCAGTACACTGTCTGCCCATTTGGCTAAACCAATAAGCATTCTGGGATTGAAACTAAAAAGTACAGGAGCACCGAAATGAGTACACATGCAGAGGATAACAGCTTTAACAGCACCTCTCTACACAGCCTTGGTCAGTACCCTCTACTCCCGACAGCCACACTGGGGCAGACAATAGCATAGGTCATATACTCCTACTCGAGGAGCACCAGACCAGGTTTCTCCTTCATCAGTATTGTCACCAGAGCCTCACTCAGCACCTTTGCCACCTCACCTTCCTTGGCGATCAGAGGATACAGCTCTGACAAATTTCCAGGACAAAAAAAACTCATTTCACTGTTCCTCCTCAAAGCCACAGTTACATTATGCAAATCACAGTGTTATAAGGATGCTGACTTTATACACCAGATATCAGTCACAGGCAGGTGGTCATCCAAACATGTAAGTATCATTGAGAGACTTACTAGTACATCCATCCTCTAACTGTCCATCTATAAATACTACTCCTGGAACATTCAGCCAGATACGCATTCATCACCAACACAGGATTCCATAGCTCAAACATATCAGCAGCCATAAGCACACCAGACAAAGATGACCACTTAAAGATCACTGTGAGGGGTCAGAAATGAGAGGCAGACAAAAAGTGGTAATATTCTCAACTTTAGCCATTTTATTAACAGAAAGGTTGTTGGATAAAGGATTAACTTTCCCTATCCTATCGTGAATGTCCCTTCCCTATCCTAACGTGAATGTCCCTTCCTATGAAAGTAAAACCAAAGCAGGCTGACCATGTGTCCAAACTAAATCTGACCCTCACACTAATGTACATAAGCAAAAGATGCAAGGTAAAGGTTTCAAGCTTCAAAAACAGAAATGTGCAAAAACCCATTCATAAAACATCAACCAAAACAATCCTGGTGTCCAGGAGTTGGTTGCCTTAACCTGGATTGTTTCAGGAAAACAGTCACTGTTCTGTGTCACAACCAGTATTTTAAAGACAATACAAATGTCTCTTTAGCCTAACACTCTCCTCAGGATGGCAAAACAAATGTTCCTTCCACAACACTGGTTGTAATATGGCAAAGGAAAGTCTTTCCTACTTTTCGGGATGGTTAAGCAAATGTCTTATCTCCAATAGTGATCAAAGTATATAAAAAGGCAAATCTTTTCAAAGCTTCTGGTTGACAAAATGTTCAACTGAAACAACAACTTAATATGACCAAATTTATTTTCAATACAGCAATTCAAAGTGAGTTTCCCGTTACACTCTCCTTCCAGGAAACATCTCAACTGAAAACACTTGATATCCTGGTTTACTTTCCTGCCACGAATATCTCCCCTTTTGGCTCAAACAGATCCCCTGGTGTACTCTCCTGCCAGATATCATTCCAAAATAGCTCACCACCTGATACTCTCATCAGGTCCATCTGCAACATTTGCATCCTCCTTATAGATCAATCACATAATTGAACCTCTTCAATAGTACAACTTGGTTGACTTCTGTTATTTGTGCTAATTGCCCCCCCTCCCATACTGGCATCCCATGTGTGAGGGATTGTTTAAGCCTTGCCCGTCAACCTTTCTTTCAATCTCTCTTGACTCTTGTCGATGCTTGATCCAGGTTTCCCCCAACTGACATCTCATGTCAAGAGAATTGTAGCATGTTTGACTTCTCTTTTTAGTTCTATATGGTTGGTATTTGTTAAAAAGCAGGTTCCAGGCTCTTTAAGATTTCTTCAGGTAAGTTTATTTCCAAGTTCTTAGTTACATATCCACATGAAGACATAAAGGACATAAGCTGTGACAACACCGGCTCCCATCACCCAGGGCCAGCCAGCTGTAACCGCCTCTACACAGAACACCCACTCAGAATATTCCATCATCCACACATAAACATTCCACATGACATCTCAAGCTACCTCACCTCAGACAGGCACAATACAACACACCTCCCTCCTTTACTAAACCATACATGCACAGAACAAGTCACATACCAGAACACCACAACTACCACCTTCCAAGATATATGCACACATCACACTCAAATGGCAGACAGACACTTCCACGGCCAAACCCAACCATCAAAACTTCACACCCTGACAAACTACATTCCATGTACCAATAACAAAAATACTGTCATCCATCTGCCTGTTCCTGCCACAAACAAGCAGCTGGGCTCTCACCCCAGGTCCTGGCCAACCCTGAAACTGGGCTACTTCACCTACATTCCTGAACAACCACAAGACTGCTACACCACCTACCACCTGCCCCCGCCTACAACGACGCGGGTGTCCAGGCTGCCACCCTGGAACTCCAGCAGGCCTCTAGACTGCCACTCTAGAGAGCTGAGACCTCAAAGCCTCCAAAACGACAACCACAACCTCACTCCAATAGGGATTCACAAAGTGGAAACACAAAACATAACTGAGACCACAAACACCCATGGACTCAACGCCACATGCATTACACCAGACCAGATTGTGCAAACCTTCCAAACCCATTGGGAGCAGTGGCCACGCACTTCCAATGCCAACATCAATGACTGGTAAAAACTCAACGGTCTTATAGCAAGGAAAACATCCTAACCCAAAACAAGCTGTTGAACCCATGGATACAACGAAATCCACAATAAATACTACAAGTAACATAGAAAACAATTTACTCATCATCTGAGGACTTACCACACTCAATACCGACGGGTCATTACCAGGCGTCCCCAGCTTCCCCTTTACCACCAGCTACCTACTGTCCAATGTGATGAGAAGGATACAAAAAAAACCTAGAGGAGACGCTACCTCCCTCACAGAACAACCTCATCGCTGTTCAACCTTTACCGGAATCAGGTAACCCCTATAACCAGACCAATCCCCTCACATGAAATTAGAAAATCATAACATCCTTAATTGAAAGAGTCGAGGTGCTACCTCACTCTAGAACGATCGCATGGGTGTTCAACTTTTACCATGACAGGTAACTACCCAAACCAAACTAAAACAGTGTAAGGAAAACTATATACCCCACTGACGACACCCAAACAATTCAAACCATGCATTTCACACTGCAACACTTCCATGCTGAATGTGAGTTCACCCAATACCCAACACTCACTGACTCTCTCCAACCTATCTGAGTCAGATTCATCATAACATGCATTCCAAAATCATAGAATGCGGCAACCATATGCTGTAAACAATATATAAACCGCATTGAAAACATTTGCGTTGTGCACAGTTGAATACAAAACCATGTTGCTCATAGTAAGTAAAATCCCCAAAACTAACACTTTTATGAACTAAAACGTTCATAGCCATTTGTAGGCTCTTAAGCGAACCTATGAGTCCATAGCCATTTACACAGGCTCTACTGACATGTGCAATATAGCTCAAAATCCTCAAAATGATTAAAAGCTATCACACTCATACCACCCATCTTACACCAACAGCAACAATTTATGCACATTAGTGTCCATGTGCCATGGTGCTTGGCACTCGAAACCTGCAATTCCTCAAAAGAATTATGCTAAATACCCTTCAATACAAAATATTACCACACTATATTGTCACTGTTTCACGTACCCATTTACATAACAGAACAGCGCCGTTTAAGATGCATGTATATCTTCTATAAATACAAACTCATTTGCATCCTCGCAGTGCCCCCATTCTACAGATTCACAGCGCACGAAGGCACTCACCATCCTGTACATGCAAAAATGCTCCGTCAGTTTTAAATAGGTATATTAAAGTTCCAAACTACCCAACATTATGGCTGTTACTCTCTGCACAAGCCTATACCCCACCATACTGTCGTGACCTAAAAATGTCACCTTATTTGTTGGCTGCTACCTGTCGCCTCACTAACTGAGATGGAGCGGCATGCCAGCATCACAATACGCCGTAAATGTCTCTTTTGCCAAGCAGAGACCACAGCATTTGGCACCTAAACAAACCATGTCTCATGGATCCGATTCGTATCATAGGGTTCCCATGTTCTAAGCATTGTTCATTCCTGCCTTAATATAGCTGCACACATATTTTGCTTCCTTCCTTCTAAGACACATGTCTTGCCAAACGTCAGATTCCTTAAAGTACTTTCCCTTTTACATCCTCAGGGCAAACAGCACTTATAATACGAAGCTCTAACCATAGCACATTCCAAAGAACATTCTATGCTTCACCATCTCCCCCTGCTGCATGTGTGACATCATCAGTCACTACTGCTCAGCAGGGCTATGCAGAGCTTCATAGGCCAACAGTCGTTCACTTCCCAGGAGACCTCTCCACGAAAGGCTCATAAATCACCAGAGTTTCAGACAGCCAAAAATATGATGTGCACGATAAGCACAGTACGGTGCTGCCAGGCTCCCATAACTTCAAAGCCTGCAATTATCTCGTGAGAAGGACAGCATTTAAAACAGCAGCTCCCCATTGCTATGAGTGCACAAGACATGGGAGTGGCGTGTAGTCAGGCAAACAGTCCTTGTTCATGTCAAATTCACATCCATTTCCCAAACACAGAGCAGTGTCTCTTTTTTCTATTGCCATTCTAACTTTAAAAAAAAAACGTAGAGTAGCATCACATTCCTCCCAGTGGGCTAGCTCTTCATTAAATCTCACGGAGGACCAGGGTACAGCATTTGCTTTCAACATAAATTTCCCAGTATTGCCAGTATTATCTTTCACCTGCTGGTCCAGCGCCATCTCCAGCCCCCAGGGAAGAGCTCTGCCTCCTACTTAGGAGCTGCGCATCCAAAAAGGGGCCTTTTTCTTGAACTTCCCCTGAACCCTTGGACGCAGTCCTCCTTCCTGCTCCTGGAGCTGATCCCTCTGCAATGGGGCCCAATTCCTGTTCCTGCCCCTGCGCTCTGGGGAGCCATGTCAGGGCTTCTTATTGAAGACTCCCTGGGGCCCAGCTTGCCCACTACTTATGTGCGCCGGTCCCACCAAAGATGGGGCTTTAATCCTCCGGCTCCCCCTGCACCCTGGGTGATGGGACTTACAGTTTTTGGGGGCGGTGTTGTCCTTCTCCAGAAGGTTGTCCTTCCTGCACCCCCCGCAGCAGGGTCCTCAGTCCATCAGCTTGTGGCACGTAGGTTACCAAAGACCGACTCGTCGCCATTGTTAAAAAGCAGGTTCCAGGCTATTTAAGATTTCTTCAGGTAAGTTTATTTCCAAGTTCTTAGTTACATATCCACATGAAGACATAAAGGACATAAGCTGTGACAACACCGGCTCCCATCACCCAGGGCCAGCCAGCTGTAACCGCCTCTAAACAGAACACCCACTCAGAATATTCCATCATCCACACAAACATTCCACATGACATCTCAAGCTACCTCACCTCAGACAGGCACAATACAACAGTATTCAAAGTGCTTTCCAAACGCAGGTCCCGGGGCCCCCTACGCTTCTAGGCTGACTAACCGGTTCACTGTGCGGCTGATGTGGGTCGCTGTGTCAGCTTGTGTCCTTCGCTGCCAGGACCCGTGCAGCTCTGCAGGACTGCGTCTCCTCTTGCGGCCCTGCTGCGTACCGTTTGTTTTCTCTTCCCCAGAGTTCCTCTTCTCCGGTCCCGAAAGCCACATATCTGCTTCTGGCAGATTACGCCTGTTCTCCCCACTGCTCTTCTCTGTGGGATTTCCTCTGCCACCGGTCTTGCTTCCCACTCCACACAGTCGGCAGCCTTCCTTCTCTCTCCTTTCTTACCCTTACTGCAGGTGATCTGGTGATTTAAGGGTCCCACACAGCTGTCTAGGTTTGTGACAACTAGACTGCACGTTACTCTTAGAGTCACATTTCCTCCACATGGACTCCTTGCTCCTCTTCCTCATCACAGTACCTAAGGTTTTCTCTGACTGGAGCCCCGGGAGCTTTCAACTGATTTTGTGTCACACTGTTCAACAGTTGCATCAAAAATACAATCACCATTAACAGATATTTAATATGTTCTAGGTATACCATGGACACATGAAGACTGAATATGGTTTTGTTTTGAATATTGACATCAGGCCATTAAAAACTCTGGGATTAAGGGGTCTTCCTCACAAGAAAGACCAGTAGACCACCTCTCTCCTGTTGAAGTCACCACTCTCCCCTGACAGCCATCACCTCCCATGTGATCCACCCTCCAAATACCACCCCCGGGATGAGGATCACGATCAGGTAGCGGTTGCCTTCCCCTGGCTACATGGGAGAAGGCGTTAGGGTGGGATCAGTGATGACTCTGCAGGATTCATCACCTCACCAAGGTGCGTTAGTGAAAGAGCCACAACTTCCTATAGACATGAATTCCTGGGCGCTAAAGCAATTAGAAGATCATTTAGAATGTACATACTTACTGTTTCTGCCTACACCATGATATTCAGTTGAAAGTCTGCAGCATGAGTGCATGATCATGAAATAGGTGTAGTTTTCCTGTTTAGAATGGTTTAGAATGTAGAAAACGAGAACATGGAGACTAACTTTATTGTGTTAGGGTTTATCCACAACATTCATTCACATTCCAAGTCTTATATTATATGATAAGTAAAACATTATAAAGGGATTTGTATTAGGATGTACTTAACTGTAATGATATTAAGCTTTCAATAAGGCTGGTGCAATGATGTAGGAAGTCCTACACATGGTTACACTTAGATTCACTAACCCATACTGCAGGGCTACAATTTAATGCTTGGTGGGCTAACATAGCACCCCTGTCCTATCTAGTATTGGATAGACCTGGAACCCAAGAAGACCACGTCAGATTAGCAAATTCATTGTATAGTGATGGTCACTTGTCTACACTGGACACGACTAAGCAGTACGCCACATTCTCACTGTGAAATTACTGCACTCAGGCTTTCTGTCATGCAACAGGAAAGTCCCTGTGGGTAAGGGTTATATGTCTGAAGGTGAGCTATCCCCAACATTTTCCTTTCACCGTCACCCTTGAGAGAAATGGACACCTAAGAATTCAGCTCTTCTCCCTCCTCCGCTTACCACTCCTATTCGGATTTGTTTCCTCGGCTGGTGACCAATTCTCTCGAAGTCCCTCAAGACATTCCTTTTCCTTTACTATTCCCTATAAACCATTCATCTCTTCCATTATGCTTTTCTACTGCTTAAACCCACCACTTTTACCCTACAGATTCCCAAATGTGTTCGTTTATACCTTTACCATTTCGATCTCTCTGCAAGCACCCCTCAACCCATCCAAGATTGAAATTATTTTCTGACGAGTCCCTTCACGACACTCCACCCCCTACTTCTACTCATTTTTCCTCTAGACTTTCTTCCCCTAGTCATAATCCCTGCATCATTTTTTATTCCTTTATTAAATCACAGTTCTGTGCTTGCCATTCACAACTTCAAATCATCCAGAAATATCAGCCCTTTTCTTAATTTCTCAACTAATACTCTTGTTCGTATGCTGGTTTTCCCCCCTTCGATTGCTTGTTCACGTTTTCCTTTTTTCTCCCGGCCTATACACTCCGACCCTATAATTTTACTTTTAACGCCCCTAGTCATCGCCTATGCTAGCTCCCCTACTTGTTCTTACATCTCGTACTCTTTTGAAAATCTTCGTTGATGGATCTTTCTTGCTAGTTTCAGTGTTGCTATTAATGCATTGTTTTTAAATGTACCACTGGACCAGGACCATCTTGACTCCTGTTTGTTTATTCTCCACTTCATTCTGATCTTTTCTTAAAGGCCCTTTCCAATCCCCTAGTGCTCAGTTACATTGTGTTAATGTTCCATTTTGAATACTACACTCTGGAATGCCATTCTCCCTTTACATTCTGCTCAGGTGCTTGCTTCTTTTGGCTCCTATTTTAAAGCTCCAAGCTAGCCCCTTTGTTAATAAATGTACATTTACTAACACAATGTCATTACATGAATTCAATAGACCATAGACTGTCCAATTTGTGTTTTCTCTGGGACAAAAGGTTCACTAAGTCACTTTCAAAAAGCCTAGAATGTGATACTGGGCATCAACACACAGCCTACAGAAAGCATAACCGTCCACGTACCTGACCCATGAAATCTGTGAAGAAAAGCATGTTGGAAAGAAAAGCGGTCCATCCAATCAAGTGGCTCACACACAGATAGCGATAATGAAGGGGCATGCTCACGATGGCCTTCACTAGAGAGCTCAAGGTCATCCGTTTCTGCACCTGAAAAGGAATAGATAACGTTATAGCATGTTCAACCCAAAATCGGGACAGTCAACAAATGTGGGTAGAAGCAGGTCAGGAGCTTTTGTGAAAATTGAACATGGGCGTAGGGGACACTAATTGTGTGTGCTGTGGCACCGGCTTTATTACATTAACACTGTGCCATTCCATTTCTTGAGAATCACATTAATTGATTTAGTTATTTTCATAATGGATTTATAGCAACACATGTACCCAAGTTTTAAGTGCTTCCACACTGCTTTAACGCCAAAGTGCTTTACAAAATTAATGAGTGTGGTAAATTAGTCCATGAAAATATAAGAAATACCATGAAAAAGACAAGCTTAAAGAAAAATCCACTTTAGATTTAAGTTTCCAGGACCTGGGCATTTTTTGATATAAGAGTTGGATACTGGCTTGTGTAGGATGCGGCATTACTAATATTCCATTGAGAACCACTCAAGAATCAAGTACGTCTCACTTTGGCACTAAGCACTTTATGACATGTCTGCATACACAATCAGGAACCAAGGTGTAGATGTCGGAACATTGTCTTTGTGGATCGCCTGAATTACTGGTAGCTGGGGTGAGGTGTCAGACGTTGGTCTCCAATCGGGTGGTCCCTGTAACAGTACTTTGTATTATGCCATTGTGGGGATTACTTTGGACTTTGTGGAAGCTATTACTTAACAGATATCCTCTTGTAGTAGTTAATCTTTTTGATGTTTAAGATTTGTTTTCATAAATTACTAAGCGGAAGGCAACCTCAAATGCAGCAGTAAAATGGCAGAAAAGCAAAGAAGTTTATGGCTCCTATTAATAATGCTATCCTCCTCCTTAATGGGACCGAGGTATTATTCATTGATCTGGGGTGGGGGTAGAGGGGGTAAGCATTCAGTTTACACTAAAGCAAGAAGAGCTTTGACAAAAGGGGAAGGTAAACCTGGATATTACCACAGTTCGCTACCTGCTTCAAAAGGATTTAAAGAACACTAAACCTGGAGTTGAACAGTCCACATTACCCTTTTAAGTACTATCTTAAGTACTATCGCCAAACCTTCAACAGTTTGTGAAGTACAATGGCCTGTAGATCAGGCAGAAGGTAGGTAATTTCGAATAGCAGAAGCTACAACACTAACCAATAGTGCAAAATACGGACTACATGCACACTACAAAAATGCATGCTACTACATCAACTACCCCTGTACAAATTGATCTGAAGCCCCACCGCTCATCAATGATGACACTTGCGGTGGCAATGTGAACGCTATTTCGGAGACATTCACTCCACATGTACTGCCCATCATGTAATATTTTTACTATCTGGCACTTCACTTCTGAAGCTAGAAATGAGTTAAGTGTGGGAGCTTGTTACAATGCATAGGGGCCTTATGATATAAGCATTTAGTTAGACCCTACTTTTCCAAGCTTATTGGTTCGCCATCTACCAACATGACCTGCTAAAGGGTCAGGGGGATAAAACCGCCAGATAGTAAAGAATTGTGGGTATTCATTAAGACACGAATACAGCTATTGCTACTAATACATCAAATTCTTTACCTAAAATAGATGCATCCTCATTTCCCTTACTCGCCATGATCTACAAGCATTCTGTGCATGTGAACCCAGTACTCACTAGAAGATGCAGAGCAAATCAGGATCAAAGTGTAGTATTTAATGTTGCCCGAAATCCCCTTATAAAAAGATGGACAACAGGGACTTAAACGCAAAGAAACCTAAAACAACAGTTACTCCCTGCCTTAGTGGAAATTTTAAGATGATGGGTGTACCACATTCAACTGTGCATTTGAAAGCAAGACTCTTGGAATCAATTGCATTCATTGCAGAAATCAAATTAGATGCGTAGTGACATTATTTATGCTAATAGATTTGTAATACAAAATGACACAAACTTGAACTGACAGAATTGTGTGTGTGTGTCAGGATTTCCTTGCCTTACCCTTTAGAAAAGATTACCCACAAGTAACACAAGAATACTGTTCTGCGATGCATGCTACCTTTTTGAAAACGTAACTTATATTAGAACTCCAATTTACTCAGGGAATGTGGTTCTGGAAAAATATAACAAATGTAGAATGACAACATCCCCCTCTCCCCCTCTCCTCCACTCCAACAGGGAAATCTGCAGCTGAGACAGATTCGTTTTCATTTAATTTGAACCTTGCTTCCTGGAACGTGGCTGACATCTACTCTTGAGTGATGTGGATTGGCAATTCAGATGCACTGCAAAGTGAGACTTCTGCAAACTCTCCATTTGATAAGCATGTTTACTCAAGCTTTGCAGTCCCTTCCATACAAGGAAAGTGAATGGCTTAAGGGTGCTCTTTTGAGAAGGATGAAGGCAGATCTAAATGCTAGAATAGATCTTATTGAAACTTGGTCATTAACTTAAGACAATCTTTCCACAGGATTTTATTATGACTCCCTTCAACATCAATATTCATCCACATCTCCTAGGACTGCTATCCAGTGCTTAGAAAAGTGATGATTTTAATGTCCAATTTGACCCCATTATTTCACTCGGGGTGGTGGGAGGAGTTGTGAGTTTATGTGGGCTATGTGTTGATTGGTGGGTTGGTGCACATCATCCTATTGGATGGGGAAGCGCCTGCGTGGGTCCGCCCACACATTCGGTAATTAAGAAGAAGAAGAAGATATCACAGAGCTTAATGCACAGCCCATATGGCATATGCATGGGAATACAAAAACTTTAGGGACTTGGCATGTGAGCTTGTAATGGACGAACCAGTGGTAAAACACTCAGGCTACTCTTACACTACACATAAAGAAGCCTCCTCTCCTAGCTAATTCGATTATAACGTTATCTTGAAATGGGGATAGTGACAGCACATAGAAAGTGATCATAATCTGTTGGTGCTTACATGGAATATAGATATATCTGAACCAAGAAGAGTGCATATACATCAAAGACTCCTCAGAATTTTGTGTTAGTTTAAACCTATGGGGTCGCAAATGGAGTCAGATTGGCACAGCAGTGCTTCTACCGAAAAAGTATAATGTAATGTATCCCCGGTTATGTGGGTCCCGGATTAGGGAAGGCTATTTGGGGCAGGAGTTTTAGGACCTCATTACAGTTTTGCTGGTGCAGTAAATGTTCTGGTAAATCTGCTGGTAATTCCAGCAACAGCACTTTTAGTGCAGCAGCAATACAGTTTGCCATGGAGTCACCGATTTACATCCACCCAAGAGCTGGAGGTAAATCTTGCCCCACATGAAGAAAAATGCCAGAATTACCAGCACCGGTAATTCTGGAGCCAGTAATTACGGGAATCCTCTGTATGAATGGGGACATACCTTCTGCCGGAAATTCCAATAGACCGAGTGCCAGCAATGGTAAGTCAGTTTGGTAGTATCCCGCCGGGTTTACCGGCGGGATACCACCATACTTGTAATGACCCCCTTAGTGTTCTGTGAAGAACTGGTGAAACTAGTTAAACCATTTGTCACAACAACTTGGTATCCCGCCGGTAAACCCAGCGGGATACTACCAAACTTGTAATGACCCCCTTAGTGTTCTGTGAAGAACTGGTGAAACTAGTTAAACCATTTGTCACAACAACTTGCGCCACTAAAAACAAATAATCCAATCCCATAGACTCTTGGTATGATGGGGGATATAGAAGAGCTAAAAAGGATCTGCTCGAGGCATTGAAAGACAAGGTAAAATGCAATAGAAAAACTGTAAAGCAGCTTAAGTCAGATTAGGGGGTGCAGACATATTAAAAATAAAAAAAGATAAGGTCTGACAGTCATGGAAAGAGTTCCTGTTAGCACAGAGAAATCCAACAAGTGCTTTTTGAGAGAATCCTTGCGCAGGGGTGTATATAGGGTCCCAGTGGCCCTCTTTTTGACCCCTTTGAAATATTTATTACACAATGATTCCATTTCCAATGAGTATTAAATTCCATTTACAATATGCATTCAAGCACGAGGGCTAACACAGTGAAACCATTATACCACCAAAAGGCACAATGCTGTAAGACGTATTGAGCCACCAAAGAAATCGCGATGTTCCGGGCCCAGACCATCGACCAATTGTTTTGTTTAAGTCTGATCTATCAATCGCGGTGAGGTCCCGTTTTTAGAAAACTTGTTTAACTCAATGAATAGTGAATACAATACCCGACGTTCATGCGGTTTGGTGGAAATTGACTTTTTTAAAAGGGGGCAGGGGGAACTGCATGATGCGGACTGTTTTAAAAGGGGGGGGGGGAACTACATGATCCAGTAAACTATCACCCTATTTTGCTCCTTGTTGCCCTGGGCAAAGTGTATGCAAAAACATTGGAACAAAGATTAAATTAATGGGCAAAAATAAAGGAAAAGGAGCCATTGAGCACACCCTAAGGTTACGCTGGATGGTTCATAGGTATTTGAGGCAGAGTGGTGTGCTTCTAGATTTGTTGACCATATAGCAGCTTTTGATGAGGTCAATTAAGATCTCCTCTGAGAAACATGGACATCACAGCAGGTCCATGTAGTGTTATGGACAGCTATTACATCTCTCCAGATGGATAAAGTAGCAAACGTTAGGTGGGGCCAGGGCAGTGAAAGATCCACCCGCTCTGAGAAATGTTGGTGTGCCAGGGATGCCTTGCCGCTGATCTCTTGGTTTATACAAATTTATACTGCAACTCACCTCCTTGCCCCGACAGGAGCGGTCCCCACATTGAATGGAGGAATTAAGAATATTGCTATTTGTAGATAATGCTGTTCTTCTATCCACTCCTCTAACGGGCTTTAAGTTAAGTTATTAATGAGTTTGTTTCCTGCCTGCTGTAATGAATAATTTAGTGAGAAATGCTCGTAAAACTAAGATGTCATACCAGAAGCAACACATCATTCAGCTCAGCCTGAATGGTGTCAAGATTTAAAATGTGGACCGTTTTGATTACTTGGGAGTACATTTCAATAAAAGTATAGGCGGTCCCATTTAAAATGTGACCTGATTATGAATAGTGGGGGCCCCAAATTCCGTTTTTCAAAGATCTGGTGGGAGAACAGTGGCTTCCAATATTAAAGCCTAAACGGTGCATACTAAAACTGCTCTCCCATTTGGTGTAGTGACATGGGATTATAATCAAATTGATCGACTCATGGTCTATGAGAATATATTTAAGAGTGAGTTTACCTTAAGGTTTTCCAAATGTTACTATTAAAATTCAAAGTGGCCCATGGGGAATTGAATACACACCAATTTCAAACCAGTAGTGCTGTGGCTAAAATTATGGCCTAACCCCAAATTGAAATAAAAGCAGCTATGCAGGATGTACGAAAGGATATTACCACATTGAGATAATTATTGACCGCCTCTCAGATCATCGGAATGCTAGGAGTGCAGTCAAGAACTACTGATATGGACTACATTCTAATTTCAAAAGCAGATGGGGAAACAAACGATGGATTTTCCAGGCAAGATTTCTTTCAACAGATCCTCCCTCGCTGGGAGGATCTTTATTTCACAGCAACATCTAATTCAGTGCGCCAAAGAGAAAGCTATAACATGGCAAAATGCTTTCACTTTCTTTTAAAGAAACTTTACTTTTACTTTGGACGTAATGGGAGCTCATGTTGAACCTGTGCAATCAAGTTTGCAATTAAAACGTATAAATAATATTAAGTCAACGTTATGTAAAAATACTACAATATAAAACCAGATATAATTAGGTAATACAGTTTGCCAATTCTTCTTACCACTACATGCTAATTGCATTATAGACCTAGTTATCGCTTGGGATAATGGGGCTGATTCATGGAATAAATGTGCGCCGAAATTTGTGGCGTAAGCGTGAAAAACCAGCACACGCGTCCGATTCATGGAAGGCCCTGTGCGTGATTTTCCCGGGATGTGTGCCAAAAATTGCGCGTGGCGCACATGAGCGCACACGTCACTGCAACATCCCGAATGCTGTGCGCAACGCGCACAATGTGTAGCGCACACACCAAAAAGGGGGCGGGACACAGGGCGGAACACGCAGAATGGGGAACAGCGTGTGAAAATGAGGGCGTAACTGGGGAAGTACTGCTGGGAAATACACGGAATGCCCACACGCTCGCGAACTACACGTATTCATGGAATCGAATAGGGGAAACCCGCGCACACCAAAAGACACGCACAGTCGTAAACACGTCCGCCACACGAAGGCAGGCAGAAGCATCCCACGCAGTATAAAAGTGCACACAAACAACAAACTAGTATATACAGCTACAATGAATGTCCCATTTCTCGCAGCACTGATCGTGGGACACCGCTGGAGGAGAATAGCCAGGCCCCGCATTTTTTTGCCCAGGACCAGCCTTTTTGGGATGCCCGATGACCAGGTATAGGTCTCCACCTCATATCATCCTAGACCTGGTCACTGAGTGGGAGGATGACCTCACATCACACACCTTGTGCTCGCAAAGACTGAACCCCTTGGAAAAGGTGCTCAATGTCCTGCATTTTCTGGCCACTGGGTCTTTTCAGCGGACAACTGCCATAGTTGGCGGTGTTTCACAGCCCACGCAGTCACGCTGCCTACACCAGCCCCTCAGTCCGCAGGCACATATACATGCCCAGAACTCCCACAGAAAGGCAGGCCGTGGTCCAGGACTTTTACAGGGTGGCACACTTCCCCAAAGTGCTCGGTGCCATAGATTACACTCATGTGGCCCAACGTCCACCTAGGGCCACTGAGAACATCTACCGCAACCGCAAGCACTGGCATTCCATGAACGTGCAGGTTGTATGCGATGCCAAGGGAATCATTACCTCTGCCCATGCAAACTATCCAGGATCCATCCATGACAGTTTCATATACAGAAGGTCAGGCCCTGATCCGGTCCCTGGAAGCTGGGAAGCATTGCAACACATGGCTCATAGGTTAGTACAAATGCTTGTGCACATGCATGCATGTCGCACACAGACAAATACACAAACCCAACTAATGACAACCATTATCACCTCCCCAGGGGACAGTGCCTACCCTCTGAGCAACCACATGGGGATGCCAATACAGAACCCAACCACACCACCCCAGGTAAGATACAACGCAGCCCATATTGCAACCTGGGCCACAGTGGAGCGCACATTCAGAGTGCTCAAGTCACGCTTCCGCTCCCTTGACCGCTCTGGCGGGCAGCTACTCTATGCACCCCCAGTAGTGTGCAGGATCATTGTGGCAGCATGTGTCCTGCACAATGTTGCAACACAGTGGTGCGTACCGGTGGACATGGTGGTGCTCCCACATCCCCAACCACACGCACAGGCGCTGCGCATGGGAGGGGAAGGGCACGTGGAGGCCGCCCAACTGAGGTGCCCCTCACCTTTTGTGGCCTCCCAACCATGGCACAGATGTACTAGTACCAATGGTGGGTGCACACAACAATTGTCCTGGGAAACTTGGGTGATGGGGACAAGGTACGTGATGCGAACAGCACCCCTGTGCTCCTGCAAGGCTGCCTGTGGCCCCTTAGGAAAAACGACGGGTCACGCAACGTCCAGGCATCCCAAAAAAACAAGAAAAAGAGATATGCAACCCCTGTAGCTCACGTGCGTGTAAAAAACACACGAAGTACGCTGTGGCACCCAGGAACCCAAAAAATGTGTACAACACGCGGGCTAGTATGACCTAAAAAAAAAAAAAAAGTATGAGACAAACGGGGACACCCGCAGTGGGAAAAATCAGCATGCGCGACTCACCGTCTGCCTTGCGTGTAGAAGAACATTTAGGCAACACCCCCGCCAAAAGAAGTACGCACTGTAGCCGCTGTGAACTAATCGCATGTGAACCCCAACGTATGGAAAACACACGCACCACTCTCCACAAAAAGCACATACAGAGCGATCGAAACCCACGCGGGACCTTTAACCCATGCCGAGTGAAACGCCCGCACGCATGTTACGTTACGTTACCTACGCGCTTATGCACTAAGACTTTCCTAGGAATTCACACAAAAGTGCTATTTTTCACGTGCCAAATCACTCCGTATCAAGCTGGCCACACGACAACACACAGAAGACCACGCTCCTGCCCAGAAGGCCGGACTATTGCCCACCAGAGCCCAGAGCAGCCTCCTACAAGCAATCTACTGCTGCCTGCCTACCTGCAGCCAACAGTACCCTGCCATATGGTACCTGCACATCAGCCATCTGCAGGGGTCCAGTTGCTGTGACCACCCCTGCTGTAACAGAAGACTCCCGACTGGTGTTCCATTGCTCCACAGCCCAGCCCCAGGACCCAGTTGCCCACCCACACCTGCCTCGGTAGTTGCCATGTCCGACCAAACACCATCCGGCACCAGTGGCAACCCCCCAGCACAGAGGCAGAGGGCTGCCAGCTACAGTGATAAGGAAGTTGGCATCCTGGTGGAGCAAGTCCTGGGGCATTATGATGCCCTCTTCACACCATCGCGTGCCAACAAGGAAGGACGGAAGAGGATCTGGAAGGACATAGTGGGTGCCATCAACACGGAGGGGGTGGCACCCCGTGACATCAAACACGTCCAGAAGCGCTTGGAGGACTACAAGCCCAGGACCCTCAAGAAGGCCCGGTGCCTCTTGGACGCAGTGGATGCAGTGGGGTGCGGGGTCCACCTACCACCCAGCAGATGAGGGTCCTGGAGCGCATTTGCCCAGTGCTTCACCACCAGATCCTCATGATGCAGGTACGTCTGGAGGCGAGCGGTAAGTGCCTGTGCATTCCCGTTTAAATCAGTGCATGTTGCAGTGTGGTGGTAGTTAGCTACTTGGCTGTATGTGTGACATGGGTCATGTATGGATGTGTATGTGCAGGGATGTGAGACACCCCTGGTGCTGCATGTGAGACACCTGGATGGTGTATGTATTACAATGCATCATGCGGAGCAGCATGCAGAATGCACACATGTATGCATGCCTGTGTCTATACTTGGACATGTTTGGTGTGTGAGAGATGGGTGCTGCTGTCATGGACATGCATGGTGTACATGTTTGTGTGCCTGAGTAGTGTGTGATTGAATGCTAAACACCATGGATGCAGGACACATGTCCGTGACGATGTGTTGATTCTGATACAGCCTAGTCATCCTTGTATCCACTGTGTCCTGGGGTATACAGGGCCACATGTATGACCCTCCAGTGATGTGTATGCATGTGATCAGCATGTCCCATGATGCATGAGAGTTTCAGCCCACCATTGGATGTTTCTACGGTGCTTTCGACAAGGATGCAAATGTTTGTTGCATGTTCCATGCCTGTTCCTGCATGTGTGTTGCCTGCACTGACCCATGTAGTTTGGAGCGACATGATGGAAGTGACGTTTGACAGTGCCACTCATGTGCTATACCTGTCTGTCTAGGGGACTATTGTACAGTACCCTGATGCTTGGGTTCAATGTCTCCCTTTACACAGCGGCGAGTGAAGAAGAGGGCGGAGACGGCGCTGTGGAGGAAAGCGGCAGGGAAGCCTCCACCGGCCGGTGACGCAAGGCCCAGTCACCCTCCCAGGAAATTTCATCATCCGGGAGCGAGGGGACTGGTGCCGTGTCGGCCCCTACGGCTGCAGCAGAAGGGGCGGGTGAGCCCCCCACAGGGGCTTGCGACGGCGGGAGACTGTGCAGAGCCATCCAGGTTGGTGGTGTGTACAGAGGAGGAGGTGGCCACTTCAGAGCTGCACATGGGGCCTGGTGGGGGTGGTACCACTGGTGCAAGTGGTGCAGTCCAGGGGCAGGAGGCAGCACAGGTCGCCGCGGAGGGGCCTATGCATGTCACTGTCCCTGACACTGACTGCCTCACCATGCACCAGCAGGGATGACCCGTCCCAGGCCTGTCCGCAGGTAGGAGGGGTGGGAGAGGGGAGGTCCACATCATCTGGCACTCCTCTACCTGCGGATGTGGGGATCCGTGACAGGATAGAGTCCGTCCTAATTGGTGTCACGTTGCGCACACGTGACATTTGTGATGACGTGCGCACTTCCTGGGGGGACCACGCACGTCATCACGAAGACGTGTGGCAACGTGGCCCAGTTGGGAGGGATCATGGTCGGGGGTTTCCTCCATGTGTTGGCCAGTCTTGCGGCCCTCTCCTCCTGTGTGCACACTATACGCCAGTCATTCTCCATGCCATATTCCGGCCCAGATGCCACCAGGGCCCCCTGTGGACCTGCCCCAACCAACGCAGCCAGCCTGGTGGAGATCCCATCCCTGCAACAGTCAGGAGTCAGAGGTCCAGCAGGGGTGGCCAACCACCAACTGGACCCCAGCAGATAGAGGATGTGCCGGCATCATCGGGCAGGGCACCTGCACGACGGCGCCATGGGATTACATCGACCTGGACGCCGTTGTGGTGGCAGAGGCAGTTGCGTCAGAGGCAGCAGCAGGCTCAGCGTGGGAGGCATCATGGCTCGGGCCATCAACACCACAGGGGCAGGCATCAGCCGAGGGGCAGAAGGACCCTGGACTTGGAGTGTCTTCCGTGTGGCAGCGGTTGTGCCAGCAAATAGATGCGGAGAGGTGGCGGGCGGAGAGGGCACGGCTCAGGATGGTCAGGGCGGAGAACTCCATGCACCGGGCTTTGAAGCGGGTGGAGGGCCTTGAGGAAACTTGTAGGGAGTTGAGGGATTCCATGGCTGCATCCCTGCGAGACCTCGAGGCCAGGGAACAGGCCCGCCTCCAGAACATCGACGTGGAGTTCGATGATGCCCTGGCCTGGAACATAGCTAAATGAGCTGTGGGACTGGCCTGCCGCCTTTGTAAATAGTTATGTAGGTGTAGGTTTCCTTTCTTTATTTTTCTTTGGCACGCATGGACTATGCCCGACTTTTTGTAAATAGGTATTTATTAGGTAGATATTTGGTTAGGTTTCCTTTGGATTGTTGGGCTCATGGACCCTTCATTTGTATATAGTTATGGACCTGGATTTTCTTTATTTTTTGACCCATAGAGGAATGCTTTGCTTTTTTTTTGTTTAATGGACTGACATTTGGGAGCCATTTTACTTTGGATTTTTTGTATTTAACCCTTGATTTTTGTTGCTTAATTTTGGACATCCAGACTTGGATTTATTTTTTGTTTTTTTGTGTGCTTTCGTTTTATTCATTCAGTTTTGTATTTAATACATGTTTTTTTTCTATTGTATTTGTGTGGTCTTCTCTCATTGGTTTCGTGCATGTCACAATGTGGGTTTTCTCAGTCATGTGTCGCCATTATGTGGGTCTGACGGACATGTATTCATGGGCATGCTGTTTATTTGGTATCTATCATGACATGGGGAATTCAATGTGGAGTGGATGGAATGCTTGGACTGGGGGGGAGTGGGGTGGGATTTGGGTGGCCATAAGGGCCATGGGTCTGGATTGTGATGACGTGCTGGGTGGGGGGGATACGAGTCGGGGCCTGCTGGCAGGTGCCCGTCACTGGGGGTGGGGGACATGAGTCGGGGCCTGCTGGCAGGTGCCCATCACTGTGGGTGGGGTGGGGGACATGAAGTGCATGGTGCCATGTGGCCTGCCTGTGGGGAATGGTCTGGGTGATGGGCTGCCTGCGGGGCATGGTCTGGGGTGATGGGCTGTCTGTGGGGCATGGGAAGGGGTGATGGGCTGCCTGCGGGGCATGGGGAGGGGTGTAGGGTTTACCTCAGTGGCGTGGTCTGGCTGCAGGGGGTGCATGTGGCTTCTCACCACACTGTTGCATCAATCTGGGGGTACAGGAGTGAGAATTACATGCGATTTCGCTGGCGCGAGCGGATTCCAGGGGTGCGCGGGGAGTTTTACATGCGTGCGAGCGGGGTACGCATATTCCGGAGGTGTGCGGGGAGTTTTACACGCATTTTCGCTGGCGCGCGAGAACTGAGTGGCGTTTTTAGTGTGTTTTCGTGGTTGGGGGACTGTCTGCTGGTCCACTGCCCTTTGCACCATGTAGGTGATTTGTGCGATGTTTTTGGCGCACGGGGTGGGGTTGGGGCGTAATTGGCGCTGCTGCAGGGTTGCTGTGCCACAGCTGGTTATGGATGTGAGTATCCATGAATATGCTGTGCGTGAAAATGGGGTTTGGCGCACGTGGCTGGCGCACACGCACTCTGTGCGCCAGCCGCGTGCGCCACTTCTGCGCTTGATTCCATGCATTACCCCCAATGTCCCTTCCCTCGGCTTCTTCTCGGACCATAACTTGTGGGCAGGCCATTATCTCAAGGTTTTGACCCCTGCCTCGGTCGAAAAGGCCATAGTATTATGAAACCATGGCCCTGCTTTTGAACTGTCAAGGGCGTGTTCAATCAGCTCTCCAGGAGCCAATTTTAAAGTAATCCTGAACAAATAAATGGACAATCCATGCCGGAAGTTAAAAACACATATTGGGACCGGACTTTGCCCAAGGACAGTAATAAACTATTAAATAAAATCCAAAACTGTTATGGTATGAACCTCACCATGAATTTGCTTTCAGCAAGGATTTTGCATTTAAAGCTGCACGTCGGCATACTGCCATTAAACAGTTTTGTATGGGTGCTAAAAAAAATAAAAAAATAAAAAAGGAAAGGATCCCGAGGGCATGGAAATCAGCCATTTCCTTCTGTATTGATGACTGGGTGTTAACCGTATGCACATACGAGAGGGCCAACTATAAACAGTCTGGAGACACTTAGAAATTCACAGACATATGGGGATATTTCCTAGATGCATATGGCTAATGTTTCCATTATGTAATCATTGTAAATTACTGTACACTCGACTCATGAATGTAGGGTTTTTTTTTTTCTCTCTGCTTTTCTTTCTCCCTTTTCTTTTCTTTCTCCATCATTTATCTACTTTGGTTAATACTTGTTGTGCTCATTACTTCTGGACTATCCATGTAGACACCTGCACTGATTGTACAGATTGTAATGCAGTTATGTATTATTTGTTGACTTGCTTTTGACATGTGAAAATAAAAATCTTATATCTCACTAAACAGTCTTGTTCATTAAAGGTGAACTCATTCTGTTAAGCCATGTCCCATGTGAGGTTAGTAGGAGTATGAATGTCATTTCAAATTATACCCTTAGCTTACACATTTTCGAAGAAAATTGTTGCTTCCCCAGCTAAAAACAAATGATGTCCACTTTTGTAGAAGGGCTCGATAAATGAAAGGTCAATGAGTAGTTTTAGACTATGGATTGTTTTTTTGGTATAATTAGGCATAGCATATTTGTAATTGATACTGTTCCGACGCAGTTATGGCCTCCAAGTTATCATTTGAGAAGGCCATTTATATATTATATTGGCTAATTCAATATAGTATGCCTGTGGCTTTATACTCTTTATCCAATGATTTCGATATCATGCTTCAAGCGTATTTTTTACTTTCTCCCCCGCCCCCATGTCAATTCATGAAGTGCTGCTGATGGCTTTGTCGTCCATAGCATGAGCAGGAGCTCTTCCAGCCTACAGATCTGCGTCATGCTGCTCCCACAACCAGCTGGAGGTAAGCCATAGGGCTGCATCTACCTCCTATTGAATAAAAAGCATCCTATCTGCATCCGAACTAAGTGCCGCCTAATTACAGGCACGGGGCCGTGGATACCTCTAGCACCCCTTCCTGGATGCATCGTCAGGAATCAGCGACTCTTTCAATGCCAAATCCGCTTTTTGCTCATATCCGCCATTGGGCACCACGAGGATACAGCCATTCGAAGATGGCCGTATAGCCTTCCGAGCCTGCAGACCTCTTCTACAGCCTGCTGCCTGCACTCCGATTGGCTGCCGCACTGTACAAGTGCACCAATTGGCGATTGGAGACGCGAGCCGGCCCACTTTCGCATAAGGACCACGTCGGAAAGGCTTCTTCCTGTCCAAGCCTGTCCTTGCCGATCCCTGCCATCTGCCAGAAACGCTGCCCCTCACCACCAAGGTGCATGTGACTCTTAGTTGCACCTCAGTGCTTATCACCACGTATTACGCTCGTCACATGCCTAGACACAAGCGCACCAGCATTGTATGGTAAGCACAGCATTCCACTCAGATTTCCATCGGACGTTCCACAGAATTTGACTCTACATAATACTAGCTCCTATCACTTTGCAATATTGAGTCTGTAACTAGCCAGTATATATATGTGTACAGCATGTGTCACTGCATTTACTCATTGCATATAGATACGCAACCTAGTCATTGCCTGTACCGCCTCTGTGATCCAAATCTAGGTATCGCCTGCATTACCATTGCACTGATTATAACTGCCTATGGAACTGCTACTCTAGGCCCACCTACGGTATTTCGAATTTAGATGTCACCCCCATTGAGGCCAATTGCCTTTAGAACTGCTGATTTCTGCCCAACTGTGATAAGTCGAATTTAGATGGTACCCCTACTGAGTCTAATTTGCCTTAGAATTGCTGATCTCAGCCTTACTGTGGTATTTTGAATTCAAATGTTACCGCCATTACACTGAATGTAATTGCCTTAGAACTGCTGTTCTCTGCCCAACTGTGATAATTTTGGATTTAGTTGCTACCCCATTGAGTCTAATTGCCTTAGTATTACTTAGTATTACTGATCTTAGCCTTACGCGGGTATTTCAAATTCCAATGTTACTGGTACTGCTATGAATCTAATTGCCTTTAGAACTGCTGATTGCTGCCCAATTGTGATAACTCAAATTCGATTTTACCGCCACTGCACTGAATCTAGTTGCTACCTCCAGTTCATTGAGTACCTATCACGTGAAATAATAGGCCACGACATGCGGTCGCCCTCTGCCAGCATCTACGTCACCCACTTTGCCGTCTTAGGATTCTTAGCCTTTACAATAGGCACTCCCATCGCCAGCATCCCTAAGACACACCACATCGACATCCACGATATCTACCTCACCCAGCCCTCTACCATGCTCTATTGCACCGATTTTCCCTCGAATCCTTACCTTAATGACCCAGCTCTGTGGCTCAAGCACTTTGCCACTAAACCTACACCAAATCGTCCTTGCACAACACAATTAAAGAACATCAGACTTAGATCCAGACTGCCCGACGACCTTGCATTCACCGCAGCCACTCTGCCCCTTCACAGCCCACCCCACCAACGCTACCTAACCCCACCACGTCCATCTCATCACTCAAAGGAGCCCTTATCAATGCTAGATCCCTCACGGCTCACACCCTTGACATTGCAGACCTTATTACTGTCCAAAATCTTGATTTCCTAGCTATCACGGAAACCTGGCTACACGACGCGTCCGGCCCACTTATCGCCCTATCCATACCTAAGGGTTATGCCATTATTAGAAACGATCGACAATCCAAATTGTCTAAAGGAGGAGGAGTCGCATTCATACACAGCGACAAGATCACCATGAGAACGATTGCCAATGCCCAATTCAGCTCTGCAGAATCCTTATCAGTGAAACTATCCCTCTCACCTACTAACATAGCAACACTCCACCTTATATACAGACCCCCAGGTCCACTTAGCTCATTCACTGATGATGTTACATCTACACTGTCCGCCAACACAAAGCCTAACTCCCAGATACTGCTACTAGGTGTCTTCAACCTGAGCCTCGCCGATCCTAAAGATCATATGGCCACCAAAGTTGCCACCACCTTAGCCAACTTAGGTTTCCAGCAGCGCATTCACGATCCTACCCACAACAAGGGCAGAATGCTTGACTGGTAAGCAGACTTTAATTGCAATACTACGGTCAGCTCCAACACTGATTGCCCCTGGTCCGACCATCATGGCATTACCTTCCTCATGCCAGCCACCAACCCTCAGCCCATACCTACTATCGCCCCTGCTATACCCACGAGAAATAAAAAGGACATTACCAGGGAGAAACTGCTTCCCCTCATCCTCCCTATCTTGAACACTTGTGCCGCACAGCACAAGGACCCAACCGTTTTAGGAGACACTTTCAACAGCACGCTACTTAAAGCCATTGAGACCATAGCCCCCCTAAAAATGTGCAAAGCCAAACAACTTTCCCACCTGAACTCCTGGTTCACCCCGCAGCTCAACGCTCTGCGCAAAGAAAAGCGCAAGGCCAAAGCTCTTTGGAAAAGTCATCCTAGGATGACCAATAAAGCCTCCCTCCTGATTACCTCACTTAACTATAAGGAAGCCATCCTTCAAGCCAAAAAAGAGACATATAACCAATGCATAACTCAAGTAGAATCCAACACAAAAGAACTATTCAAAATTCTCAAAGTGTTAGAATCCCCCTCACCTCCCCCTGACTCATGCATTAAAAACAGCACCTGGTGCAACAACATACAAAATGCACTTCTCAACAAAATAACCACTTTGCAATCCAAAATTAATGCTAATCAAAACTCTCTTCACAACCTGCTCTTAAGTAAAAGCTCGCCACTTAAAACTCCCACCTTAGACTCTCCCTCGCCTTTTAGCTTTACGCCGCTCACCACACTTGAGGTTGAAAAAATCATATGTAACTTAAAACATTCCAACTGCCAAGGGGCCTCTCGTCCAGCTCCTATCATTAAGGAATCGGCCCATTACCTTGCTCCCTTCATAACAGCTTTTATCAACTCCTCATTTCAATCTGGAATGGTCCCCAATAACTTGAAGGATGCTTGGGTCATCCCTCTTCTAAAAAAACAACTTTAGATCCTGAGGTCCCTACCAATTATAGGCCTATCACTACGGTCCCGTTTCTCTTAAAAATCCTAGACAGAGAAGAGTATCTACAGATACAGAACTATCTGGAATCTAACAATCTACTAGGCGCCAGACAATCCGGCTTCAGACCTAAGCATGGCACGGAGACAGCCCTCTTAGACCTCAAAACCCAAATTGAGGATCTAAAAGACAAAGGTAAACTAGCTTTAGTAATACTATTAGACTTATCCGCTGCCTTCGACCTGGTCAACCACCAAATCCTCTGTCACCATCTGAAAACTGCAGCCCACTTCTCTGATAATGCCACCAATTGGATTAAATCTTTCCTGGACAACAGACATATGAGAGTATTCTCTCCAACATCCGCGGCCGACCCTGCGCCCGTCCCGTGCGGGGTCCCCCAAGGATCGTGCGTCTCTCATACCCTCTACAATGTTTTCACTAAACCTCTGTTTGATGTGCTGGACTATCTGGGTGTCACCTACACTAATTACGCCGATGACACCCAGATACTCATCCCTATCACCGGTGATTACATGGTAGACTCGAAAACTCTAAATGACATCTACTATGTCATTCAAACGTTGATGGCACAACAGGAGCTCTGTCTCTTTGACGACAAGACAGAGCTCCTCATCCCAGGTACACAGCAAAGACTTAACAAATTGAACCCTATGTTCTGTTCCTTCATTATCAACGGAAACTCCATAAAAGTCTCAAAAGATACTAAAACCCTTGGAATCAACCTGGATTCCACTCTCTCCCTCCACAAACAAACAAATGCAGTCGCAGCTGCCTCTGCCTAAACATGCAAGTTGATCACAGCATGTCGCCCCTTCCTGTCTACACAGAACTGCATAACCCTTGCTAGGACTCTGATCATGTCCAAATTGGACTACTGCAATGCACTGTACCAAGGCACTAACCAATGCAACCTTGACAAACTCCAGATCATACAAAATAACGCTATTAGAGCAGCCCTCAACATCCCTAGATCAGCTCACATCTCTGAAACTAGGAAGCACCTTCACTGGCTGTCAGTCTCCCAAAGGATCTCACTGAAATCTCTTGCCCCGACCTATAAATGCATGAATAACCAGGCCCCTATCTATCTTTCCTCACGGTTCTCTCAATATATCCCACCCTGGTCACTTAGATCCGCCTTTAGCCACAGCCTCCTGATCCCTAGATACAAGCTGCAATCAGCCGGCGGGGCTAGCTTCCCAGTTCTGGCAGCCAAATTGTGGAACTCTGTGCCTCTCACTATCAGAAATGTTCCTTCCTTGAACTTATTCAAACACAAAGCTAAACTTTGGCTAGTCACCTCTGACGACCAATTGACACTCTGAAAAACCTGATTACCTTTGTATTGCTTGTCTAACTTGTAATGTGTTCTTATGCTACTGTCATTTTATATGTTCTGTCAAGGGTTTTGGCCCATGTTGAATCAATAGACTGGGTAGATGTGGAGATGAGCTGTCGCCGCCCATTATTCTATCCCAGAACAAAGTAAATCAATAGACTGGGTGGATGTGGGGATGAGCTATCTCCGCCCACATTCATGCCAGAATAGGAGAACTGCGCAGTTGGCATGAGACCACTCCAAAGATACAACCTTCTTGTGGGGGGTTCCACATCACCACTCTACTGTAAGGATGCCATGAAAACAATGTTAAGCAAGGGTCCTATACTATCAAGCAAAAGACCACTCTATTGAAATGCAGTAATTCAAGACAACTCAAAAATGGATGCAGTACCGACAAATTCCCCAAGGTGGCGCTAGCGGTCTAAACTCTGAAGGAGAACTGGCTGACAAAGGGACTTGAGTCAACAGGGACTTCAAAGCATGTTGGTTAATTGAAAATCTTAGCCACCTGCTGTTCCCAGAGGCCAAGAGGCTGGGAAACCTTAACACCTCAGAGATTCCCACACCAGGAGGCAGGATATCACATGACCCTGTTGATTGATTGAGGAGAGACTTCTAGGCAGCCTGCTGGAGCCCACACAAAAGGCTCTTTCTGTTGAATGGGGTATGTTAATTTTGAGTGTTTCCTGTCAACAGCCCTCTGCCAGCAAGGAGAGACATGTGATCACTGACCCCCCAGACTTCTGGAGGCGAACCCAAACACTTTGGGGAGTTGAATTGCAACAAATATATATTTTATAGAAACAGTGATAACTTATTGTAACCAAATGACAGGAATGTACAACTTTGAGAGTCTTAGTTTGAAAAATGCCCTCACGATTTGAGTCCAAACTCCGATTTGTACCATGTTCTGGGGCAAAACCCTGCTAATTATGAATATTGTAGACAATGTATTTCAGCTAGAGACATGGAAAGTTACTGGGATATATGTGGAAGGGAAATGTACCTTTGTATAATTTTTGATGAAAAACCAATGTTGCAAAACCCACTAAAATCGAAAATAAGTTGCCATTTTTGAATGCAAGCTCCTAGAAACGCCAGAGTCGGGACAGGGACTATCTTTAGTAATATATGATGTGTGTATTTGATGTCAAACAACTGTGTACCTGGGAAATATGTATTTGTATCAGGAATAGATTTGTGTGCACATTGACCAGGGGAGTGTCATTTCTGCAGGTCATAGAAATGACATCACTCTGACACACTATCCCTTCCCAAATCAGGGACCAAAGAATCTATTGACCTATCAAATCAAGAGAGGGGCAGGCTTAGTGATGCTAGCCTCTCCACCCACTTTTTAAAACACATAAAAAGAGACTGCTGGGACAGGTAGAGGATTCAATTCCATTTTCTGCGGGACGCTCTGCCGGGAGACTCCAGACTTCACATCCATCAATCTTCAGAGACCAGAAATTTACTTCAGAACTTAAAGCAAGGGCCTAAACCCACAAACTGAGAACTCCTCTCAGCAGGCCTTAGCATCCTTAAAATCATTTGCAAACTATTCCACAGCCGGGCAAGCTGTGTGAATTCTTTGCCAAGAACCTTTGTCAGTACCCAGAAAGCAGTGTTACATCCAGAATCCACTTGATCCGGACCGGAAAGCAGAGCAGTATCCTGAACCAGAGGCTGCGGTATCCAGAGAGGCTAGACCAGCAGAGCAGAGCTGACCCAGACCGCTGTGAGCATAACCAGAGATCCGGATCGCTGTGAGCAGAACCGGTGCCTGATTGTCCCACCGAGCAGACAGAACCGCTGCCAGACGTGTTGACCAGATCCGTGACAAGGCCTATTTCAAATTTATATTGTGAGTACCTAGCAGAACTGTGCAGAACCAATCTCCTAGTTAAAATAATCTAATTCAAGCTATTTTAACCTAATTAGAACAGCCTCCTAGAAATCGTGTCATCTGTCATTTTTAAAGCTGCACAACTGTCACCTGTCGATTCTGCAGCTGCAAGCTGTCACCTGTCATTTTGAGTTTTAATTCCTATATTATACTTTTACCGCAATCGCGATTTACACACTCGCGAAATTTACCGCGATTTGGCTGAATTTCTCCACTTGTCAAAATAGCAGCTCCATTCTTTCCTTTGTTAAAATCCGTTAGTAACCTGCTGGTTACACAGAGCATTGCTAAAGTGAGCCTGAACTAATATAAACTAGATATCACCCACCCTGAACCTCTAGAGGGAATTAAAAGCATTTTTAGCACATTTCTCACTTCATTGTCATCACATTCAAAGCATTTTGGGCCTGTGTTTCGAACCTCTACTGGGGGGTAACTGCATTTCGTATTGCATTTTGCTGGGATTCTTGAAGACTGTGTGCTCTCCTTCCATTTCTTACATTGCATAGGGGGGGGGGGAGGAGTGAATTGTCAAGGAAAAGTGATTACATTGTCTTTTGTTGAAGCCATATCAAGTTATATTTCTGTACTGCATTTCATTCATCATTGCGTTTCCTTGAACCATATAAAGCATTCTTACCCACCTTATTCTTCTGTTCCTCTTCATAAGTTACCTCTTGCTGATTACTGCTCATATTCACAAGTGTAATATCAATTTAGTTATAGAAGTGTGATATATATATATATATATATATATATATATATATTGTTTAAATTTTCAAATAAACCTTTTAATTTACAAAACAAACCTACTTCTTGGCTCAGTGGGGTCAGGAGGATTCTAAGCGAGGGGTGTTATACAAGGGTTCATCATCCAGATTATAACTTGCCATAAAAATATATAAATAAGGGCTTCCCTTGGGCATCCCAGACAAGGCACTGACTTAGTGGGATTGCGTGATTGGAGTTACTTACAAAGTGGGGGCTCGGAGCCGGGATATTCTGAATTAGATTTATCACTTGTGCAGCTTATTACAGTGTGCTAACTGACGGATACATACATCCGGTCGCATCACCACGCTGTGTTACGCTGTAAAGCACTCCTCAAAGGAACGCTCTAAGGAAACGGTCTGTTTTGCAAAAATAAAATACAAACTTCTGTAAGTCAGGAAGGAACTCAATTTCCAGAATGACGACACTGGTAGACATCAAAATAGCCAGAGAGCACTTCTTACATAAGCTATTTGTGAGAGTTGAGTGGACTCATCAGGACCAAACGGTCTGGTTGCAGGTCACTGAAACAGGGTCAGATATATGAAGAGATCAGGGTCCCCTACATGTGGCCCCGAGTGAACTATATATGGCCCCTAAAGCCAAAGATGAACATAATAAGATTGCCAGGATAGCGGCATATTTGTACCTATTTATGGGAGCCATGCAGGACAAATGTGCTGAAGGCCAAGATCTGGCAAATAGGCAACAGATGGCGTTAGAGAAGGCCCAATCTGACATGGTCTCTCATGAGCAGAGGCTGCAGAGGAGCCAGGAGTCAGAAAATGATAGTAGGCAGTATATCATTAAAATAAAAGAGGACATGGATAGACTGCAACAGGAAAAGACGGACCAGGATACCAGAATTCTGGCTTTGCAGAAGGAGCACCAAGACAGTCTGGACTCCTTACTGCAGAGCCAGAAAAAGCTGGAGCAACAGATCAATTTCAACAGGGCATGCACAGAGCCACCCTGCAAATCCAACTAGACAGAGAGAAAAGAACGCCAGAAAGCTGGTGCCTTTCGACCTGGCGTCACAAATGCAGGCTCTTGGTCAGGAAAGGGATACCTTAGGCCAGGAAGTCTGCCATTTAAAAAGAAATATTGAAGAAAATCACTTGGCCCTCCAGGGGCTGAGTGACCTCCAAAAAGAGCATCAGGGCTTGCTAGATCACACCAGGAGGGTGGAGGAGGCTCTGGCAAGAAAGGAACAGGCCAGTAGGGATGGGACTCAGGAGGTAACCCTCCTGCAGCAGAGACTGGCCCAGTACTCCAGGACCAATCAGGAGGCACAGAGAGAGAATGAGGCTCTCTGCCTGCACAATGATAGGCTCCAGCAACAGGTAGCGATGCAGGAGAGACTGATAAAGTCTAGTAAGGCCTTAACTGAGGAACTGAAAGCGCAGGCTCTTGCATTGCAACAGGGAACAGGGGCGGATAGAGATGAGGTTCGCTGGGAAAGAGAAACTCCTGAGCATAACCTCAGGAGCCCTAGTACCAGAGGCCTTCATCTCTCCCAGTCCCTGGACTCTGCCACCCCCATGTCCCCTCGCGCACATGAGCCCAGGGCCACGGGGATGGCAGATTAATATCCAGCTAGAAGTATGGGGCTCATAGGCCAGTACCTCCCAGGAATGGATGGGCGGGCATCCGGGTACGGGCACCCAAGCACAGTGCAATTTAGTGGGGAACCCCAGGAGAGTAGGCCCATTAAGGGCATCCTGAAAACCTCTGCCCAGTTAGGTCAGTGGGGGGGGGGGTACCCATCAAATCCTGGCAGCAAGGAGGGATCTGAAGACTCCTCTGAGCATTACAGGACACAGGAGACCAGGTCCCCACATTCAGCCAGCCATTCCCAGGCTCGCAAAATCCGGGAAAACCTGGAAGATCAGACGGGCACCTCTGGGAGCAGTGCTTCTGAGTCAGAGGATGAATGGACCAGGGTTACCCGAACCAAAAAGGCCAATAAGGCAAAAAGGGCCTTGCCTAGGGACCCATTGAAACAAATAAAGGCAATAAGGAGTGTCATCACGCCTTACCATAAGAACGCCAAGTATTCTGTTTGGGAACACTTGGAGCTCTATGAGCAAATGATGGAGACTTTCCATTTGAAGGACAGCAGTAGCTGCATCCAGTACGTCAAATGGACCTTCTCACCAGAATACTCCAGTTTCTTTGCAGGGCTGGAGGATCAAAACCATTCAAGGTGGTCCACATACAGGGCGGCCATCTTGAAACATTTTTCTGTGCACAGAAATCCTCAAGAGGCTCGCAAAGCAGCCTACAATTTGCAATGTGGGGAGGATCAGGCCCCACAAGAGTTTGTGCAAGAATTAAAGCGTGCTTTTGCGCAGACCACCAGAAGGGTGCGCACGGATAGCAGAGAATTTATCAATACGTTTTTCCATGCCTTACCCAAATACATAATGACCCAGCTCGTGAGAGATTTTCATGAGAAAAGATATTTAGACTGGGTCATTGAACAGGCTACCCGGATCTATGAGGTGCAGAAGCCCATAGAAAATAAAAGTAACGCGCAGAAAAACCCCAAACCAACAGCACCGCTGCTGCTGCCAAGGTGGCGGAGGTAAAGGTTGCCCCCGTTTTAGATTTGGAGATGGGGTGGCCTAAAAACCTGCCTGCACCAAATAATTCACAGCCCAGAAGGCCCTCGGGCCTGTCAGACAGGGAGTCGAGGAGGAAGTCCCACAAATGGGGTCCCCCGCTCCCCTGACTATGTAAGTCCCCGCTACAAGGGAAACCGACCAATCCTGGGTTATGTGTGGACTCCTCCAGCCCAAGGGGGGGATACAGCCAAGCACCCGACCCGGGGAACTTCCCTCCTAACTTCCCCCAGGAGGGCAGAAATTCACCAAATCCTGGGCAGAACTTTTTCCCCAGGTATCCACCCAATTTCCAGCCCCAAAATCATCCATCCTTCTTTCCCCAATTCCCTGATCCCAGACAACCTAATCCGGGAGAGGGGAGGCCAAGGGTGGAGGGGTACCCAAATCTTCCCAATCCGGGGTATTACCAGAGAAGGGATAGCTACCCTTCCCGGGATCAGCCCAGGGGAGAAAATAGAGCCCCGTATCAGCCTGAGCGGGTTTCACAACTTGAGCGCCAGGTCCAAAATATGGCACGAAATCTGGGTCACATACTGAGGGCTCAACAGAACCCTCAGATGAGCATGCCACCGCAGAATGCCCCAAACTCTGGACCTGGTGCTCCAGAACAATGACGGGGACAGCACCCCGATAACCCACCGGTTCACAGGGAGGAGGCACAAGGGGAAAGGGGGTGTAAAGCCTTGGAGGAAGCTTCCTTCCCAACTTGTAAACAGCCCCTGGAAAACCAGGAACCGGAAACAAAATCTCCTACCCCTGAAAGCCTGCCTCCCAAGGAGCAGAGGGGGTAGGAGAAACAAAGGACCCAAACAGACCCACTTCGTGGAGGAGGTACAGGTCTTCCAATTTGAGGGAGAGGGATCCTCAGAAGATCCTGGGAAAAGGATCTTCTCCTTCAGAGATGGGAACTCCTCCCAAGGAAAAATGGGTCCCAAGGGATGCCAATTCAGACTGGGGAGATGTGGAGACTGAGCTACCGCCGCCCATCATCTCATCCCAGAACCAACAATACAAGAATCCCATGGGTCAAACCCATCCTGATGACTGCCTCCAAAAAGTGGGGGGGCGGCCCAGAACAAGAAACCATTTCCAGTTGCCAACTTTTTCTTTCAGATTCCCCAGGCTCTTCACAGAATTCTGCCCAAATATCTTCGCTAGCAATGTCCAAAACCAGAAAGTTAGCCCACCAGTTGTCCAAAAATGTGCATTATCTGTGCCCCCTTGAGGAGAAGGAGGGAAGATATTATGCCCCGGTGCAAGTACGGGGGCAGGGTACAATTTTGGCATTGGTGGACACTGGATCCCAAGCTACCCTTCTGTCCAAAAGTGCCTTTGATGAACTAAATGCAGGAAGGGTGGAGAATTACCGAATTCCTCTCACCTCTCTTCCTGGACAACTGCAGAACTTTGACGGGAAGGAAATTCCCGTTGAAGGGACTGCAGACTTGGACGTTAAAATTGGGCGACACAAGGTGAAACACCCGGTCATAGTAGTAACTCCAGAGGGCACCCCTTGTTTACTAGGGAATGACCTCCTGAGAAGGTTGTCACCCCTAATAGATTGCGTAAACAAGGTCCTCTGGACCCAGACTAGGTTAGTTTAAACGGCACCTGCCACATGGTTGAACAAAAATCTGACCAAGTAGAATTTCACTTCCAGAACAACCAGATTCCAGACGTGACAGTAATAGCAGTAGGACAACAGACTGGTGATGGGGGGGGGGGGGGGTCCTCTATTTCTGAAAATCAACCTTCCTTCCAGTTTAAGTTGGTATTCCACACTGGAAGGAAACACTCTGAAATTCTTTACCAATCCACAATCAGACACTCCCACTCCTATAGTCCAGAAAGATGTGAAATCAGCTCAGAGCCTGGCTGATATTCAGCAAATTGGAGATCAGTTGTTCATCCCTGTTCAGTTAAATGATGGGAAGGACTCTGTTCTCGCTCGAGTGTGTGTGAACAACTGTAAGAGCTTCATCAGCGAAGCCATGTTCCGCCAACTCCCAAAAGATCCAGCCATTCCCACATTCAAACTGATAGACAAATGGGAAATGGACCTGGAAGCACCCAATTCCAAACATCTTCTGCCAAGCAGGTGTATGCTCAAAATCTCCATCGGCAACAAGAGCATAGTCCATAATTGTTGGGTCGTGCGAGACGTCACTGCCGCCTTTTACTTAGGCAGTGACATTCTCAATCGCTTTGCCATTAGTTTGGACCTAATAAACTTCAAAGCTTGATCCCGATTAGCGGATAATCCCATGGGCTTTGATGATCCAGAAAAAGCATTTAGGTCAGCTCAATTGCTACCTTATGGAGTTGAAATTCAGATTAAAAGGAAGTCACCATCCCAGAAAGGACCCGACAATTCTCCCTGGAAGTGAAAGTTAAAAGAGGACAAAAATTGAAAAACCCCGATGCTTATATTCATCTAAATGATTCTCTCCAACAGCAAGGGTTAGGGGTAAACCCAACACCATTAGTCAACATAGAACATGACACCATTCCAATAGAGGTGGATAACAGCGACTTACAGAGTATTACTCTAGCCGCAGGCACCATTATTGGAATGGCGGTTGATGACCGACATTTCTCCATTGATTTAGGAAATGAACTGTTAGGACCGATCCCCAAGGACTGTTTTGACAGTGACAGTGAGGACAATACAACACCAGACAGGATTTTCACCCGGCATGGGGGGGGAACTTCCTGGTGTACACTTCTTGCCCTTATGGTAAGGAAGATGTGACTTGTGACTTCAGGAGGGATGAGGTGATATTCCAGGTCCATGAGGGCTGCCTTTCCCACCTGAAGCCTCCAGTCCAAATCAGCACTCTGACCAGGGACTTCTCCACCCAGCTGGAGGAGGCCGCTGAGATAGCCAAACCAGAAGTCTTTCCAGGCTTCAGGCAGATGGTGGTAGAGAGTCTCAACCTAGCTGATGCCTGTGTGACTCTGGAGCAGAAGCAAATGTTGAAACAAGTTTTCTTGGATTTCCAAGATCTCTTTGCGGTAGACTCATATGACTGTGGTCACGCCGACATCCACACCACAACAATTCCCACGGACCCTGGAATGACTCCAGTGTTTGTGAAGCAATATCGTTTGCCTCTTGCATCCATGGAGTCCCTTACTGAAATAATTAAGAACCTTGAGTCCCGGGGAATAATCCGTCCAGTACACAGCACCTTCAATAATCTGGTGCTGGGAATATTGAAGCCAAACGGCCAGTGGAGACTCTGCGCCGACCTTAGGGAGCTCAACAAATGGTTCCATACTTCCCGATGGCCTCTGCCCTACATTGACCAAGGGCTGGCCCAGATCCAGGGGTCACAGGTATTTACAGCAACAGACCTGACCAATGGATACTGGACCGTGCCTGTCAGTAGGGAGGAACAAAACAAACTGGCTTTTACCTTTGGGGGCCAGCAGTACACATGGACCCGGACTCCCTTCGGATACCTCAACTCCGGCAATGAAATCAACATTTTCCTACATAAGGCCATGCCCGACCTGGGTGCGAGGGGTAACCTGGCTTATGTAGATGATGTCCTCATCAAAAGTTCATCTGTGGAGGAACACATAGCGGAGATCCGTTATGTTCTGACGCAGTTGAGGGCCACGGGGCAAAACTTTCCTTCCAGAAAGCACAGTGGTGTAGAACCCGTGTTAATTTCTTGGGGCATGAGATTACTCCTCAGGGTCTCTGTCCCCAGGAAAAGAAAGTGGAAGCACTTCAGAAATTGAAAGACTCTGCGGGAACTAAGGAGCCTCCTTGGACTGACTAATTACAGCACAAAGTTCATTGAAGGCTACGCAGAGATCACTAGACCCCTGATTCATCTCTTGAAGGGGGGGGGGGAGTGGGTCGAGTGGGAATGGGGTCCAGAACAATCCGAGGCAGTAAGACAACTCAAAAGAAGCCTCTCACAAGCGCCTTGCCTAGCTTACCCTGTCAGAAACAAGGAGTTCTTCCTGGAGACAGGGTTCTCTAATACGTGCTTGACGGCAGTATTATACCAAAAGCATGACAAGGTCAATAAAGTAATCTCCTATGCGAGCAAAACTTTATCCTCTGTGGAGGAAAAATTCAACGATTGTGAGAAGGCACTCCTGGCAACGGTGTGGGCATTGAAGAATTACCGCCCGTTTATCCAGGGGGAACACATCATAGTGAAGACTCCACACCAGCCTCTGCAATATCTCCAAAGTGACAGAATCCGAGCCGGAAATGTGAGTAATTCCCAAATTACTTCCTGGATTCTGTCAATGCAAGGCTTTCCTGTGGAGGTCAGATATGGCCAAAACAAGAAGAGTCCCCTCGCGCAAGGTCTGGCTGACTTGCATGATTGTGCCAGAGAAAACTGTCTCGAGGACGAAAGTCTAAAATCAAGGACAACATGGAGGCATACCTTAATTCCCCACACAAAGTCTTTGAAGAAGACAAGTGCGAGGGAATGCCCACTGTCTATGTGGAAGGATGCTCGTACCATGTTGACAACAACGGGGAGAAAGAACTGGTGGCCGGCGTAGGGAATGCATGGGTGAAGGAGTTTCCAGGACCCTCCGCTGGATACAAAATTGGTCCCCGAAGTAGTCAAGTGGCAGAATTGATGGCTGTGCATCAGGCCATCCTCACTGCTGTCCAACATCAACTCCACGAACTGGTCATAATCACAGATTCGGATTATGTACGGAACGGGTTCGTGGAGCACCTGGTTAACTGGAAAACCAGAGGCATGTTATGTGCTAATAACAAACCCCTGAAACATGGGAAGTTAATCCAAAACATTGATGATCTGATCACCTCGAATGGGATGACCATCTACTAGAAGAAGATCAAGGGTCATTCCAAAGTAGAGGGAACAGACAAAACTGGAAATGACTTAGCGGGGCCATCCAAGGGGATCTAATAGAGATAGAGTCCCTGTTGGGGGAAATCCAGGTCACTGCCATCACTAGGTCCCAGACGAATGCTCACAATGATCTTTCAACTGCACAATGGAGTAAGGAGACCCCTGATGCTGATTTGATTACAGCTCAGAAGGGGGATCCAATAATTGGTAAGTTTTACCAACACATTGAGGACCCTGAGAACTTTCCCCTGACGGATACCGATTACATTGGGAAGGAGGACCTTAGAGTGTTGATGAAATGTCCAAAGATGTTCCGAATCCAAGACGGTTTGTTGGTAAGGAAATCCCAAGCTGGCCATGATCAGTGGGTGGTTCCTACCTCATTCCAAAGCCTGATGTTAAGTCACGCCCATGATGCGGCCACCGCCGGTCATAGGGGGTTTCACACAACACTGAAAATCTTAAGAGAGGTTGCATACTGGCCACACATGGGGCAGGACCTCGACCAATACTTGAAGGGGTGTCTTTGTGTGCACAATTTCAGCCATCATCCCTCACACACCGTGCGCCTCTCCAAAAGAGGGGGATGACACTGCCATGGTCAGATTTGCAAATCGACTTTGTAGGCCCTGTAATCCGCTCGTCTAGAGGAAACAAGTACATGTTGACCGTTACATGCTTATTTACCAAGTGGGTGGAATGTCTCCCAGCCCCAAATTGCAAGGCAGAAACAGCAGCTGCCCTGATGATTAACCACATCTTTTCCCGTTTTGGTCTACCTCAAAGGATTGAGTCAGACAGGGGTAGCCACTTCACCAGTGAAGTAATGACAAAGATGTGGGAGATACTGGGGGTCAAAAGGAAGCTACATATTGCTTACAGGCCAGCTTCTTCTGGAGTAGTGGAGAGATACAACCAAACCATTGTGAGCATATTAAAAAAGTTTGTGGCAGATTCTGGGCCAACTTGGGATATCCGATTACCTCTGGTCCTAATGGACATCAGATCTACCCCTTCATCTGCAACCAAAATGTCACCATTGGAGTTGATGACCGGACGCAAGATGGTGCTTCCCCAGCATCTGCTCTACAGGACCCAAGAGCAGACACTGATTAATGCCTCCACAACTCATGAGTATGTGGAGAATTTAATGAAACACCTTCAGCATGCTTTTGCCTATGCTCAGTGGAATCTAGAAAGATCAGCTGATAGCATGAAAACCCACTACGACCTGAAGACCACCAGGAAGGAATATACTGTGGGAGACCGGGTCTATCTATACAATTTCCAAAGGAACCAGGCCAAACAGCGAACATTTTTGCCTACATGGAAGGGACCGTTTGAAATTATAGACAAGATCTCCCCTGTAGCGTACAAGATCTGCATCCCCAAAGGCAGTTCGGCATAGGGGGAAGACAAGTGGGTACATATAAATCAGTTAAAGTGTTGCCATCCCAGGCACACCCTGCAGCAACTGGAGGAGTCCTCTGCAATACCAGAGGGGGCCGCTCCAGAGTTAGTCAGTTCAAACTCTAAAATATTCCACATATCAAAAATATAGTAACGTAATGCAAATGTTCCCTGTTATATATTGTTTTTAAAATCAGACTGCAAAATGCATTCGGATTTATAAAATGTACATGTTCGCCACACCATTAATAGTGGTGGAAAAATGTCTAGGAATGTGTATTGCCGCTTTTGCTTTATCATCCTAGGAGAGAGGAAACCATGGAGACTGACCAAGGAGGACGACCGGGAGCAGAGACCCAAGGGGCCCGGGGTATCGCCCAATATTCCCATCAGGACCGGCGAGGAGAACCGATCGATCCAACTGGGTGGAGGAAAAGATGCTGAACTGTGCCATCTACAGAATTGGAAGAAGATAATGTGGACATACCAGCGCAAGGGCTCAAAACCTCCTTTGCACCCGACTTCCCCTCGACTTGAATCAAAGCATAGTCGGGCGGGGGGGGTTTTGTCAAGGGTTTTGACCCATGTTGAATCAATAGACTGGGTAGATGTGGGGATGAGCTATCGCCGCCCACATTCACGCCAGGATAGGAGAACTGCGCAATTGGGCCGAGACCACTCCAAAGATACAACCTTCTTGTGGGGGGTTCCACATCACCACTCTACTGTAAGGATGCCATCAAAACAATGTTAAGCAAGGGTCCTATACTATCAAGCAAAAGACCACTCTATTGAAATGCAGTAATTCAAGACAACTCAAAAATGGATGCAGTACCGACAAATTCCCCAAGGTGGCGCTAGCGGTCTAAACTCTGAAGGAGAACTGGCTGACAAAGGGACCTGAGTCAACAGGGACTTCAAAGCATGTTGGTTAATTGAAAATCTTAGCCACCTGCTGTTCCCAGAGGCCAAGAGGCTGGGAAACCTTAACACCTCAGAGATTCCCACACCAGGAGGCAGGATATCACATGACCCTGTTGATTGATTGAGGAGAGACTTCCAGGCAGCCTGCTGGAGCCCACACAAAAGGCTCTTTCTGTTGAATGGGGTATGTTAATTTTGAGTGTTTCCTGTCAACAGCCCTCTGCCAGCAAGGAGAGACATGTGATCACTGACCCACCCAGACTTCTGGAGGCTGACCCAAACACTTTGGGGAGTTGAATTGCAACAAATATATATTTTATAGAAACAGTGATAAATTATTGTAACCAAATGACAGGAATGTACAACTTTGAGAGTCTTAGTTTGAAAAATGCCCTCACGATTTGAGTCCAAACTCCGATTTGTACCATGTTCTGGGGCAAAACCCCACTAATTATGAATATTGTAGACAATGTATTTCAGCTAGAGACATGGAAAGGTACTGGGATATATGTGGAAGGGAAATGTACCTTTGTATAATTTTTGATGAAAAACCAATGTTGCAAAACCCACTAAAATCGAAAATAAGTTGCCATTTTTGAATGCAAGCTCCTAGAAACGCCAGAGTCAGGACAGGGACTATCTTTAGTAATATATGATGTGTGTATGTGATGTCAAACAACTGTGTACCTGGGAAATATGTATTTGGATCAGGAATAGATTTATGTGCACATTGACCAGGGGAGTGTCATTTCTGCAGGTCATAAAAATGACATCACTCTGACACACTATCCCTTCCCAAATCAGGGACCAAAGAATCTATTGACCTATCAAATCAAGAGAGGGGCAGGCTTAGTGATGCTAGCCTATCCACCCACTTTTTAAAACACATAAAAAGACTGCTGGGACAGGTAGAGGATTCAATTCCATTTTCTGCAGGACGCTCTGCCGGGAGACTCCAGACTTCACATCCATCAATCATCAGAGACCAGAAATTTACTTCAGAACTTAAAGCAAGGGCCTAAACCCACTAACTGAGAACTCTTCTCAGCAGGCCTCAGCACCCTTAAAATCATTTGCAAACTATTCCACAGCCGGGCGAGCTGTCTGAATTCTTTGCCAAGAACCTTTGCCAGTACCCAGAAAGCAGTGTTACATCCAGAATCCACTTGATCCGGACCGGAAAGCAGAGCAGTATCCTGAACCAGAGGCCGCAGCATCCAGAGAGGCTAGACCAGCAGAGCAAAGCTGACCCAGACCGCTGTGAGCAGAACCAGAGATCCGGATCGCTGTGAGCAGAACCGGTGCCCGATTGTCCCGCCGAGCAGACAGAACCGCCGCCGAACGTGTTGACCAGATCCGCGACGAGGCCTATTTCAAATTTATATTTCGAGTACCTAGCAGAACTGTGCAGAACCAATCTCTTAGTTAAAATAATCTAATTCAAGCTATTTTAACCTAATTAGAACAGCCTCCTAGAAATCGTGTCATCTGTCATTTTTAAAGCTGCACAACTGTCACCTGTCGATTCTGCAGCTGCAAGCTGTCACCTGTCATTTTGAGTTTTATTTTAAATCCGAAAATCTACCTTTATTAAATCGTCCGCATCTCTGGAACCGTTTGTCCTAGGAACAAGATTGAACTTTCCTCTGAAAGCTTAGAATCTAAGCTTTCCAACAAGCATAGAACCGACTTCCTACTCCTTATACTTTCACCGCAATCGCGATTTACGCACTCGCGAAATTTACGGCGATTTGCGATTTGGCTCAATTTCTCCACTTGTCAAAATAGCAGCTTCATTCTATCCTTTGTTAAAATCCGTTAGTAACCTGCTGGTTACACAGAGCATTGCTAAAGTGAGCCTGAACTAATATAAACTAGATATCACCCACCCTGAACCTCTAGAGGGAATTAAAAGCATTTTTAGCACATTTCTCACTTCATTGTCATCAAATTCAAAGCATTTTGGGCCTGTGTTTCGAACCTCTACCTGTTTTCCTCTAAGCTTGCTGGGGGGGAACTGCATTTCGTATTGCATTTTGCTGGGATTCTTGAAGACTGTGTGCTCTCCTTCCATTTCTTACATTGCATAGGGGGGGGGAGTGAATTGTCAAGGAAAAGTGATTACATTGTCTTTTGTTGAAGCCATATCAAGTTATTTTCTGTACTGCATTTCATTCATCATTGCGTTTCCTTGAACCATATAAAGCATTCTTACCCACCTTATTCTTCTGTTCCTCTTCATAAATTACCTCTTGCTGATTACTGCTCATATTCACAAGTGTAATATCCATTATCAATTTAGTTATAGAAGTGTGATATATATATATATTGTTTACATTTTCAAATAAACCTTTTAAATTGCAAAACAAACCTACTTCTTGGCTCAGTGGGGTCAGGGGGATTCTAAGCGAGGGGTGTTATACAAGGGTTCATCATCCAGATTATAACTTGCCATAAAAATATTGGCTTCCCTTGGGCATCCCAGACAAGGCACCGACTTAGTCGGATTGCTTGATTGTAGTTACTTACAGTTCCTTGTAATGCCATACAGCTCTGTAACCACTGCTTTAAGATATGCGCCCGGTAGCCTCCGGGCCTGGTTTGCGCTATACAAATAAACAAATACAAATATACAAATACAAACTTGTATGGGCTGCACGTTGGGTGTTAACATTATTTTTAGAATGTTATTAATGATCCGATTATTTTATTTAGGATCTTTTTATAATTGCTACAATTCATAGTGGCGTTAACTCTCAATTTGGAAGTTCAGTACATATGACCGCATTTTGCAAAGAAAAAAGTCAAGCATCAACTACATTACATTAGTTGGAATGGGATGGGTGGATAGAAGACACTCCTGGCAGACGGTAGCTAGGACTCAAAAGGACCTACCCAAGCTTGCCATTACACAGTACAAAGCACGCTCTTGCAGAGACATCCATACCAACCTTCCCGAATCTGAAAAAAATAAACATACAGGAAGCCCAGCCCCGATTCCTCGGTCTAATTGGAGGACCATAATACCATACTATGCCACGTGCCCAAATGGGGAGCAGAAACGTGTCTCCCAATTTAACAATATCCACTGTTTCCATGAAAGCATAATGTAAATGCTGATGGAGAAGGTAGGTACAGCCCCAACAAACATGCAGGTCAATCACGCATGGAGCGGGGGGGGCTGAACCAACACAACAGCCGCCTTCCCTTCAGCCTACTAACTGGTTGGCACAGCAGACTACTGATGGCTCTTCTTCCAAGCATGCTAAAATAGGAAAGGATGCTTAGATTATGTAAAACCTTCAGATTTCTGTTATGTATTGTGTAGACTATGTATTATAATGCAACCTTGGTGTTTTTTTTTTAATTCAAACAAGTCCTCTTCAGACAGGGAATTCTGGGTTAAAGTCTCAGATAACACTGGCGACTTTAGTTGAGGTTCAGCAACTATAAAGAGTTGAATTCTAGATTATTTTCCTTCCTTTAGTCCCGTTTAGAACCATGCGATCTGAACCTTTGGAGTATAGGAAGAAGAAATAATAGGTTGTTGCCAAATATCAAATAATACATGTGAATATAATCAGAATTGCAGATTTGGAAAACACATTGTATTTCAGACTTGTTAAAATTAATCCAACAAGCACGTCACATATTGTAAATGGCAGGCATGAAAGGGATAGGGGAAAACCGTACGTCAGGGAACCATAAAATCCCCAAAATAATGTTTATCTAAACCCTCACGGAATTTGGCAGACACCCCTTAGATTCCCACATAATCCCCATGAAAGATCTGCAAATTCAATCCCTGAAATATAAAATGGGCAGACATCAATTGCCCTATAGGAGCAAAGGAGAAAAGGTCAACCATAGTCATTCATGCTTCAGAAAGACAGGACGATGCTATTGCCGTAGTTAAAATAATGAACAAAAAAAGCTTCATTTGTATGTGTAAAGAGTGGAGGGGGTATCTGTACTTCTGCCCTCTATATGGTTGGGAGAGGGGCACAAAGCTCCCCAGCCGAAGCGCTCAATGGGTAACATTGGCCGAGCAACCAGGCTTAAATTCTCAGGAGTTGATGCAGGCTTGCTCTTTAAGTAAAGTGATTGTCCAAGCCCCCACAAAGGAATGTCAACACACTAGGTTATATGATAACACTGTTCTTTACTACCATCACTCAGTGACAAAAAACGTTGCTAGAGGGACGTTATGGTTAAGTTGTACTAGTAAAAACCTATGCAATTCAACGGACAAACGTTGCTACAGGGATGTTATCGTTGCAGGTAAAACCGAAAAACCCCAGAAATTCGGCAGTTATGGTAAGCTAAGCAACCGCAACTCGTGCCACCACTGTGCACTGCTAACACTAACACCCATGACATGAAAGATGACATCACAAATGTCACTGATGACATCACATGTGCAGTTAGTTGTCAGGAAAAGCCTCCACAAGGGAAAGTCATAATGTTGGCATAACACTATCAGAGTTCAATGAGAGAATTATCATGACATACATAGTTCATTAAGCAATGCATTGATATAAATACCATTGCATTGCAGAGTTCTTTCTATTACATGAACCTACTCATATGCAAACGTAGGCAAGCTAAAGGCAACCTCACCAGCACCTGGATGGCCAGCCTGCAGGCTGCTAACCTAGGCGGAAAAGTACTGAAGGAGGATAGAGTGCCAACCAATTGTAGTGGGCCTGCGTATGTAGGGGGTCTCATGGTGTGTAAACCAATGGGACGTTGTGTATTTAGTGACATTCATAATGGTCATTTTTAGGGGAGGGCTTATTGCCCCACCTGTTAAGTAACCAATCACATAGTTACACTTTTTTAGACTAGTATGGATCATATACTTAGATCTTCACTCAGAGCCAATCACTCATGCTTATAGGTTTTTGTAGTTTGCCACGTAGAATGACGATAGTACACACGTAGGTTAACGTCATTGATGATGAATATTGCTTATAAATGTTCCGTTTTTTCTTAAATGCAGCATTGAGTAAGAGGATTAAGCGATTGTGTTGATGTTCGTTATGCTCCCTGTTTTAGAAAATTGATATTAAAATGGTCTTCCTTTTGTCAACTTCCTGAGTCGGCTCTATTATTGATGAATGAGTAAAGTCTGCATCCCCATCAAACTCCAGGGTAATTGCTACTCAAAAGGGGTTGGGCTATCCAGTTCACTTGGGAGCAGAGAGATGGTTCAGAGCCATCGATCTGAGTAAACTTAAGAGTTTCGGCAAAATCGGACGACCTTTGCCATTCGGCTGAAAGGACGTGAAGCTCCCCGTAGATAGTGGTTAGTGTAATTTAAAAATCTTGCAAGACCAGGTGTGACGGGCCCCCTAGTTTCCATAGAATCCCCTCCCACTTCTACGTGAAGCAGATCAATTGGAAGGTTGAAGAGGGGGTAAAAAAGGCAGACGATTCCGAGAGTCGGTAGACAAAAATTATATCAGTGAGTTGACAAAAGCATGGGTGATGAGTGAAGAAAAAAGTGAGTAATGGAGGGTGGCAGGATAAAATATACGTGAGAGTAAGGGAGAGCTAATGAGCTGTTGACACGAGTGTAGCCAAGCAATATATAATCATGAGAGAGGCCACGATAAGAATACGCCCTGGCCTGCGTTCTTTTCCAAACGTAACAAAAGAAATTTGAACCCAGCGTTCCATAGTGGAACACGTAGAAGACGGATCGGATTGAAGGCGGATCTAAAAAAGGGGTAATACACTTCATCAAAGTATTTTCGAGGGCAAGACTAGTCTTAGAAAAAAGATTGTAGAAGATGTATGTAACGGTTTGAGTTTGCCTGTTTTATGTGGTTTCTTGAAGTGATGACGTCATTTGTTAGACGCGATTGGTTAGAACTGAACCAGATGGTTGTTTTCTAGCAAGATTAAAGTAAAAATTGTGGTTAGCGGGATTGATGCTTACTCATATTGTATTATTTTTAAATCTGTGATTAAAAATAAACGAGTGACAAACAGATTAAGGACAGACGAGTTGAGAATGGGGGATTATTACTCCACTTGTGCATCTCTGCAAGCAGTTGCCGAAACATGCACCCAAGCTTAGACAGTATAGTGCAGAATGGGTTAAAGGAACCGTGGATAAAATGTTCATGCCGTGGCCTCAAGGAGGGTCACGGTCAAAGGCAGTCCTGCAGCATATGATGACATATCTGCATGCAGCATACACGGGAAAGAAGCCGGACAAGCGATTAGCTAGTTTAGACCTTTGGAAGGTGTACCAAGAGGAGTGAGATGAAACACCTCATATAGATTGGATACTTAATGTATGCAAAGAGGGGTGTGAGGAGCTCTTTGCTCCCCCGCCCCAACTGAAATAGGGAATGAGAACAAGACAGATGATGGGCGATACCCATTGAGGGAGCTTAAGGCAGCAACAGTGTACAGTAACCCAGCATATGAGTCACCTGTGTAAAGCAGTGATGAGGGCACGGAGAAAAATACTGAGAGAGATGTAATCTCTAAGGTCCCGAGAGACAAGGAGAGACGTGATAAGGAGAGAAGTGACAGAGCAAGCACATCTTTAGATATATGAAGAGAAATAAAAAGATGGAAAGGAGAAAGATTAAGCTGATGAGACAGCGCTTTTACAGAACGAAAGGATGGGTTGTCGGATTGTACTTAAACTCGGTGGTAAAGGCATTGAGGATGTAAGACAATGCGAAGATCAAGACGAGCATGATAAAAAAGATGAGGAAAGAAGAACAATTGAAAGACGAAGGAGCGAAAAGGAAGGATAGGCAAAGACGAGAGCAGTTATATCAAGAAGAGCAGTCAAGAAAACAAGAGAGCAGAAGAGCAAAGAAAATGTGATAACAGACCGAGTGATCGATGAACAGGAAAGATTAGAACGAAATAGAATAGTAGCAGAGGAACAGAAGTTAAGGGATAAGAGACTACAGAATGAGGAGATACGTAGGGCAAATGAGAGAAGGGATATGAAGAAAAAAGAAGATAGAGCTAGAGAGGAAGCAAGGAAACAAAGAGAATTTGACAATGATATGGAACGTAAAAGAAGGCAGAGAGCATGCAATCTTGTTCGCTTGGAAAAAGAGATAAGCAATCCTGAGCCAGAACTAGCATGGGAGGACATAGAGGAATTCTCCCAGAATACAAATCATTATCAGGCCCGTCAAGAGTAAATCTAGAAGACGAGTTTGACTCTAGGAGCATTGGGGAAGCAATTAATAATGTATATCATGAAATGAAAGCCCAGAAAGAATTAAAGTGGATAGGAAAAAATGATCGACTCGAAAGCACACCGTTGTATGACCGAGGGAGCCTCATGTAGTACGAGGCAAAAAGAGCTGTCTCTAGATAGATTGACCCTAAATAGAGATGACGAAGAGAGAGGTTGCACAAGTTGGGCACAAGAAATGTCGGACGAAGACAGACATCTTCCATGGGGAAGAAAGAGGGAATGTATGTGGTCCTGGGGGATGTTTTTCAATGGAGAAAGAAGTCAGATGGTCAGATTTAAATGCACCAGTAACTAGCGCGTCAGAACCATTGACACAGTCCGACCAACCTAAAAGGCAACTCCATGGTGAGGGGGATGGGGGAGAGTCGGCGCCTTATGTGATCAGATTAAGATTGTTACCAGGAAGAAGGCGATTTGGTAATATTGTCCCTGCGGTGGACAGACAAATGATGAGATGAGAATGAGTTTGGGCATCACAGTTTCCCCTTGTTAGAGAAAGGAGGGGTCAGACCACAGTATATACCGTGGCCCCAGACGGACAAGGATAATTTAAGGTGTAAACTCCAGAGTTTAACTTCTGGTGCTGGGAATTGGATACATGAGTTAGAGAAAATGAGGAAACACATTGGCTATAGGGGACATTAAGGGTTTCTAATCGCCATACTTGGTGAAAGAGCTGATGGCTTGTGGACAATGGCAGGATACCCAGGTGTGTCTACAGTCAAAAGCACTTAGAGTACTGCATCTGGACACATCCGATATGGGAGCTATAATGACAAAAGAGATGCAGGACAGATGATCCTCTTGTTTACATTCAGAATTTTCAAGAGGCATGGAGCCTGGAGACACGTAAGGCTTGGGGAAAATCTATACCTGTGTTTTATCATATATTGTGCCAAGGGCTACCAACCCTGTACAGAAGCAGCTCAAGAAGTTAGTAGGTACAGAGGCAAAACCGTGGTCGGAGATCCAGCTGATCATTGCACATTATTGCAGAATCTTGCAGGAAAAGAATCGTAAAAAAAAGAGGATGCCCGAAAGAGCGAGGAGAGAAAAAATTGCAGAAAAAACTGTCCAAGTATGCCATTGAAGGGACGATGTTAACCAGTGTAGATGGATCAAATTCACAGCAGATTCCAAATATTCCACAGGTGAATAACCAAAGGCAGTTTAATCAGAGTAATAATGGGTTTACTCCACGTGGAAGGGGTGGATTTTGAAGACAAGGTTTTCAGAATAATCAAGGAATTTGGCAGAACAATCAGGGAAGCTTCCAGAACAATCAAGGTGGGTTTCAAAATATGCAGAATGATGGTCAAAACATGCAGGATGGGCAGATTAGGAGATCACCTATATGTTGGACATGTGGGATGACAGGGCATTTTGCTTGGATGTGTAGAAGACCATATTTCGTGCTAAAAGCATCAGTTTTTAGGAGGAGGGACTACAAACCCGCCTGCATATTCACAGCAGCGTGGTGATGGGTTTGCTCAGAATCAAATGATGCAGCAGCAGCAAGCGCAGAGAGTTCAGCCAGGCTTGCAAACGCAGCAAGCAGCAGTGGCTCTGCCACAAGGACAGTCGCACCACTCGCCCATGCAGATCCAACAGAGCACAAGTACAGCGCAAGTAACGACTCCTAGAATAGGGGGCGTCACTGTCTATGGAGGGAATCCTTTCACAGGTAACAGAATGAGGCTGTACCCGCAATAGGACAGCTCACTGGGAGATTTGATGTGTTCAGTACCATCTGAGATGCCTAATCCTCAAGAGGAACCAAGGGTAGATGTCAATATAGGAGGCGAGAGTTTTTAATTTTTAGTAGACACAGGTGCAACGCTCTCATGTATACGAAACTGCACTGCCATGCATACTCAAGGCATTTCAGGAGCTACAAGTAGAGTTCCTTTCACTGAAGAATTACCAGTCTCTATAGGAGAATGCGACATGAAGGTGCCTCTGCTACACTCACAGCAGACACCCGTCAATATATTGGGTCGAGATTTAATGACGAAGTTTAATATGACAATCTCGTTTACCGATGAGGGCATTGTATGCACAACACCAGGAATGCATTACTTAAACGGGTGCGAAATTATTAGGGCATTTACAGGACAAATAGCCAATGCGAGTAATACCTTTAGAACCAGAAGTTTTTCATTATGGAGTACGCATATTATTGACATATCTGCCATGCCTAGTGGGCAGAGCAATGAGAATACCTGACAAATTTTTGTTTGGGCCAAAAATACCTATGCGAGAAGAGGAAGGGCAAGTTTTTCCCTTAATGTTGCAAGCAGCAATAGTGTGAGGTGAAATGGCTTTGCTTGATGGGAATGATGACAAAGGCAGACACTGGTGTGCAATAATTGCCATCAGGGAAGGTTAAAGATTAACTGGCGTCACTGATGATGATTTATTTGGCGATCATCCTTCTGATGATGAAGTGATATTTGACATGAACATTACTTATTGGGTAAAAGCAATCAAATGAGAGGTGCCTCAGGACAACAACGTCCTGAGTCTTTTGAGTCTGAAGAAGACATGGCAAAAGTGCCAGCTTCATTATGAACTACAGGTCTCTATGACGTGGGCCTGTTGAAGGGGGTCAGAGAAATGAAGATTAAATTGAAATCAGGTTGCCAAAGAGAAGTTACAGTATTGTCAACAAGAAGTGTTGTACATTGGACAATTGATTTCACATGAAGGAAAAAGTTACTCCTGAGAGGGCTGAGGCTATTTTGAAAACTACAAAACCACACACGATAAAGCACATGCAGACATTTTTGGGATTATGTAACTATGTCAGAGCATGGGTCTTTGACTACAGCTCATGTATAAGGCCTTTATTGTAGGCTTTAAAGAAGGCATCGGCGACACAGGAAAACATTGTGTGGACTGAGGAAATGGAAGAAGGGTTTGAAGAGCTGAAAAAAAGCAATTTGCACAGCTCCAGTTTTAGGGATTCCCAATTATGCTGAGGAATTCTTTTGATAGCAGTACTCGCGCAGAGAACCACTTTGGGGTACAAGCGCCTTGCATATTACAGTGGGATTCTAGACCCAGCAATGAGGGGTCACTTCCCGTGCAAACAATCGCTGGCAGCCGCTCCATTCGCCATAGAGAAAGTTGCAAGCATAGTGATGGGATGCTCCATGACGTTATTTGTAGAGCACGCATTATTTGAATTCTAGAGAAATCAAAAGCAACGTTGACTTCTCAAAGGGCTTCTGCCTACAAGGTAGTCATATCAAATCTAGCTATTAAAATAGTTCGATGTAGAGTAGTAAATCATGACATGTGTGTAGCTGAACCACCGGCAGAGGATGTGCATGATTGTTCGAACTATGAAGAGTTATATGAAGAAATTACAAGAGTAAAAGAAAATGCCTTGCTAGGTGGAGAAATTGTTTTTATTGATGGTTCCTCAAGAATCGATCAAAATGATGGACATAGATATACGGATGCCACTATGGTAACACACAGCCAATGGGGAGTTTCAAACATTGTAAGTGCACGACTCTCGTCTCACTATTCAGCACAGGCTGCCGAATTAGTGGTGCCGATTGTCGCACTCGAGAATCATGCAGACCAGGGAATAACAATGTACAGCGACTCCACCTATGTGACGTCAACGGTGCACGCAGGGTTAGCACGTTGGAAAAAAAGGGGCCACTTCCGAGCGGATGACATGCCAGTGCAGCACGCCGCCTTATTGGAAAGGCTTATTGAGGCACTGCAACTCCCAGTGGCCATCGCGGTCGTTAAATGCGCAGCTCACACCAAAAGGGTAGATTTTCTCTCACGTGGAAACCAAGCATCAGAAGATGAGGCAAAACTTGCTCCATGTTCAGAAAACAATGACACACCTGATGTAAAAGAGAAAATGGTTGTGTTGATTAATGTGGTTGAAAAATACAGTGATGTGTCATAAACACAGCTTATGGAGGTTCCGGGGGGAGCACCTCAAGATGAGAAAGATTTACGGACACGAAGGGTGAGTTCTTTAAACCCCTCTGAAGCATTGTGGCAACAAGACAGCACAGGTAAACCGGTGATGCCTATAGCCTTATTGAGGGTGGTGCTGAAACAGCTACACTACACTGCGCACAAAACTAGGGAGAACCTTGCAGCAACGATTGCTGGAGACTGATTTATGCCAAGTCTGTTAGAGCATGTTGCATTTTTTATGACAAATTGTATAGTCTGTCAAGAATTCATGGCTGGGCATACACTGCGCACAGTTAGGGGAGTTATTCTGAAACCCCCTGACCCCTTTCAGCATTTACACATCGACTATGTCGATATGATACAAGTATGTAATGGATATAGATACACGATTGTTGTAGTGTATCCCTTTTCAAGGTGGATTGAAGCAGATCCGTGTACACAGCCATAGTCCACCTGTGCAGCCAAGTTTAGAGTGTGGGAAGTGTTTCCCAGATGGGGAGTATGTGAAGTAATGAGGTCAGATATTGGTCCACATTTTGTGAATTAATCATTTGAGCAGATCAGCTTGTTGCTTGGTATAAAACACAAGTTTTCTTTGGCTTATCTGCAAGGAAATGGAATCTGTGAGAGGCTCTACGGCCTGCTAAAGGAAAGAATAGCCAAATTGAAACTTACCTTGAAAAAAAGGGAGGTTGCATTGCCTACCACCGGCATTATATGCTTTAAGGAAGCAACTGGTTTCTGACCACCATATCACACCTTACGAGATAGTGACTGGGAGGCGAATGAGAACACCACTAATGCCTCCATCCAGAGTTAGAAGTGGTGCTCAGCCAACTGCAGATTTGCTAGGAATGGAAACGCGTGACTATCTGAACTGCATGACTCCAGTATTTCTGTCATTTTGGGACCGCTGGTGCGACAAGGGTGCAGGGCAGTACAGCACACAGAAGGAGATGCTTCAACAAGTGAATCTCAAGACTTTCGTGTTCTCCAACTATTCCCCGGAGACTAGGTCCTAATACGCACCGACGCGAGGAAAAAGTGGGACAAACCCGGTTTCAACGGTCCGTTCATCGTGGAAGACGTTACATCATCTGCTGTCAAAGTGCAGGGCAGGCATGCTTGGATGTTCCTAGGCAATGTTAAGATCTTTGCTGGAAAAATCCTTCTGCACGCGCCCCTACTAGAAGCAAGTACAAGCATCGGGGAAGATCCACAGCACCTGCAGATGAGATGTATGACGAGGAAGAAGGACAGAGAAGCTGACAAGTAGATAGACAAAGAGTTCATTGGAGTGTGGCTTGGTTCGGGACACTCTTTTAGCCATCTTTGAAAGGGTTAAGGGAAGCTGATGTAAATACTCTGTGCTGTCATTTCAGGGTGAAATAAAAATTGTTTTTTCTTAAAGCCCCAGGAGCTTGCTAAAAACTTTGGACTGAGGCATGCTTAAGCCTTGATAAGACGAAAATGTCAGATTCTGATTTCGACAATTGGAAGAGTGCAGAATCCAGAATCCTTTCACACTGAGTTTTTGTTTGGATTTGCCCATGGTGTTATCCAATGACAATGTTTCAAGGATCGTATTTGAAGTTCTTTTCTTTGTTCTGCTCTCTTATCTGGCTGTTGTGGGGAGAACATCTAATATTCGTGTTTTCTTGCAAAATCCTAAGAATGGTCCTATTGTAAGGAGACTTCTCGCAGCAATCATCAAGCAAGTTTTAGTGTTACCTGAGTTTAGTGGGGATAGCACAAATGCCCCCATCAACTGATGCTGCACATAGACTTGTCAGAAGGGTGTTCTTTTGTCTATTTGAAGAGTACCCGCATCTTGATGGCAGACACACCGATATGCTCACATATCTAAGGGATCCTAGAAACACTGCAAATTTGAATATAAACTTGTAAGGTATTATAATCCAAGTGAGCCTATATTCTGAGCGAAACCACAGGTCGGTTGTGTGAAATTTTCCTTCGAGGGACAGATGGAGAGGTTGCTGATAAAAGACAGACTCTTGGTTCATGCTGAAAGAAGTTCATCATGTCATCTGGGTTAAAGCAAATTCGAGGAGTTGACTGGGAGCTAGTGTATGCCATTGAACTCATCTAAACATACTGAGAGCGGTTTTTCTTCTTGCTGGAGAGACATCTACATTTCGTGTGGTTTCAAACTGGTTCCAGAAAGAGATTGAGAGTTGGTTCACATCATCCAGTATGCAGACAGTGGCTCGAGGAGGAAATTGCCAAGTTAAGATAACAGCTTCCAGCAGTAGTGCATAAGGCTGATGTATTAAAGATTACCTTTTTTCTTTCCTAGGCAGTAGAAAATGGGCAGCACCAGCAGTAATTTCTTAATGTCTGATGCAGTGAGAAATCCACGTTGTCCACGAAGTAGATGCTGCAAATTAACATATCTGTGCATCATTTGTGCTTGCATTTTGTTCATCATAGTGTTGCTTTCACTCACGGTTTGAACATCATACTACATTGATGTACATGGAGCCAAGACTCCAGTGAATCTTCCTGAGCAGAAGGAAGGAACAATTGTGGCAACTGCTAGACACCCGAGACCCAATGTAGTTATTCCTGTTCCAAAAAAAGATGACCAATTACCTGAGTCTGAGATAAGTGTCATTAGCAATCATTCACATGCAAGGAGATTGTAGAAATGTTGTTTGGACACAAGAAGCAGGCTTCGAAAGACAGGCAAGACAAGATGTTGTTAGATGCAAACACACTTGGTCCAATGATAAATAATCCAAAGGTAATCCCTAAAAGAAAGCCACACATGGAAATTTTGCAGGACATTTTTAATGCCCAAGTGGTCTACTGAACAGATAAGACTTTCTGAACAGTCTTCCACTCAGATTGCACATGTAGGTGTACCCCGTACACTGATGGATATGCCTATGATTTATCCAGAAAGAAGTTGTTATGCTGGTACACTTCATGACATGATTATGGAAGGTCACATGAAAAGAATGAGAACTAAAAGGAACACTCAAGAAGATGATTTTGAACTGAATGATTACCTGGACAGTACAGCTCACCTAGGAAATAACATTTGATATCAACATATGAAAGAAGTAGGAAGGACCTCGAATGAGGAATGCTTTGTGTGTGCACTCCTGCCATACAGTATGGGGAAGTCTAAAATCTTCATAGCTATCGAAATAGATGTCCAAACAGCTCATTGTCTTTCACACATAGCACTTGCAAAATCAGAGGCCAGTTCATGGGATGGGATGAGATGCCTACCTCAAATGGGCAACTGAATGGACAGATTCAGATGAAGAAGACTATGTGCAGGATACCAAGACAAGAAACAGAGCTCATACTAAGAATCATGTGATCAGATATGAGAAGCCAGGAGTAAAAAGAGCTGGAATCAGATGGGAGGTGAACAAGAAACTGGACGTTGCAGGAAAATCTGCAGAGGACTTTAGAAGATGGAAGAACAGAGGACAAATGCAGATCTGGGGATCTGTGTTATCACCTGATGGATGTGAAGAAGGAGTGGTCATCTGTAGAGCCTGGGTGATCATTGGATGTTATAAACTGGTCATTGACATTGTGCTGAATGGCTGCAAGCCATTGTAGCCAAGACTTTCTAAGCTACTGACTTGGGTTGAAGATAGAGGAGGGCCCTTGCAGATAGTACCTTTGGAAAGCTCAAAGCTTTGCTTCAGGAACAATGGCACAAGAAGAGTTGGAGAGAATAAGAATTTTGTCTGAATCTTTGATGTTCCGGGAATGGTACAGCAGTGATCATGGATCATTATTGGGCTTGTGGATCCAAGGCATAAATGAAGTTGCCCAAAGACTGGGGAGGAATATGCACCTTGGTGAATGTCCATGTTGCATCATTGGTTATTCCAAAAAGTGATTTGCACCTTGACAATTTTCCAAAAGCAGATGCTCACCTGAGGAAGAGGAGATCTGTGGAGCTGATAAAGAGGCTGAAGAGAGATAACTATTTCTCAGCTAAGTCAATAGAAGCTTTTGATGCCATACCATATGAGCATAGGCTGTTCAGCCAGACCTAATCTGTGTTCACGTTGATCTTCATGCAGAGTATCCAGGTTGGAGCAAACACCAAGTGGCTCCAGACAACCAGATGGGAATTGCTGCAGACAATTAACTACAATAAAGGGATTCAATGCGATCAGAGATGACATGAGAGCTATAAAACTGATGACTCTTCAGAACAGATACATCTTGTATACGATCACAGCAATGGATGGAGGCGTTTGTGCAAAAATTGGAGAATCACACTGCACATTTATACCTTCTCATGATGATGAGAATGGAACCTTGACAGAGGCCATAAACATGCTAACGAAACCTCATGGCCAGATGATAGATGAAGTGGAAGACATTGCTGATGACAGTTGGTCTGGATCACTCTTCTCTTGGGTTCCACAATGGATGGCAGAGATGCTCAAGTTCCTTGGAGCCCTGATCGTGTTGGTATTGCTTGGATTTTGTGTGATCAAGATAATAATCTCACAATGCAAGAAGACAGTCAAGAAAGCCACAGGGATGAAGATCATGATTGATATTGAATCTGGATGGAAGCCCAAAGACCTGACAGATGAAGAAATCAGAGACTTTGTGAAGTCTAGTATCCATGCACCTGAGGGGACGAAGTTCCTGTATCCAAAGAATCACAAGTAGTATGTGGAAAGATGGATCTACTGTAGTTCAAGTGGACAGTGGAGTCTTATGACATGGAACACAGATGAACATGTGAAAACAGCATGATGTGTGAAGGGAGTCAAAGATATGGGTCCCAAAGAAGCTTTTCTTCAGGCCAAGCTGTCTGGATGTGAAGTATGTGATGAGAGAGTGGTTGATGAATCGCCCAGAGGGGGGGAGGGATGTAGAGGAGGAGCCAAGTACCCCCACCTCAACCGACACATCCCTTTTACCTCTATGCTGGAAACCAGAGTATGTGACATACACAGAACAGTTAGATCGACAAAGAGCAGAGTATGGACTTGGTCCAATACCAGTGAAAGGGCCAGTACCTAAGAGAATCTGGGAGCCAAGGTACCCATTGAGAAAACCATATCTGTATACAAGGAAATATGATAGCCATTTGAATGAAATCCCTGAAGAGCCAATAAGCGGCAAGAATGAATGGTAATGTCACTAACCATTGCCAGTATATGTTACATGCAGCTGAAGATGACGTACAGAAGAGATGCAGTGACTAGAGAATGCAGATATTCTATAAGGCATCAAGAAAGTAATAAGGATAAGTGACATCTTGGGCTCAAGGTGAAGAAGCTAATGCCACAGAAACAGATGAAGATATCAAGTTATTTTACACATGTACAGATGCAAAAGAAATGCAAGCAGCAAAGTAATCGTGAAGCTAGCTTTCAGCTTATAGTGAATAGATTGCGGCAAGCGCCAATGTATACATTTATAGTAATAAGAACTGGATGTTTCCACTAAACGTATTATAGCAGGTTGGACAGTAGCAAAGAAGGCCTCATTTTAGTGTGTCGCAGTAAAAAAGCAAGTTGAACTACAAGTGAAGTTCAGAAAGCGAGGCTGGACGAGCCAAGAAACCAAGGTTTTTTCAAACTGGAGTGAACTGACATTGGCTACAAAGTCGTGTGAAAGAACTGTTCAGAAGGCACAAACATAACAAGGAAGACGTCAGAGGTTTAACAAATAATATTAAATGCACAAAAAGGCTTGATTCTATTTTCTCCAATCACATGGAAGCATGAATGTGGATGAATGAGATTGTCACACCTATGCATAGAGGCAGACTGTGCTACTCACTCCCTAATTTTCTCAGAGCTAAGAACACTTTCAAGGATGAGCTTCAAAAGCCTAATTGACAATAGACCACGGAGGTGATGATCGATTGATATGGTAATTGGTGGGAAGCTAAAGTTGAGGCGACCTCACCAACACCTGGATGGCCAGCCTGCAGGCTGCTAATGTAGGTGGACCAACTGTAGAAGACCTGAATATGTAGGGGTCCTATAGTGTGTAAACCAATGGGACATTGTGTATTTAGAGACGTCCATAGTGGTCATTTTTAGGGGAGGGCTTAGTTGCCCCACCTGATGCTAAGTAACCAATCACATAGTTACACTTTTTTAAACTAGTATGGATCCGATGTTCACTTAGAGCCAATCACTCATGCTTATAGGTTTTTGTAATTTGCCACATAGGATGACGATAGTACACACGTAGGGTAACATCATTGATGATGAATATTGCTTATAAATGTTTAGTTTTTTCTTAAATACATTGAGTAAGAGGACTGAGCGATTGCGTTGATGTCCGTTATGCTCCCGGTTTTAGAAAATTGATAATAAAACAGTCTTTTTTTGTCAATTTCCTAAATCGGCTCTATTATTGATGTATGAGTAAAGTCTGCATCCCCATCAATCTCCAGGGTAATTGCTACTTAAAGGGGCTGGACTATCCAGTTCAGGTGCGCTATATAAATGTAATAAATAAATGTCCACTGCTACCATGAGGACTCTTGTACATGAAGGATGCTTGGATTCCACATGGAACCACCAACACCTTTCCATAGATGCTGCCGTAGACAGGCTCAGACTGGCCTATAGGGCAATGCCCAAACCAAAAACACAAAATGTTAATGTTGGCCCATTTTTGGTGCCAAAGTTGGCCAGTTTGATAATTTACTTCACCATGCGCTTAGTAGTTTTGACCAGTCTTGCTGCATAAATATTCTTTAAAATGCACTATTTGCATTAACATTTTGATCAAAAACCTCTCCCTTGGGTACTACTGAACAGTCTGTCACAAAAGGAATGTCATTTGCAACTCTGTGACACTTTCATTGGTGCCTAAACAATTTAATGCCCCAGTCTGACCTTGGTCATAGGCCGCACTACCAATCACATTGCCAACAGTAGCACTGCTGAGTTTGGCCACCGGTTTCCAATTGGTGTTCTTAAGGTCTTTTTGTATTTGGATTCACATTTCCCGGTGTGAGGTTTATACCATCTGCTCGGTTGCTTTTCTTTTTTCTTCTTCTCAACACACACAATGCAATGTAAGCTCTGTGAGGTAACTCAACTGCAAATGGTGCAAACTGACGTCAGTGTGCAATAGCAGATGTTTTCCTTAGGGATTGCAAGTGCAAATCAGATATAGGGCCTCATTACGAGGACAGCGGTAACCTGCCGGTGCTACCTGAGGGTTGCTGCTGTCCCTGTAACACTGAATCCGTCGCCCGATATGCTTGTGCCCCCGGGACATTACAAGTCCCGGTGGCCCGGGATATCAGGCGGAGGACTTTCTAAGTCCCCATTCCCAACTCCATGGGAATGGAGACACGGAAGCACTGGCACCATTGCCAACAGTGCCGCTGCTTCCATGACAACTCTGCCTACTGAAGCCAATGCACCTGGCAGGTCAGACCTGTTGGGCACAACAGACTGTGAAAGGGGTTGTAGATGCACACACCTGTATAAAGAATATTATGAAAAAGAGACTATAAATAGTTTTAAGTAACCTTTTAAGGTGCGGGGGAGGAAACGTAATCCTGGCACAGGATCACAAGTACCTATCCGTACTGAGAAGAAAAAGAGGATCCATAGGTAGGAGCCCTCCCGTCCCCTGCACACTATTAGTATCCCGTGTATTAACGGTTAATAATAAATCTAAAGTCAAGCATAGGTATACAGTAATGTAAATAATTAGTCATATAATTCCAAAGCTACAAGGCGTTTCAAATTGAAGAATTTAATGGTGAAAAACCGTTTTCTTGAAAAAATGATATACATCAATAAATCTTCTGATGCTGAGACCAAAAATAAATGTCAAATGATATACAATATACTAATTTGTTTAGAACAATGTAAATCAAGTATATATACAATTACAACTAAAAAATGGCTGATGCGTTTCGGGATCCTGTCCCTTCTTCTAGAGCCAAATGAATTGCAAACTGTAAGAGAAATAAAATGAACAAAACGTATGTCAGGTATTTTGACTAGTAAATACTCATAGATTAAAACGTTCACAAAGCATGTACTAGGGTAACGGCACGATCCATTCATTATATTAAAATACATGAAATCCTTTGGTTTATAAAGAACCACAATATACATTGTATGTACTGGGTCGATTACATATTTACCAAGAAGCACCTCTCCCAAAGAGGGAGTTGACAGTGTGACCAATAAACAATCTTTGCAGTCAATTTAACTAGATTCTAGCAAAGCTGAGGTAATCTGACACCTTAATTGTATATGTGAGTACTTCACAGGGGGTACCCCAGTGTAGTTGCAAAAAATAAAAAGAAGAGGTAGATACTAACCTACTTCAGGAAGTGTACTTGAAAAGGCAAAGTAACTGTTTCACGGACGTGATGTGTGGGGAACAGACTTCGAGCTTCAAACTGAATAAACAACTTCCCTGTCAAGACGGTAATCTAAATGTATAAAAAGCAAACTTATGCTGTATTAATGACATATGAACTAATGGAAACAGAACGTCATTTACAGAGTGTAATCAATAAGTAAAGGCTCTAAAATATATTGATAAAGCACTGTAAAGTTGAAACGAAGAAAAAAAAGGTGTAATCGAACTCGGAAAGTTAAACTCAGGTAGAAGGCATACCTCTCCTTACACGTGTTGTAAGGTACAAGATCGTTACAATGCTCTTGAATATGTTGTGGGCTGAAGGTGGTGCCCTGTGGTACCAAAGTCCTCCAGACACATGGGAATATCCAGTGCTATAGTGAGCACAGCCTAAAATGAGATAAATTATCACGTTCATTATAGTGAACTGTGCTAATGAGTGTGGTATTAAGGGAAATAGCAGATCATAATAAGGTGCTGCGCGGAGGGTCTTGTGCTTACCTAATGCTTAGGTACGAGTGGTGTCAAAAGTAGGTGATCCAGAGTGCACAGGGCACGCAGCTCAAAGGCTGCGTCTTAAAATATCACTCGCGAGCCGAGTCTTCAAACAATGCACAGGATACAGGCTCCGGCCGCGGGTGGACAGATGCGAGCGAAGCGTGCCTTCTCAATAGTGTAGGTGGGCTGTGCTGTCGCTAGGGAAGCCAACCCAGACTACGAACTGGTGTCTAGGGGGCTGCAAGCAATGAACACGTGTTAGAAAGTAAGAGAAATAGAAAACGGACTACATAATCTTTACGAGGACAAACCAAGTAATTCAAAGATCGGTTTGGTGCATGAGCGCCATCATGGAATGGAGTAGAAAAACCCATTACCAATCCATGTATCGAGACGAAGTTGTAACCATGAGTGATAGAATAGTGAGTACAATGGACCTTCCCTAGTAGTGATATTGATTGGATGATTCAAATCAAGAATGATAAAATGTAAAACAAAATATGGGGTAAAAAGGCACCAGAAAAAGATTGTAAAGTGGTCACAATGACGGACGGTGCAGGTTGACACTCATTGTCAATATAATTGTTGGTGTTATAAGGGAATGACCCGATGTAGAGTGAATCTTATATGAAATATCTAGCAAAATTCAACTTAACCTACCATTAATTCAGCGGGCCGGTGGACAACTCCCGGACTTAACTACTTTTAACAGGTATTCCACTGAAAATTAATGTCAACATCAAGTGCAAAGTCATTGATGGATGATGCCAGTACGAACTGCATGCATTTGTGAACAAATACAGTAAGGTAATATTAGTATAATTAATAGAAACTCAACAAAAAGTAAAAACATAATCAGTCACATGTATTTCAAGTAAAACATTTCAAGGAAAACTCCTCATTGAGTCCTCTAGGGCTGAGAGTGTCCAGGAGATCTATCCAATATTTTTCTCTGCGTGATAGGGTTGATTGGTAATCACCCCCTCTATACGATTTCTTGACAACCTCCAAAACCATGTACTTCACTTGGGCTACTGTGTGTGAAGATTGTAAAAAGTGTCTGGCTAGAGGAGATTTCACATTTTTACATCTAATGTTGGACTTGTGTTCCGTTATCCTCTCTTTCACTGCTCTAGAGGTCTGACCAACATATAATTTACCACATGGGCATTTAATGGCGTATACCACTCCTGTAGAAATACAGGTGGCAAAATCCTTCAGTTTATATTTTTTGCCAGTCAAGGGGTGTGTTACAAATTCTCCCTTAATTACATTGTTAAAGTGTATACAGGCTAAGCACGGATATGTTCCTTTTTTCCTTGAGCTTAACAACATCTGTTTTTCTTTCGGAGGCTTCTCAGCTCTCACTAGCTTATCCCTCAGATTTTGTCCTCTTTTGAATGCCATCATGGGAGTTTTTGGGAATAATTCTTGTAGGAGAGGATCACTATGGAGAATACCCCAGTGCTTCTTAATGCATCTTCCCACTTGAAAACTCTGTCGGGAGCAGAGTGGCAGTTTGCCAGTCCAGAAAGGACACCGGTAAATTGTTACCGGCAGCCTTATTTCTGGACGGGAAACTTGGAATGAAGCCCATAGACTTGCTGTCGAAACACGTGCAGCTCCCCCCGATACTCGCTGACAGATCCCAGTCAAACGACAGTGTCAGAATAACTTCTATAGTCATGCTCTGCATCTTTTTGGAAGGAGCGCTATTTGCATGCATGAGGTTTTCTTCAATTTTGGTTGGGGGTAAAAGTACTGCAAGGACTACTGCCTCTTCCTCTCGACAGGGAAACATTTCTGCAACATAGTGAAAAAAAACAACAAAAAAAACACACACCATATTCACCACTTCTAGACAAAGGACTACCCAATTTCTAGACAGATTGTTTATTTGCATTTTATGAACATTGCTCTTTTTATTCAGTCCCCAGATAGCTCGTAATTGTCTGGGAAGTAGTTACTGCATACCCATTTACTACAACCTCAAAGATTATCAGCAGCTCGCTCACACAATCTGTCTACACCACCAGCTTTTCACACCAGATGTCCTTGCTCCAGTGTTGGCTAAGCCTAACCGTTAGGGATACACTTTACACGACAGAAGAGAGTGCCTACTGCGAGGAGGGTTAACCTTTGTGGAAGTAACAGAAGTGTAGGCTGTGTACAAGCAATATAGATGTCTTGGTACTGAGTCTCTGCTTCTCTGAGGCTCACACAGACTTCCATCATCGATCTTGGCCATAATTCTCAACAGCATAGCAGTGACAGTGTTAAATGCAGCATGGGTAGACAACAGGCAATTGTTATGGCTGTTGAATTGTTTTTATCAAAACATACAGTCGTTATTGCATACTCACAGCATCCGTCCCAACGTGGGCACTGCCAGGTTTTCCCAGAGTGAGTTTTCTGCAGTGCCCCAAACATCATTGCAGACGACACATTATTAGGATATTGCATACGTCTATTGGTGAGGTGAGCTCCCATACTAATGATATGATGTGGCATAGCACGCCTGTACACAAGTATTTCTAGGCGCAACAAGACAAGGAGGGAGAAACAAAGGGAGGACAAAATAACGATCTTACTAGGCCTTTTGTCATTCAGATTGCGCATGTGCAGGGAAGATGGAAGGGGAGAGGTGACAGAAGCGAGGGGGAAGGGGGACGTGCCGTTAACTCACAATTGCAGCCAGAAGGCACTGTAGGGTTGCAGATACAGACCCTTAAGTGCTGGGTAGCCCAGCAGAAGTGCAAGGGCAACTGGATATGCAGGAGCTCGGGCCCAAGTTCAGAGGGGCACCAGGTGACCATTCCCTCCAGCAGTTAGGTGCATCAGCAGGGGAGAGGAAAAGAGAAAGCAGAAGCAAAAAGGAAGGTCTTGAGTTGCTTCTGGAACCAAAGGTTGTTCTGTTCAAGCAGATAGTTGGGTGCAGATCTATCCTCCCTGCCTCTCGGACTTGGAGAAGCGTCTGACCCTCAGATCATTGGAGGTGGATGAGCAGCGAGCTCAAGAAGGAAGACGTTTTGGAAGAAAATGTTGGAGGTGGAGCGGTTCCAGGCCCCAGAAAGCCTTGTGGATGATGCAAAGTGTCTTGAACGTGATCCTTGCAGCCACAGGGAGCCAGTGAAGAGATTTCAGAGCTGGAGAGATACGATCACTGGGCTTGAGGCTAAGGACAAGTCTTGCAGTTCTGTTCTGGATAAGTTGTAAAGGTCATAGAGTAGCGGCAGGAAGAATTAGAAAGAGGCTTTTGCAGTAATCCAGCCTAGAGAGGACCAGAGCTCTGGAGACCATGTGAACTTCTGGGAGAAAGTGAGAAAATGAAGAATAACTCTGGAGGTGCAGCTGATAGTTTGACTTCTTAGAGATGTCAGAGATGTGAGGAGAGAAGGAGAGGAGGGAGTTGAAGAAGACACCAAGGTTCCTAGCCTCACAGGAAGATGGCCCAGAATGGGCGGCCAGAGAGAGTGAAGAGAGGAGGGAGCGGGTGTCCCAATGAGGAGGATCTCCGTCTTACTGGCATTAAGGCAGAGATCATTGGTGGCATACCATTCCTGAATTGCACCCTGACAGTCTGGTATGAGAGAAGAAGCAGAGGTGGTAGAGGAGAGCCTGTAAGAGTACCGAGTGTCATCCGCATAACAGTGGAAATCAGAGCAGAAAGTAGCGAGGCAGTGGACAAGAGGTGCCAGGTTGAAGGGCCAGGTAGAGAGGTTAGACCTCTGGGGAACACAAGTAGAGAGAGAGAGAGAGAGAGATAGAACAGGGAAACGACCCAAGTTGGACCTGAGAGGGTCAGTCGGTGAGATAGGAGGTCAACCAGGACAGGGCCTGATCAGCAATACCAAGGTTGTTGCAGAGGCGATTGAGCAGGATGGCATGGTTGACTGTGTCAAAAGCAAAGGATAGATCGAGGAGAATGAAGACAGAAGGGAGATTATAGTCAAGATTGGAGAGAAAGTCTTCACTGGTGTTCAGGAGAGCAGTTTACGTGCTTCTGGCAGCTCTGAAGCCAGACTGGTGGTCATGGAAGCAACCAACAGATTCAGTATGTAGATTAAGCTTGGAGATGGCCAGCTTTTGCAAGGGTTTGCCCACAATACGAGTGATGAGATCGGGCGATAGTTAGCCAGAGAGGAAGGATCGGCTGAGGGCTTCTTTGCAAGGGGGTGCACAAGAGAGTGATTAAGGGGAGGGGAAAGTTCCAGTGGCAAATGAGTGATTGCAGAAATCGGCCAAGGCTGGAGCAAGGGTGTCGATGTGGTCTTTGATGGTTCTGTATGAGCAGGGGAGAACCTGCTTTGACAAGGCTTTCATAGATCAGACTGGTCTAGAACCATCGTCATTGGTGAACAGGGGAAATTAGGAGAAAGGTGGAGGAGAGACGCCTGAGATGGACCATGAGTGGTAGAGGAGGAGGAAGAGGAGATGGTAGAGGAAGAGAGGGTGGACAGGATGTCCTGAGTTTTAGTAGTTAAATGAGAGGCCAAGGCCGAGCAGAGGGCCTGGGAGGGAACATGAGAAGTAGAGACTGTAGCATGATTGGGCAGCTCCTTGCAGATTTTGAAAAGTTCAGCCAAGTTGGTAGATGCCGCAAAGATGCAGGCTTGGATGTAGTCTCTCTTCTTAGAGAAAACAGAGTCCGTACGGCCTTTGTAGCTGACGGCAGACCAGTTTGTCAGGGGGTGTGCCCAATGCCCTCCACATTCTCACTTGCGTTTAAGGGAGGCAAGGTCAGAATCATACCAAGAGTTGCACTTGGATTTGGGCTTCAAGCGGATCATCATGACAGGGGCAAGGACATCAAGAGTGTTCGAGATAGAGAGGTGAAGGTTAGAGAGGGCTGTGTCAGGGTGTGAGCCAAAGGGGCAGGAGGAGTAGAGAAAGTAGCAGCAAGCGCCTCAACTGACCCATGCTTTGTTGTTCAGATGACCGAGAAGGTAGGTGGCAGTGCTGGAGTCGGCTTGACCTGCGGGGAAGAGAGAGGTGGGAAGAAAGGAGAAAGTGATCACTCCAAGAGAGAGGAGCATTGAGAGGGTTAGAGAAGGGGAGGTCTGAAGAGATCAGAACATCTAGGGTGTGCCCTGCAGAGCAAGTCGGGCCAGAGGGAAGAATAGAGAGAATCACAGAGATTTTGAAAGAGCCCTGAAGAAGGGCTGGTAGCATCCAGGTGGATGTTTAAGTTTTCGAGGAGAAATTGAGAGGTAGAGGCAAGGAGCGAGGAGGAGAGGTCAGCCCACTCAGAGGAAGAGGGCGACCTAGCCAGGCGGCCTGCAGATAGTGGCCACAGAGAAAGAGAGAGGCCAGGAGAGATAAAGAGCCTGCAGACCAGGCCTTCAAAGGAGGTGTAGTGCTGCATTGGAAGGGAGTAGTTTCTTACCTGTAACTCCATTTGTCCAGCGTTGGTATCTTTCATGGATTCACATGCTGTGAATATTTCCGTCAGGCTGGGAAACCTCAGTAACTTTAACCTAGCGTTTTCCCATGGAAAACTTCGACACCTCAAGTGTCCTATTAACATCCTTTTTGGGTGCTTTTGGCTACCCAATAGGACGTTCGGTATAAATAGCCCCGCGGCTTCCCTTCAGATTTTAATCTCCAAAGTAGAGGAAACCTGAATCACGGTTTGCCTGCAGGGGGAGGCCCGCGGGAGCATGAGAATCCATGAAAGATACCAATGCTGGAGAAATGGAGTTACAGGAACTACTCCCTTCTCCAGCATTGGATCGGTCATGGATTCACATGCTGTGAATAATTACTTAGCAGTATGAACAACCCTTGGAGGTGCATGACAGGCAAACCAACCCCATGTCCCCAGGCCATAACCATGAACAAAACAAATAACATCCAACACCATGCAGGATAACATAACCAGTAAGTGGTGGAGTAAACACAAAATCCAGAAGCTGCAGGACTTACCTTATTGAAACAGGCGTTGAAGGACTGCCTGTCCCACCTGGATATCTTCCACATGTTCCTGACCCAGACAATTGTGTCTGGGGAAGGTATGCGGCACCGCCCAAGAAGCCGCCTGGCAAATGTCAATGAGTGGGCTTCCAGGCCAGAGCGCCAACGACGCCATGGACCTAGTAGAATGGGCTTCAAGGAGTGCCCCTTAAAGGCTTGCCAGCCTTTTCGTGACAAAATGAAATTGTGGACGAGACCCAACGGGGAAGACTTTCCTTGGAAATGGATTGTCCCTTGCTGGAGGGACCAAACGCCACAAACCGCTAATGAAGTCTTGAGTACGGGTCAGATTAAACTTTAGCGCCCTTTTGATGTCCAGAGAATGCAGGGCTCTTTCCGCTGGCGTGGTCGCCTTAGCGAAGAACGAGGGCAAGGCAATTGTAGGCTGTTTGTGAAACTCTGAACACACTTTGGTATGAAGTGCAGATTAGTACACAGGAAAACCTTCTCCCTCAGGAACCGCAGGTATGGTGGTTCAATGACCGCGCCTAAAGTTCTGAAATCCTTCCAGCAGATGTGATTGCCTCTAGAAATGCAACTTTCCACGAGAGGAACTTAAAGGACACTCTCAACATGGGTTCAAGCGGCAGTTTCATGAGAGAAGCGAGAACCACATTAAGACTCCATACCGGAAAAAAACTTTCTCCGGGGGAAATGTCCAAAAAAGTCCTTTCAGAAAATGCTTAACCAATCTGTCACTAAACAGAGGAGTAGCATGGTGCCGTCTGGTGAATCTGGAAATGGCCGCCAAATGCACCGTGACTGAAGACAATGCCAGGCCCCCCTGCATAAGATGCAGCAGGTATGGGAGAACATGAGCCGGTGTAACATCCAACGGCCGCACTCCCGGCTGCTGTTCACACCAAGCACAGAATCTCACCCATTTTCCACTGTAACAGACATTCGCGGAAGGTGCCCTTGCCACCTCCAGGATCCGACGGCACTCCTGTGAAATACCTAAATGACCAAACACGGAGTGGTCAGGAGCCAGGCAGCCAGGCTCAGAGACCAGGACTAATGTCTGGCAGAGGGACTCCCAGGACCCCCCTTGTGAATTTGCATATTTATGTAACTTTGGGTCTCACCCTAAGTTACTAGGGGAATCCAGACGTGGACCCCTTGCTCACTATTCTTAGAGAGGTACAGCTCCTCCCTACTGATGAGGTCCAACCAGACCGAAACACGTGTCTGAGGATGCTGTTGGTACTCTTGTTCAGAGGAGAATTGCCTAGTATTTCGGTGCTGGACTGCCCCAGGGCAGGACAAAGACTGATATGTTTGGGATATTTCTTCTCTGTGAAAGATAGTGAGCTGAAGACTCTGGGTAAGTCTCTCGTAACCAGGACTAATGTCTGGCAGAGGGACTCCCAGGACCCCCCTTGTGAATTTGCCAGGCTCAGAGATGCAACACTCTACCTTTGTCCTGCGAAAGGAGATCCTGTTCTGCCACCAGACGAAGCAGGTCTTCCACCGCTAGATGAAGGAGATCTGAGAACTACATCTGTCTGGGCAGAATGGGGCGATTAACATTATTCTGCACGGGTATCTGCGCACCCACTGGATTATCCGTCAAAGCAGCAGAAACAGGGAGAAAGCATACCCCAAGAGGCCAGTCCATGGGAACGAGAACGCATCTCCTTTTTTGACCCTTGATGAGCCACTCGGCTGGCAAACAATGGGCACTGCTTGTTCTTTGGTGTGGCAAACAAGTCGAGGGGGGGGGGGGGGACCCCCCACTTCCTGAAGCTCTTCGTCACCTGCTCCTTCTTCAGTGTCCACTCATGCAACTGCCCCCCCATCTCTGCTGAGAGCCTCTGTCTGCACATTCTAGACCAACGGCAGATGGTAAGCTGTAATGTGAATTCCCCGAGCCTAATGCCACACCTCCTGAGCCTCTCTTGACAGGAGCGGAGAATTCTTCCCCCTCCCCCTGTGTTAGGGAGAATTCTCCAGAATGGCTAATTTCCCTTACCTACTGAGTCCCTCAGCAGCTTTGCTAGATTTCTAGGATTTTTTTTTTTTTTACATGGTAAGAGTGAGCCTTTTTTCCCACTCTTACATGTGTTTTGCTGTGTGTGTTAACATTTTCTTGTGCCCATAGACTGTGGAGCCTCACCTTCTCCATAGGCATCTTTTTACTGTGTGTTACAGAGCACCTTCAGTGCAGTGACACAAGGTTGTCTTTTAAGACTTCCCAAACTCAGACTCCATTTTCTGCGACTGACTACCGTCACCCAGAGTATGTAAAGTTGCCATTGACTTTATTAGTCTGTTTTAAAACTCACAGACCCAGTATCAACTATCTTACATAGAGTTCTGGAAAGGGTTAATACTTATCCCTTTTTGTCTGTTTCTCTTGGAACATTGTTTTGTTCCCATTTCATTAAGACTTGGCTGGTGGCAGTGGTAACTACCCTATTTTTCCTTCCGTGGTTATCTTAAATAGACCTGGTATTGTTTTAGGCTATCTTGGTAGCCTCGAACTTAAACACGCTGGACCATATACGTTTTTATACGGTTCCGGCTGGGTTTATTCGCCATTTCTTTTTGTAAAAATCCCTTGTGTTTTACTCTGCGTGCCAAACCAGGTTTGGTTCCTTTGCTAGCCTTCCTTTCGCGAGCTTCTGCACAGAAGCCCTCCTTAGGCGCCTGTATGTCTGAGGGTGACCGGATGTGAGGGAGGGGTCCTTGGAGACCCATGTCGCACTCTGATATGATTGGCTGTGGTGACTGTCCCAACGGGACAGACACTCGGCTGTGTGATTGACAGCAAGGCTGTGTGAATGAGGGAAAACTGCACAAAAAGCAGGTCTCTGGGTCTGGAAAGGCAGAGTCTCCACTGGATCGGGAGAGTTGATGAGAAGCTGACAGAAGAGGACCTCTACCACGACAACCTCCCGGTGAAGCCCTCCTGCGGGTCCGAATCTTCAAACTTCGAGGACAGGGAAGATCTGCAAGGAATCCTCTCCCCTTGAGCTGGTGGGAACAACCAGTTCACCAAACTGCTCACCAGGTCTCCCTTCTTTGGTCGAATTCGCTGTACAGAGCTACAGTGAACTGGATAGCCAGGAGGAACAGACTTGGCTTGCATTTTAAGGACGCACCTTTTATTCATCGCTGTGCTCTACTGTTGGTTTCTTCCCTGGGCAGTGCAGGTCCCTCCAGTCTTCTTCCTCCTTGTCAGTCCGACAGTCGCTTCAGGAACCGTGATCCTGCAGGACCTGCCAGGAACTGCTGCCTCAGCTACAGCATTCTTCTGCTTTAAAGGTACTGTGCTAACCCGGTTGTTTGTTTCCTCCAGCTGCGGTGAAAGTGTGAAATCTTTCGCCAACCCAAGGGCTTGTCCTTCTCCATTCTATAAAGTAATTTTTGTCCAACCAACTTCGTTCTGAACTCTTGGCAAAGACTTAACCCCGAACTACTGTGAACTGTGTGATCCTCTGCAAAAACTTTGAATTTGGGCCAGGCCCCTTTAATTTGATTTCCTCACTGTAGTTCCTTTTTGTAGATTGCCTTGCTTACTCACTTGTTGGTGCTGCTCAATTTCTGTCTAAATTTGCCTTTCCCTCCCTTTTAAATTGCTGGAGTGCCATTTTGCTCACACTTCATTTTGAGCCTAACTTGTCCAGAATCTATTGGGTGCGGTGTAGTATATTGGTAACATGATTTTTCTACTGCTTGATAATAGTGAATTGTTTAATAACTGATGTCTAAATAACTGTATATTCTTTTACTCAGAAACCTTGAGTCAGTGTTTGAAACATAGTAATTGCTGTCCATTGTGTAACTATTGATACTGCTCACTTTAGTCTTGAGATAGGTCTGGCTGCTCAGCCATCACTACTACTTTACTGTGTGGTACAGGCTTGTACCAAAGGTGAATTTGTACAGTCACTTGTAATCCTAAGGGTGTGTGGTGTTCCCAAAGGGTACTGCATATAATTCTGCCTAACACCCTGCTTCCTCAAATAAAACATTGTGGTGGTATTCTCCGTAAACACTCGAACCACTGTGCCTTGGATGCGAGGGAGAAAGGATTTCACGGCACAGTGCACTGCTCGCAACTCCAGTACGTTGATGTTCAATCCTGCTTCTTCCCGAGACCACAGGCCCTGGACCTGCGACTGGTCGAGGTGCGCCCACCAACCCACCTGGGAGGCGTCTGCCACCATCGTGAAATGAAAATCCAGCTCCAGCAGGGGCATGCCTCGTACCAAATCTGTGCATGCCCACCATCGCAGGGCTTCCACCAGTCCCTTGGAGATGACCAGCTTATCCGACCATAAACCTCGACTTTGCAACCACCTGTCTGCAAGAAATTTGTGCATCGGTCGCATGAACAAGCGACAGTTCGGGATAAGGGGGATGCAGGACGGCATGGACCCCAGTAGTGACATGTAACTGTGAACCGAGACTACCGTTCCTCGGCCCCATTCGGCCGATCTGGACTGCAACTGCACCACTCTCTCACACCACCAGATTGTCCTGTGTGAGAAACTGGGCACTGAGAAAAACCAACTCCCTGGATGGCATCAGAAAGGATTTTGCGAAGTTTAATGCAAAGCCCAGCCATTATAACAGGTGCATGGACTCCTGGAGAGATTCCAACGCCCTTTCCAGTGACAGGCCCCATACCAATCAGTCGGCGAGATAAGAGTACAAATGATGCCCCTTCCTGCGGAGGAAGGCAGCCACTGGAGCCAGGCATTTTGTGAATGTTCTGGGCGCCAACTTCAGCCCAAACGGGAGGACACAGAGTTGGTAATGGTCATCCACGACCAGAAGGCACAGGAACTTGCAATGGTTTGCCCTCATCGGGATGTGGAAGTAAGCTTCCTCCAAATCTAACGACGCCAGGAACTCCCCCGGCTGCACCACCTGGATCACATCCTGCAGCGTCAGCATCTTGAACTACAGGCGTTGCAGATTCTTGTTCAATGGCCGAAGATCTAGAATAGGCCTCCACTTTCCACTGGGCTTTTGTATGACAAAATACCGGGAGTACACCCCCCTGTCCCCATTCCGACACAGGGACTGGTTCTATTGCCCCTTTCGCCAACATGAGTTCAACAACCTGCTGCAAGACAGGTAGGTGCGGCTGCACCACGTGCACAGGTGGAATTAGGAGTCGAGGACACCGAAACTCCAACGAGTGGCCAAGATGTACCGTATCCAGTACCCAGCGGTCCATAGTAATAATATTCCACTCGTCAACGTGTCGCGACACCCTGCCCCCAAGTTGACTGCCCACATGGCAGTCATTGGTGAGACTTAGATTGACGTCCCTTAGCAGCTCAGGAGGCAGGACCCTTCTTACGCTGCACCTGGTAGCCTTTGCTTTTCTGCGCCGCTTGGAATGAGCGCCTGAAACCTTGGGAAGAGCAGTCTCGGCGACAAACCTCGTTCACGAGAGGTGGCATATCTGGCATTACCAGAGGCCCCTCAAAACACCTGAAAGGGGCAAAAAGAACGGGCCGTTTTCAGAGCCCCCAGGGACTTCACTGACTCAGTCTTCCTTCATGTCCTTGAGCGCCTCATCGATCTCCTCTCCAAAGAAATGCTCCCCCCTCACAGGGCATATCCACGACTTTATGCTGGACTTCCGGATGAAAGTCAGCGCAGTGACCATGCCTGCCTCCGGTGAACAACACAGTTATTTATTTGCTTGAAGCCCAACTCCACCAAGTCCACTGCAATGTTGATGCTGTTGTTGGAGGCCTCCTCCCCCTCTCGAACCAGCAGCATAACTTCTTTGTGTTCATGCTCTAGGAGATATTCCAAGAGCGGGTCCAACCAGTGCCACATCTCCCTGGCATACCTGGCCATAATGGCCAAGAAATTCGCCGTCTTCACTGTCGTAGCACCCATAGTGAGGACTTTCTTCCCAAATGTGTCTTGTTTTCTGGCCTCACTGTCTGGTGACGTAACACACTTGTTTTGGCCCCTCGCCTTCCGACTCGCCAAAGCGGAAACCACCAATTCTGGTGGGGGCTGAGACATTAGACACTTGGGGGTAGAATCAGGTGCCTTAAACTTCTTCTTCAGATGTCCCTTCACAGCTGGTTCCGAAAAAGGATGGAGCATCGTGCGCAGGCCCTCCTGCCACACATGGTCCAAAAAGGGGACCGAGAAGACTGCCTTCCGTTGCTTCCCCGTGTGGTCGAAAAGAAAAAACAAACAGACTTTTCATCCTCTTCAGGAGCCAGGCCAAATTTGGGGCACCCCGTCGCCATCATAGCGTGAAACACCCAAATATCGTCCGGCGAAGATGGCTGAACAGGGCTGCTAGGCAATTCCACCTCTGAGTCTGTATCCCCACGTATCATCACTCCTGGGCGACGAGGACATAGTCGACAACGTGTCACAAGTCCTGCTCCGTATCGACCAGCTCTCCTTCCTCCGGATGACTTCTGGGAAGGCCCAACCCCACCGGTGATGGCAACGTCAGCCGCACCAGAGGCGAATTCCTGGGGAGACTCGGGCGAGTGGCCTCAACAGGCACACTACACACCACTGGAGGCACCGGGCTCCGAGCCGCTGGACGTCGTGCATCCAATTGTCCCAACAGCGACTGGAGCGCACTTAACACCTACATAGACAGCAGAGTGAGGGTTCACCAGCAGGAAGAGGGGTGCCCCCGCCCCACTCGACGGACCAGCCACCCGCAAACCCAGCGCTGATGGAAGGAAACCTGGCTCATGGTCCTCCTCCAGACACAAGGAGACTGAATACAAAGCTGGATCCTGTTGGAGAATGTCCACTGAGAGCAACGGCCCGAAGCTGGCCCCAGACTGCTACGGATCTCCCGTTGGCAACAAACCACCATCCACCTCGAGCTACGTCGACGACAGCAATTGCAGACCACTGATGGTCACGGCCGTAGACTGAGCCGATGACAACCCTGTCGACGAAGGGAGTGAGGATTGTACCACAATCATCAATGACTGAACCTCTGTCGACGACCTCATCAATGACACCAAGGCCTCCACTGGCCTGGCCTTCTCCGGCGATGCCGGCCACATGATTGAAGTGCCGGAACGGTGCTTGGACGAGTCTCAGCTGGAAGAGGACCAATGCCGGTCCTTACACGATGAGTGCTTCGAAGAGGACTCTCACCTTCTCCTTCTCCCCCAATGCAGACTTATGCACCGATTTCTTGGGCCTATCACTCGACCCCTTAGACTTGTCCAGTCTTGCCGACCTGGAGAGCGAAGAACTACTCGCACCTCTAGAACGATGCAACTTGGATTCACCTCTGTGCGCTGTTTCTTGGCGGGGGTTCCGCGGACATCACCCTCTGCTGCGTAGACCTCTTCACCACCAGAGCCGAGGACTTTCTTCCCCGGAACAAAACCTCCAAACCCGGGTAAGTGCCCTCGTTAAGCCAAGCAATCAGCCGGCAGTTGCAGTCTTTCTGTGAAAACCCATGACAGAGCTCACAGGCATCCGCCGAATGATTGGGGTAAAGACAATACAGGCAATCTGCATGGCCGTCCCCCTCGAAGAACTTCTTTAGGCCGCAAGTAGCACATGGCCTAAACAGCAATTTTTTCTAGCCCACAAATGACATACTGGCTGATAGTAACGAAAAGCCTGTGTAGAACACGAAGAGTGGAAATGAGGTGATGCCAACTGTTTGGAGAGTTGAAATCTGAGGGAAGCCGCGGGGCGGGCTATTTATACTGAATGTCCTATTGGGTAGCCTAAAGCACCCAACAAGGACGTCAGTAGGACACTAAGGTGTCAAAGTTTTCCATAGGAAAACGCTAGGTTAAAGTTACTGAGGTTTCCCAGCCCGACGACGGGAATATTCACAGTATGTGAATCCATGAAAGATCCAATGCGGGAGAACGATAGAAGCAGGGATCCACTTAGGAAAATCAAGGCTACACCCCCAACGAGACGGTTGGTTCTGGATTCGGAGAGGATATTGTGGCCATCAGCAAGGAGAGTATCGAAACTCGTGACAGAGCGGCTCATGAACCAAGTCTCGCTGAGAGCGAGTAGATCCAAATCAAGCTCTTCCAGGAGACGGCAGATGTTAGAGTGTTTGACTGCTACTCTCAACTCTTGTTCAGCAATGTGAAGCAGGTTGCCACATTGGAAGGACTTCCGGGGAGAGGGATAGGCCAGAGGTACAACCTGCAGAAGAGTTGGAGGTGCCCGAGGATGGAGAGAGGAGGAAGGGAAGGCAGGGTAGTCAGAAAAGGAGAAGAGAGTGCCAGAGGGGTGGCAGAGGATGGAGGCAATAGGATGGCCAGAGAAGCCTCAGGGGGTGCCAACGAGGTGACCGAGGAAGGAGGCGGCAGAGGAGCCAGAGGGGAGTACAAAGAGATAGCAGGAGAGGAAAGGAAGTTGGTAAGGCGTGGGAAGCATCTATCAAAGTGGAGGAGATTGGCCTGAGGGCCCTGGACCAAGACTGTGCCATTTAAGTAGACATTAATTATGGTCTTCGAGGGGTGGAAGAGGGCCAGGAGGGGGTCCATACGCCTGGATAGGGAACGACAAAGAGTATGTCAATAAGGGTCTGTCCGGAGGAAGCACTTGTAGAGGTATCAGCGATAGGGAGGCCTGGGTTGGAGACAAGGATGTCCCTTTTGAGCCTCTTCCTGCCAGAGTTAGTGAGAGGGATAGGAGAGTTGATAGAAAAGCAGTTAGAAAAAATATGTGAGGCAGAGCACCATAGGAGACGCGGGGAGGAAAGGGGGGGGGGTAGGGAGATGGAAGCCCAGGCAGGAGAGGGGGCATGGGGGGAGGGGGAACACAAGGTGGCGAGTGGGGAGGGCAGACAGGAGGGAAGCACAGGGGGTAGACACGAAAGGGAGGGGAGCACAACAAAGAACAAGAGCAATGGACCTGCACATTAGATGCAGCACAGAACAATCAGAAAGAAAAGAGCACAACAGGGAACCTAGAAGTAGAGAATGCAGATGTAGTACAGAACCAAGGCAAAGCACAACAGGCAACCTGGAAGTAAAGAATGCAGATGCAATACAGGACCAAAAGCACAACTCAGAGGACAGCAGGGAACATAGAAGTGCAAAATGCAGGCAATTGCAATGTGATGCCACAAACCGTGGATAGCAACACAATCATCAAGAACCGTAGAGAGCAAACCCAAAGTCAATACAGTCAACAAGGCAAAGAACACAACAGGAACCTAGAATCAGAATGCAGGCAATGCAACATAATGCCAGAAAACAGTGGAGCGTGAGACAGTGCCAGAATAGTACACAATAGATTGAAGAGGGAAGGGCTGAGATGCGAGAGGAAGGAAGAAGGGAAACGCAGGGGAGGGATGGAACATGATGCGGGGATCTACGAGGCGAGGGAGCGCACACAGTAAGAGAAATGAGCACACATGGCCAAGTTGTGCACGCCAAGTTGTGGGCTAATTATTTGAGCACAGCACAATACAACACACCTAGATTCGACTTTCCTAGAAGGGGAAAAAGGCTATGTTTTTTAGCACAGCACAATAAAACACATCCAGATTCGACTTACCTGATCAGGCTCAGCAGATTGATGGCTGCACTGGCAGACACCACTGGAGTTGTCCTTAGCCTCTGGTCCTTGGCCGAGGGGGCTGTCACGGCAGGGGGCATCTTGGGTGGACGATTTGATGCTGATGTGAAGTAGGATAACTAGGGCCTCCGACTGTAGGAGAGGCACTTATTGATCTCAGTAGGTCAGTGGTTGGCAAAAAGCGCCCCTCTGGATGTATTGGCCCAAGACTCCCATGATCTCTCACGATGGACTATCCCGGCTAGGGCTGATGGGTGTTGTAGGCCAAACTATCTGGGAGATCTTCAAGCTGCCAACCACTATTAATGAGAGTCCTTGACTCCCAAATCTGATTACTTACCACAGGGTTTCTTGGCGGTTGCCCCTAGATGGATGCACATTCGATCAAATGGAGTTAACCTTTGCGTTTTTAAACTTTAGCAATGTGAATCTAAGCACCAACAAAGCTAAGATATTTGTGTTAACTAAGCTTCTTGCCATCCTCCCCCCCTTCTGCCCGTGAGAGGACCTGTGGTTTGGTAGAGATGTGCTTGGTTATAGAAAGGACCAAAAAGCATTACGTTCTGGGACCAATACTGGACCGCACCAGTACAGTTGTAAAGGAGAAACTTGTACTGATCAATTGATAACCTCAACATGCCCCAAGCATAACTTCAAAAGGAAATCTATAGGTTGGCTGCCCTCATGGTCAAGGGTGAGCTTTGGACACATGATTCCACTGTACAATTCTCATAGCTTTTAGTGTTGGACAGTGAGGTTTTATTCCCAGGGAATTGAAGAGAACTCTAATTTGAAGGTAGTCTGTCTTGCGCGTGGAGGCTTGTCATGGGGTCACTGCACATTTACAGAGCTATCTTTCCTCTGTTGTTGTAGCAGTAAGCACATTACATGGGTACTCACAGAAAAACTTCCCCATGTGGTAGATCTGGGTCCAGGAAAAGCAGGCAATAGTATCTTGACATGAAGTGCAGGTTTAAAGGTAATTAACGTAGAGCAGGCTATGGAAGCCATCGGATCTGGGCCCTATAGGATCCACACTCTTTAGAACCTGGTTTCTCCAGCAAACAGGTGAGTCATGTGACCGGAATAAAGCCCTTCTGCATGGTAAACGCCTTGGGAGAAGGTGCAAAACTAAGCAAGCAGTTGTGTCTGAATACATAAAAATGCACATGCTGGATGAGGTGTAAAGAAAGAGCAAGTATCTACCTTAAAATAGATTATACACGCACAAATGTTCGACTCCGTTTAGTGCATTCCCTGTGGGTGGTTACAACTTAGTGCTGTACATTTTGTGTGTACAATAAAATATAAAAAAAATAGCGAGTAAACAACTTACATGGGTTGTCTGCCACATTACAGAAAAAATATATATATCGACGGTGAATGATGGTTAATTTATCAAACTTTAGGAAAGGCCAACCATGCTACGTGACCTAGTCAAATATAATTACCTCTGGTTCACTTGAATTGGCTTCCTCTAAAGCGACGGAACTTAAGTCGTGATCTTCCAGTGTGGATTTCAAATGTCCATTTCCAATTTTCTCTATAGATCCGTACTCGTATAGTTCATGTTTTAACAACGGCTTGGTTTCCTGGTTGTTGGCAATAAGAGGAGTTTCAGGGATGCTGCACAAATGAATTGCAAGGAACCCCACAAACACCAAAGTTGATATGAAGAACATGACTTGAAATTCAGATCCCAGTAAAAATCCCAGAAAGGTGGGCTGCCAGTCGATTGCTCCTGTAGCATAGCCCAACGCTCCTCCAAGACCTACAAGTAAACAAATAGACATCGAAATTAAAGGCAACATTTTCCGATAGGACTACTAGAACTCCCTGTGTGTAGAATGTTCAGTAGATGGGTTTAGACATGCTTCACACAGAAGGTCTGATACCAGAGCACTTGATCATTAGCAGTACAAGTAGAATATAGCAATTCTTCAAATCCCGTTTGGCTGCAACCCCACGCTAGTCCCCCCCCCGCCCCCCCCCCCGATTATGTTCTGCTCACAACAAATGCAAAAATAAATATCAGATCCACAGCTGAGAGTTCTGCAAAGTCAGTCAATCTGTGAGTTACAGAGCGCAATCTAAAGCAGCGAGAGGGCATTTGATGAATGGGACAGGCTGAAATTTCCAAAAATTGGGCACAAACAGGATTATAGCCAACCCGGACAAAGAACAGACTTGTTGGATTTCGTATTAGGGTCCTCTCAATTTAGCAAGGAAGGGAGAACCCCCCCCCCCCCACACCCTTCCGCGGCACTTTTTAAGCAGCTACTGAATTGCATTGGTTTGCAATTTCTAACACAATGTCTGCCAACGGTATTATGCCCCTCACAGCATTTCTTACCCGATAAATCTGAAGATGCAGACTAAAGAGAAAAACAAAACACAGAACTATTGAATGACTGACCCATTCATGGAAGTTCTCTTGGAATTATCCTAAGAAAATATGAAAGGGGAAAGCAGAAAAGATAATCGCGTTATGAACTGATCGAAGCAGCAGACCTTTACTTTACTCTTGCTGCATTTCCTCAGGTTGTGCCGTAATGGTTTTCCCAGCACAGGGATTATTCAATCTTTTTACTTGTCGGCTGTTCAGTAGTTAAGGTTGAGGTCTGCTCTAAATACCTCCAGTTGATCTAATCAGAAAATTGTACTATTTTGTATAACGCAGTCAACTAAAAATGTATACAATTGAAAAACTCTGCATCAGAGGACAGCATGTGTGGGTAATCCGCCATTTGAAATATGGGATTGCAGCATGAAGTGCTGTCAACTGCACTCAATAGGCAGACTCGGCAGCAGGTAATGCACACACACACACCTTTCAGTGAATCTAGAGGCTAGAAAGTTGTGCATGCTCCGAGTGGAATGGCGCCCATTTCGGACAATCAGGTTTTCGCATTCAGCCGCCT